>NC_133972.1:134765638-135073450 GCF_047716275.1 Strix uralensis | reverse complement strand
TTCCCTTTCATACACTTCTGCTGTGGTCACTGCCTCCATTTCCCCCATCTTGCTGGGGTCTATGTTGGGACTGTCAGGTGTGTGTGCAAGTTCTGTAGTTTTTCCACAGTATCTGGATGCAGCAGCACTTTGCTGGAGCACTGGCAGAGCCTCAGCTGGAAGAGCAACCCTCAGACAGATTGGGTGTACTGGGCCCATGTGGTGACCACATCTGGAAGTCCTCTCTCCCAAAGCAACCCAATTATTCCAGTACCTACTCTGGTGAGTCACTGAGTACAGCACTTACACTGGTGCCCTAGCACCCCACCCGAGTTTGAGTTAATGTATTTGCTCAGCAGTGGATTTACTCGAAGTACTGTCATTGCCATAAGAGAGCAGAGGATGGTAGGGACCAGTCAGGATATTGAAAGCCACAGCATTTCCAATCTAAAAATCCCTGTACTGGGTCTGGCTGAGCCGGAATTGGTTTTCCCCTGTAGCAGCCCTCATGGTGCTGTGTTTTATGTTGGGAGCTGGCAGGGTGTTGATAGCACACCGCTGTTGTGGCTACTGCTGAGTAGTGCTCACACAGCACCAAGGCTCTTTCCGACATTTCCCCCCCCCCCACAGTGGGATGGGGTAGGCAAGATCTTGGGAGGGGACACAACCAGGACAGCTGACCTGAACTGACCAAAGGGATATTCCATACCATACGACGTCTGCTCAGTATAAAGCTGGGAGAAAGGAGAAAGGGGGTGGGGTCACCCTTGGTCCTCCGAGGCAACCACTACGCGTATTGGAGCCCTGCTTCCTGAGAAGGCCCGACATCGCCTGTTCATGGGAAGTAGAGAATAAATCTGTTTTCTTTTTTTTGCTTCTGCGCGCAGACCTTTGCTTCGCTTTGCTTATATTAAAACTGCTTTTGTTTTACCCACAAGGGTTGGGTTTTTTTCTATCTTATTTTCTTTCCCCTCTTTGCCCTGTTGAGAAAAAAGGGGAAGGGGGGGGAAGTGATAGAGCGACTTGGTGGGTACCTGGCATTTAGCCAAGGTCAAACCACCACAATCCCCAAAGACATTTTCTGTTAAAACAAGGAACGAGACCAACTCTGCCCATTCAACAGCAACTGCTCATCCTTTCCCCGGTGCCTATCAGCAACCATCTCCACCTAAGAAATCCACCCCTGGAACCTACCATTTCAGTTGGTAATCGAGCCCCTGACTTTCCTTTCCAGAAGTATCAACTTCAGGCGAGGAAAACGCCCTGGGAGTGGCCATTTGAACTGTCTTCATTTGCTGTGGTGGAGCAGAGTTGGATGGTGCAGGAACTCTGAGGGGTGGTGGTGACCGGCATACTGCCCTGCACCCTATAGCAGAGGGTACAGCAAAGTTCTTCCAGCTGGAGCCACTGTTTAGAGATCTTCTGCTCTGTACCAGAACTAACACAGCCCTGAGTACCCTTTCACTGTCTCGCTACAGCAACACAACTTTATTAAAATATCCATTCACTCTCTGAGTCTCCCCCGTGCTGACAAAAAACATAAGACAAGCTAATGTAATCGAAAGTCAGGTCTTCAGAGACTGTATGCTTTATCTCCAGTATTAAATATATTGAATTTATTTATTTTAATTATATTTACATTATTAGCTCTTACATTAGAAGCTGCCTAAACTGATTTATTCTGAGAAAGAAATTATGAGAATGATTATAATTTTCTGTTTTCATCAACATTTATTACTCTGATGTGTTTTGTTTGTTATTTTTCTTAAAACATTCGTTTTTATGATGTTTTTCCTGCAGCAAGTTGTTTTTCTATTAGTGTCATTGTTTGTTTACGCAGTTACGAGATTTGCTCAATGTGCTATTTGCCTGGGCATTCGGATAGAGTAATTAAGGAGAAATGTCATTGCTCTCCATTCAGGCACAGTTGTTACTTTCTACTATATAATATCTATGATATTTTTCAAATTATTTAGATTCTTTGATCCTCAGTTCTGCAGCAATTTAAATTAAGAATAACTAGAGGAACATTGAAAAAACATCTGTTACTTGGATAAACAATTTTAAACATTTTTTCATATCATTGTCATTACCACTAGCAAGCCTGTCACTCTTTCTTCCACAAAGTCCATTGATTATCACCTCTAGGTGTAGCAAAAACAATTCGTAGAGGTTGTATGTATAAAGCCATACTTTATGCAACTTAGAAAAACATGAACAGAAATACGAGTGCCACATGTCTTAAATGCTGGGTTTTGAGCGGTCACCTATAGTTCCTGCCTGATCTGTTCTTCTGTAGCTGCCATCACTGCAGCTTCTGTATCTGAGCAGTAGGACCTGCAAAACAGCTTCCCCTTACAATGTGAGGTATCTGAGTTAGGATAGGTAATTTCCTTTTTTTTTTAATTCTTCTGTTCACGGATTTTATGATGTATACTTATACACCTCTATACAGGTAAATGTATACATGTTTTTATATATAGACAGATGCACATGTATATCTATCAATATATATATACATACATGTATATATACAGGAACCAAAATAGAGTGTTATTATGGATATAACCCAGATGCTATGGTAATGGTGTAAAAATTGCTGCAGCATTGCAGGAAACAGGAGTATTTCTGAAAAGGTAAATACTTTAGTGGTGTTACATGCAAAATGTTTTGCACAGAGGTCTGTAGTGTGTATCATGGAATTAAACTCACTGTCTCCTTTCCCTCTTTAAAAGCTTTATCAGTTATCATTGTTTTCTTGCTTGTTACATCATTTATGGACTTCTGGCATTCCTGTAGAATACTCTAATTTATACTTGAATTCCTATCACTTACCACTACTTTTACTTTAACCATTACATTTTAATGCTACAATTACTTATTCCAGATAAAAAAAAGAGTCATAGAATCCTAAATGCTTCTTAGACAACACCATAAATTAGCAACAGACAAAACCCATAGGTTTTATACCTTGCTTTTGGGCTTTAAAATTAAAAAAAAAAAAAAGTATTACTGATCTTGTTACGGAATGTAGCTAGTGCACCCATCTCTATGGTGATGAATAGTTTGTGTTTTAATAGGTAGTTTACATAAAAATTACTTGTTGTCTGTGAACAGTAAAACTATTCTAGAATGGAGACACTTAGAGTTACTTTAATACATTGGTTTAATATACTTCAGCATCACTCCTACAGCATGTTTTCAACTAGGGAGGAAAGATTGGGTAATTTTTAATTGCTCTAACCTAGTTTTAATATAAACTGGCTGTGCTCAGCTGTAGTCCATGACTCTGAGGCCTCTTACTATGGTGGAAAAATAGCATGTGATAATTACCACTTCTGCCAGAGCAGGAGTGAAACAATATACTTGATAAAACTCAGTGACCTCGAGGCTGTGCTCTCCTATATAAAACTGTAAATGCCAGAGGAATAAGAGCTCATCTTGAAAAAGAAAATGACTGCTGCCAACAACATGCCTCAGCAAGAGGTATGACTCAACTGGCAAAGTTCAGAAGGCTCTTACAAATGTAGAAAGCGAAAAGCAATGTTAGGCATTCTTAAAGAATTATTGTAAGTAAATGCTGTTTGTCCTGATCTAGAGTGCAAATATTTACTCATGGCATCAGTGGCAAGTATAATCTTCATAGTACACATAAGCCATTTGGTGGTAGGTCCTCAGCATAAGGACAAGCACAAGCATGTTGCCCAGGAAACCCTCTGGTGTACTTCATGAGTGAGGAGATTAAAATAAAGAAAACTGAGTCCCATAGGGAAAGCACCAGATGATGCTTGCTGCACTACATTATTGGTCTTACTGGTCTTACCGGTTATTGGCCAGCAAAAGTTAGGGACCACTACTTTAGCTTATATGCTCCTTGGGTGAAATGCTTTGTCATGTTATTTGCTTGCTGTGTATTTGGCATGCTGAGATCATCGTCCATCAAGGCATCTAAGAATGTGCTGGATTTAACAGTAACACAGAAGTCAGGCATGCATTTAAGTGTTTGGCTGAAAGATGGTTTATATTGTGAGAAGTAATAAAATATCTGCACTTATACCTATTTTCCAGCTTACACATAACAAACTTCATGTTTATGTTGCCATAAGCATGGCAGTCAGATTCAATCAGGTACTAGGCAATGAATTTCAGCTGAGGTGACCCAAGACCTTAAGTATCTGGAATGATTGTTTTTTTCCTTCTCCAGAGATGCACTTGTGCACCAGTTCTGGCATAAATATTTGCCATACAAGAGTCGACAAAGTAACCATTCACACCTACTTTCCTGAGCTTTGTCCTTCATTCACCACAATGTAATTCATAATCTAGATGATGGCACTAAAGCTGCAAAAAAAAAAAATTATCTGTCAGGATTTCTTCTCAATTTTTCATCAGAAACTCAAATAGGACATATACAGTAGAAATTTACACAGACAAATGCTGGTCATCCATAAAAAACTCACTATGAGACCTGTTTAAGACAAGGTAAAAACAGCATAGGAATTTAAGTTTTGCACTGGATCTCTTTTTTTGTTTCTTTAAATGGACACTAAAGTTCACTGAATGAACTCTTTAACAAACAAGAATTAAAAACAGATTTGCTTGAAAAAAATCACGTTAATGAATAAAAATAGAACAATGGACATGTTGATTCTTTATTTCAGGTAGAAAGAAGAAATTAAGGTACAAGTGTAATCCAACTGTGAGCATCTGCTGAAGGTGTGTGGTATACTCTGGTATCCTTCACCAATATAAGAACCAACAATGACAACCACCAGCAAGTTTGGCAACTTTACTTCAAGGGTTTTGAGTCTTGTGCATTGTAAGCAGCCCAGCTGCTTTTCCTTTTAATTTTTCCACTGAAACTAGGAATGAAGTTGACTTTAATAAAATTTTAATAAAATTTACCTAATCTGTGAGATAAGAAAAACTATGCTGTCTGTTACTGCAGTTTAGAGGATGTAGAGTAACTTATTAAACTCTGGCAGATTGATCACCTGTCTGAGCTGTTGCCACCTTCAACACCGTTAAGTACAAAAGATCTGATTTACAAGGTCTGGTTACTTACTGGTCAGTCACAGCATCCTGCCTTCAAAAGTGGTCCACATTTGATATTTTAGAAAATAAAAGATACACAAATACACTTGCTTCATTGTTTGATAGGGTACAAGATATGAAATTCCCTCTTAATCCTGGAGCTTATACATAGGTGCTTGTGCACTGTTGTCTCACTTCACAAAGACTGCTGTTCATCTTCATTGCAAATACACAGATAGATGATCTTCAAACCATTTTTACAACAGCCTTTATGGCTTTATGTGCAACTCGTGTTAAACAAAAAAAAACAAACCAAAACAAAAACAAATAAAAAAAGAAAAGAAAAAAGGAAAAGATAAATGTTTCCTGAAATAAGAGATCCCCAAAGCAGTATTAGTGTCTCACTTCAGAGGCCCCTTATTTGGTTCCAGAGAATGAAGATGCAAATACCATAACAAATTGAGAAAAGCATAACAGGAGAATCCACATCCCCAAGTGAATTATGAGTGAGGGGGTGACTGAACACAGCCACAGAGATATGCACAAGCCGCAGCTTTCATTTATGCAACCAGCTGCCTCACCAAGACAGCACCCAACCTGCAACTAATGAATAGACGAACTGATGCATTTTACAACTACCAGTCCCACTAAAAAACAAAGTAGTCAGACAATATGTAAGAAATAAACTGCTATTAATATAAGCACAAGACCTACAGATGACATGAGATCTGTTTTAGAAGCATAACAGGGCAGAACTGCTGCCAGGCTACCTGTTTTATTTTGAATGTTGGAAGAGACAAAGCAGACAATGAGTCTTTTATTGAATGACGGCTTTAAGAAGAAAATGGTCATTTGGGAATTCTTGCTTTGTTTCTTTTTTAGTTTTAAGTCAAAGCAAAACAAGAAGAATCCTCTTGTTTTTCACAAGATGTTCATGGAACAACAATAAAGCATTCATTTCTCGGACTAAAAAGCCCCCACATTATTAAGGCATCCGCTGTTTCTCATAACTGCAGCTATGGGATCTGCTGTCCTGTGTTGGTCAAAGACTTACAGTTATAGAAGTAGCCTATTTACAGCAGATAGCCAGTTATCCTCATTCCTATTTAGATTTACCAGAGAATACTCCTTCAAGGCTAAAGATATGCAAAATAACATCAGGAAAACAAGAATCTGAACAACTACATTTTACTACAAAGTACTACATATTACACAAGCAGTGCTTTATATACCCTTATGGCCTATTAAAACAGTAATTTTTTTCCCTTTAAGATCATAATGGTAATGAACACATCTTTCACTCATTTCCTAGCTTTTAAGGAGTTCTCAAAAGAAATGCCTGAAAGGGTGACATTGCTTTCTTTTCTAATGCCTTCAGCTATCGAGTTCCACATGGTTCAAATTACCTTGCATACACTGGGAAGCCCCCAAGGAAGCAACAACAGGTGAAGCATGATCATTTCACATAAAATGCCCCAAACTGCATCTTTTTAAAATAACATTACTAACATTACTTTTCAGCTTTCAAAATCGCTATGCGTAAAAAGAGGTGCTAATTGTAGGGAAGACTAATATAACCAGGGGAGTACTTCAGAAAAATAAAAAGACAATCTCATTATTTTGGAGTGACCTGGCTCAGCTTGATTTGTTTGGGTGATGGGTACTAATGAAGCTGTCAACCTACAGAGGGAAAATTTTCAGATGAAAATTCTTAAAGAATCTAATAAGAGATTAAGATCATATTCATTCAAGAGACTAAACCAGTCATAGGTTTCACTACTTTGCAAAATTGACTCAAAAACTCAATTCTCTAGCTTTAATAATTTTGAACACACAAAAGCACAATGTACCAATTCATCTGCAAATAAAGAAGTAGACAAAATTCTAATCAAGAGATTGGAGACTGGGAAAGAAGCAATAAGAATTAAGGACTAATAAACCATGAATCATTGACACAGGTTTGGATCTGAAAATCAGACATTTCTAGTGGGAAAAAAGCACATTTGTTTCAAATCTTATTACTGGAAGGTCACTAGGAGGTAATCCTTATATGTCTCAGAGGATGGAAGGACAAAAGGTGTGCTACATTATTAGCTCCCCTTAGAGATTTTGCTACTTTTGCTTTGATTTTTATCTGAGTTAAAAACCAGCCATTTCTTTGAGGTCATAGTCAAAGCAAGGCATTGACAAGCAGTTCTAAAATTTAAGGATTAACAACTGCAGCTTGCCAATGGTCTCCTAATGTCTCTCACTAGAAGCATGCACACCTAAGTTAATGATCCCTTTATTTCATTACTACGAACCAGAATCTTCCCTTATTGCAGCTTCAACAGACTTGTTGGCATTGCTCATCTGGGAACACCTTCTGTACTGGAACAGCTCGGCAGGCAGCTCTCCTAATAGACTCTGACGCTTACAGTGAAGGCTCCTGGACCTGGATGGCTTCATCCAGATGTCAGGGACAACAGGAATGTTTGTATAACTTTAATTTCAGTACTGTGTTACAGATCACTGGAGTCTTTGAGCTATCTGTGAGATAAAAGTGTATGATGGCTGATCTATGTCATTTCCCTGATATTTGTCTCTGTCATGCTTCATGTGGACAGAACTCTACTGCCAAGGCATAATGAGACATCACCTGACTTGCTTCCCACTCACCTTGCGATCCACCAGTGATAACGTTACCCTCTTCTTGAATCTCCTCACTATTTCACCTTCAATAGATCTGCTTATTTTAATCCTCTCTGTAACCATTTACCACGACTTTATCAGTAGTTGCAACATTTATTATTTACATATATATAACGCATATATTAATATATTTTTATATTAATACGCTATGCTAGGCTACCATTGCAGCAGAAGACTGTTTAAGAACTGTACCTTATTCAAAATGCAGGAGTTTAGCCTTTGTTATTATAGAAGACATTATGAAAATACCCTAGAGATCTGAGACATCTAAAGGCAAATTAATAATAGTAATTTCTTATTTGGAAATCTCATTATTTTTCTGGCCTTGACTCGTTACTTTTGATTGTCTGGGTTAACAGTACTTGACCTAACCAATAATTCTGAGATAGTGCTGGACTGAATTCTTTTGAAAGATATGCAGAAAAAGATCTAAATAAATAACTGGTCTTTAAAAATCCCTGAGTCTTTCACAATACTAAATGACAGCCGCATTGCCAGACTCCACTTCAAGGATGCATGTACAGTGGTTTCACATTGCACAGCCACACAGTGGAACTACTCAAGAATTATCTGACAAAATTGTTCAGACAAAAGCTATTATCTACAGAAATGTACTATTTTGGGTAACACACAGAGGTTCCATCTAATAACTTTTTGGGTATTCTGACCTTCTGTATCGTGTGAGCTCTCAAAATTTCTGCATACTGGGCAGTACCACTTCACGATGTTGAAAGACCCCTGGACTAAGGAACCCAAGCAGTTTACATTACAGAGTAGCTTTAAAATGCCTTAGAGATAGGTAAACCAGATGTTTTGATCTTCCAGGAGCATGGAAGGACTGGAGTCCTGAGGTTCCCATCAGGAGACAGGATTATCAGGGTCTCTGTGTTGCCTGTTATCAGGGAATTGCTATGACTCCTCTATATTTCCCAGGAGGTGCCCAACTTCCTGGGAATAGCATCTCTCTGGGCCAGGACAGCTGGAGAATCTGCAAGACTTGTCCTACAAAGTTCTTCTGGATTAGGATATTAAAAAAAAATATATATATATAACAAAACATAAACATGGTCAGTCTTCACAAATATATTTTTCTTTCATAATGTCTTTTTGCTGAGAAGTTTTGTAGTTTCTCATTTCTGTTCTGATGTCTCGAGTTTTAATAGCTCATTTTCAACAACACTTGTCAGGTTTTGCACCAACCCAGAAGCATTCAACAGCTACCACAAAAACCTGTAGGAGTTATATATAGCTAAGATAGCATGTGGTCCCAGCTTTGGAATTAGTTCATTAGTGGAAATGCAGAGGGATTGTAGTGTTTTCATCTAGTTATCTCCATTTGTGCCACTGTAACTTAAAAACAATTGCTTTAAAAACCTAGATGCCAGATTCATGCATGGATGTAGATAGGTCTTGATTGTCTACACCTCTGTTGGCTGCCTCCAGCCTTTAACATTACACAGGGACAAAATGGCTGACAAGACTGACCCAGTCGGATGCCATTCCTCTCCCTGGTTTCTCTGGCTGACTGCAATGGGAGCTGCCAACAAGGAAAAGCACCTGACCACGCTTAGCCATTATGCACAAAATCACACAGCCCCTCTGCTTTCACTCTTTCTGAGCCACTTTAACAAGGTCAGAGTGCTGCTACCAAGGAGAAAAGAAACATTTGGGGTATAATAAACAGCACTGTTAATCAAGAGAGAGACTTTCCCTGGCCCTTGCCCACATGCACAGGGCCATAAAAAAGCATATGAGGAGTTTTGCTCTTTTTTGCACCCTCAGGGAAAGGCAGACTTGGAGGAAAGCAATGACTACTTCTTCTATCAACCCCTGAAGTGCAAAGACCCCCAGAGGCACCCTGGAAATGAGAACCATGGTTTCAGCCACAGTCCAGGCTCGCACAGGGGTGCTGGCCAGCTGAAAAGGAGCATGCGTGCTGTTATCTCTTTTGGGCAGAACCGTGAAGAATTAATGCGTACCAACAAACATTGCCTTATGCATGGTTTAGTTTTGAAATGCTTTGAAGATGTGTAGCTAATCACCAGAACTCTCAGGATCTCATCTCTTCCCCATTCCCTTCAAAAATCAATAGAATAGAATTGTGCTCTGAGACTAATTCAGTCTCATTAAACACCAGTGTAAATATCCATGCTTTTCCCATTTCAAATGTAATTCCAAATTAATTCAAGCATCAACAATAATACTCGGGTACACAGTCCTCCAAGCAAGTACAACTCATAGTATATCTGCTAATTTTCCTGTAACTTCTGTACTAACAGTTCATCCAATCACCAGTTGAGCAGAGAGGTGAGACTATGAGAAATTATAAAATTTAACACTGAAAAAATAAAAAGATGCAGATAATAAACCACTATATCTGTTGGTCATTAATGTTACAACTTTGTTGTTTTTATTTAAGGACTCATCTAAGAAATGTTCAAGACAATTCTAATTGATTGGACTATTTTAATTGAAATTTTACAGACTGACTGCATAATATATCAAAACGGAAAGTGCCCAAAAGAAATGTTGATGTTTGAATTTTCTAAACCCTACCTGAAAATTTGCACCCCTATAGCTTCTGCAAAAAGACTTCCTCATTAATTGAGGAATTCTGTAAGAAGATCAGGAGGTCACAGAAAACAACTATTTTTTTGACAGAGCGACTTCAATTTTGCAATGCATGAATGACCAAGATTACGGGTTTTGGGTGGATATTTTTGGGTGCTTGGGGTTTTTTTTGTCTCCAGCACCAGAAATGTGCCTGTGGCTGGAAAGACCAGGTTTCCAGTTCAAATAATAATGAATTCTACCACCAGCAGTCATTTCCCACTCTTTGTTAAAGAAGTCTGTAATAAGTGATTCTTTATCAGCCTCATCTGAAAAATGCATTCAAGAAGGAATGGCACAAAGTTCCCATTTTAAGTGAACTACAGAAATAGGCAAGCTGCCAAAGAAATATTTAAATGCACAACATGCACATACATGTATACACACACAAAGCATTTGAGAAAAATTCTTGTAGCACACTACAACATAATCCTCTCTGTCATCAACACCTACTATTATTTATTCACAGCTTTTCAAGATGCAGATGAAAGGATTGCTCTTCCAGCATCCATCCTTAGATGACTAAATTTACAGTAGCAAAATAGTGATAAAAATAAATCTTTGAGAAATGCCGCAGTTTTAATTCATGATGTTGCATCATACTGAGAAATCAGGTGTCTGTCTGAATGCTAAGTCTGACTATGTAGGAGTCAAATATCCATTTCTGTGTAAGTTACACCTCCATGACAGAATTCCTGTGGATTTTTTTTTTTTTGTTATTATTAACTGCTGGAACTGTCTGATCTTTTTATCATAACTCTGTAGCTACTGTATCAAGTAAAACTTTCAACATTTGATTGCCAAGAGCTACTGCCTTGTTTACAAATTTTCCAGTGTGGTAATTTTCCAGATAAAGGAAGATGTTGTCAGTCAGTGTAAACTACATGGGACCTCATTACTGAATACAGACATTTCAATTAATCTTAAATACATGCGATGCCAAGAGAGTAATTAGCAACAATAAATTGCTGTGATTTTCTAAAATAACTATTGCTCCTACAAATCTCATTAATGCTTTATAAGCCCCAAAATAGCAAAGTGTATTATTTACCAGTGCTATTTTTAAAGACACTAGTTCTTTCTGATTTTCACCAGTGAGCAACCTAATTTACAAAGTTAGTAATTTTAACAAACTCCTCCATGGAAGTCCAAAGCATGTGAATTTTGCAAAATCAAGCATAAAAGTTTGTTAAGTGCAAGAATTAAAACTGCTTATGCAGTCTTTACTTGGCCCCTTTGTGCATTTGCAGTTTGATACAATCTTTAGTTCCATGAACACATGCTTTTATTTCCCTTAAGAATTTATGTTCTTTATAATAAATATTTGCTTAATTATTTATTCTTCCCTTTCATATCTGTTATTTAGTGCATAATCCTAAATCTTTACTGCAAACAACCTACTTACTTTTACTGGATGTTGCTTGGGGTGGCACACTTTAAATTTGTCTCTACAACTTCCTCAGGATATGAAGAGGTATTACCATTCCCATTTTACAGAAGCAAGAACAGTTCCAAAAGATTAAGACAAACAATGTTTGGAGTATCCGGCATATTTCCTGCTTTTGAATGCATCAGCAAAAATATACACTTTGTTTATGCAGAGAAGGTCTTGAACTAATCTCCTCTGTGAGCACTCAGTGTTTCTGCCACTCTGCTTCTAATCAGTATATCAGAAAATGAGAAACATGCAACTAATGACTATTATGATGTTTATATTAGGAAATGCCTCGTGCTGTGCCAGTAACTAAAGGGTTAAGAGAGACTATTCATCTACCTGTAAGTCAATAATGGATTATCCAGCAACAGAAGAGAGGTTACAGGTGAGAAAGGAAAATAGGGTTGCCACAGAGACAGATGTTTCCCAATAGGTTCCTGTCTGTTATGGACTGACAGAGATGTGAAAGAGCAGTCACACCTCCTGCAAGAAGTAAAATGAAGGGTAGGTATGGCGCTGTGTTCTCCTCCACCCAGAACCAGCCATAGAGCTGCAGTGCAGACCACAAGGCTCATAAAGTCAGGTGAAAACCACAGCACAATGGTAATTCTTTCACTGACAGAACAGGCATACAAACTTCTCCAGAGCTGACCAGTGGTAAAGGAGGTGCAGGTAGGTCACTGTGTGGTCACACCAGAAAGAAGCTGAACAGCAGCACCAACAGCTCTGAGGAGCTGGGCAGCATTGCCTCAGTCACTGCTGGGTCTCTTGATTGCAAATTGTAGTTGTTAGGATCGAGGTTTATGACCAGTTGATCCAAGCTACTTTGAGGGGAAGACACAAGTAGCCTGCCATGGTCTCACCCACAAGCAGCTCTTGGCATCCAGCTGTGAAGGTGGCCTTACTAAATTGGCATGCTGGGTTGTGAGAAGCAAGAAGGTCTGATACCACACTCATACCAATCCTTTTTTCTAGTAGAAACACTGTAGTAGTTGGGCCCAGGAAGAGCTTTTGCATAACAGCTGGTGGCTTCAGGCAGTAGACACTATTGCACATCATCCTGTATCATTTCCGCCTGTTCAGTCACAGCTGATACTGTAGCAGCTGGGCTCTTACAATTTTGTGAGAACTGGCCTAATGAGAGACTGAAGAACACATTTCACTCAATTGCTGAGAGACAAACCAACCCACAAACCAAGAAATTGATTTGAAGCTTTAATCAAAAGAAATGAGAAAAAGCTTCACATAGATGTGTCTATACCACTGGGAGATGATTCTCCTATAATTTCAGATTGCTGTAAGAGAAATCTTGCAGGCCTCAGCTAGCTTCTTCTCTTTTTCTCTCTCCTGGGAGCATCTGGAGCCTAGCAAGAGAAAGCTAAAATAACAGATGGACCCATTCCTCCATGATAAAGAAAAATTTACACAAAAGAGTCTCCAGGAAGTGCAGCTGGTACCAAATGCATTGACAGAAGGCATCCTGCTAAACGTGGTAATTAATACTGTTCTCTTACTCCAAATTACTGAAGAGGCAAGGACAACATGAAGACCCACAGAAGTACAATTTACAAAGTCTATTAACCAGACGACAAGAAAGACAAACTATGGTACCAGATTAGTTATAGGATCATAGGATACTTCAGGTTGGAAGGAACCTTAGGGGTTCTCTATTCCAACCTCCTGCTCCTTGCAGGGTCAGCTATGAAATCAGAACAGGTTGCTCAGGGCTTTATACTGTTGAGTCTTGAAAAAGTCTGTCAAAACTTTAAAAGATTCTCATAGACTTCTACCTCGACAATTTCAAACTGGGACTCAGTATAGATCATTTGACAGAAAAATCTTAACCTCCAACATAGGAGTGAGTATTATGTTTGACAGATGCCTTCTATGTCTAAGATGTAAAAAAGATGAAGGGATGGGAGAGAAAATAGGAAGAACAACATTCGGAGCACTTTCAACTATGCCAGTTCCTCTTCTTCAACTCTCACTTTCCCAGGATAAAGGCAAAAAGTCTTTACACAGACTTAGGCTGCCACAGTGTTTGATTTGTTGACTTGCAGTAAAAAAGGTTCCAGAAACCAAAACAACATTTGCAGAAATCGTTCTGTAGGAACTAAATTTTTAATGTTCATAATGGCTCCAATTTCCGTAACATAAAGCTAAATTCCACCCCCAGGAAGTCGGATTTCTTTAACAAGAGCTGCTGAGTAAGCTTAGTGTTGTAGAATACAGGCTGCACTCATCACCATTAATACATCTTTGCAGCTATGAGATTAAGTGGAAAATGCCTAATTACAATAACGAAAATTCATCAGTAATCCACTAATGCCTAATAGCACATTTACTTCTGTGTTGGTTTGCACTAAGTAGCTCAAGGAGAAACTGACGTTCAGGAAAACTGAGCTGAGACTTTGTGTTACTTAGTAACTCAATTGCAAGATGAAATTGTTAAACACACAGAAATGTTTCTTGAGAGAGCTAATGTACCTATTTAGCAGAAGCTGAAGGACTTCTTGGAATACCTGCCTTTTTTGAGAATTTGCTCCAAAATAAGCTAGCCTATTGCACACTGTCTACTTTTGTTTAACTCTTGGTGTGGATGTCAGCATGTATTAAGTGAACGGAATTAATTCACATATTTTATGGGCCCAGGATTTCCACAGTGGGTGTTAAGATACAGTAGCTAATATAAATTAAAATTTTAGTGTCCTTCACAGATTTTCCAGGGTAGGTAAGCCCATAACACAAACCTAGATTTAAAATCTGTGTTAGCGTAATAACGCTTAATAACGCAACTTTTTAATGCTGTTCTTAATATTGTAAAAAATCCCCAGATACTCAGCTAGAAAGACAAGGTTCCTTTGCCAAAATACTTTCCTTCTTTTGTTCTGGAAGCTGATACAAAATAGTAGCTACCGACACTAAAATATGAATGCTATACCACAGGGTGGACTCAGCCTTGAAGGTAATATGCCAGGTCATTCCCCTTGCTTGTAGGGAAGTCAAAAAAAAAAAAAAAAGGTACATTAGAAAAATGTTTTATTGTGAAATTAAGAGGTTTTCTAGACTAAGTTGAAAATTCATTGGTTCTCTCTCCCTTAATTTCCTCTCCCTCTGATAGTATTTATTATTAATTTTGACTCATTTACAGCACAAGGTTTATTCTCTAGTTTGAAGGCTGTTTGAAAGATACTATAGGAAAAAAAAAATCTACTTCACTACCAAATGTGGCAGGACACTTGGACATCTGACCCTTCCATCCAGTCTCATGATAACTAGGTTTTGTGCTCCAAGCTCAAAGGAGTCCATGAAATGAGACTGATAGTGACCATAAGAATTATGGCTGCTGCTGTTCTCCCTCTGAACTATTGTCCCCATCCATCCCTTCCCTATATCTAGGACATACTTCTTTGTCATTCATTTCTTGAATGCTCTTCAGATTTGGTACAGCATGATCAGTCAGGCCCACTATTCAAGAACACGGGCATATGCAATGATATTAAAGGTGCATTAGCATCCCAGTTTTGAGGCAAGAGACATGACACAGCCCTCATGAGGAAAGAGGGCAGGCCCTTAGCAAGCATGAATGGCTGGCATTCAGTCAGAGGGTCTCACAGCACCAGAGGGGCTGGGAAAGGCCAAGGTGTGCTCAGCTGCACTGCTGTGTGAACCACTCCTGTGGGGTCAGAAACACTCTGTCTATGCTCACTTGTGCAGATATAGATTGTACACCAGCTATACGCACTGTGTTGAGCTCGACCACAGAGTGAGCGGATTTTGAGAGGGAGGTATTAGTTCACAATTAATGAGGAAATGCTAACTGGCTTCCCTCCTTCCATGTTTCTGGTAGACGAACACCTGACATTAGCTTTCCCTTGTCAACATGCTTGTTTAGAAGTGGTGAGCACCTTATCACACATAGTCCTTGCTATCCTTCAGATAGAGGTGGAATAAACATTTCCTCCAAGCTGGTTAGATCTTTAATTAAATGCTATTAACATCTCTGTCCAGCACTAGGTTTGCTATAGATTTGACCTTACAAGTATAGGCATTTTTCAGTTCTTCCAACCTAGAACCTAAGGAAAATATAGCTTCTGACTCCTAGCTATGTAAAACAAATGACTCATGTAGTTAGGACAGTGTTACTGCAGCATCCTTCTTTTAAAATTGTAACATAATGATCTGAATATTTGATACAATTCATATTAACTGGAGGGAAAAAGACTTTTCCCAGGAGCTGTCAAAGTAGATTATTTTGCCTTCATAAGGAGGCAGAGGAGGTCTAGTCATATCTGTTCATGCAAAAGGCAAAACCATGCTTCACCAACTTCAACAGTTTTCTTTCTGACTTTCTCATAGTGTCTACTTTCTGTGCTTTTAATTCATTACCTATAGTATCCATCCAGGAGTGACGTGGAAAATCTTTCTGCCTTCCCTTTTAGCTTGCTTCCCTCTTACAAATGCAGTTACCATCCTTATCTATTTATTTAGTGCTGAAACAATATATAAGAGCCAGCAATGAAGGAAGTGGTTGTTGAACCAAGCTTGAGAAAGGAGCCTGTAAGACATTTGACTGGTGGCACTTAATCTATAACACGAATGAAAGATGTGATATCTTGCAATCTTCTCCTCTCTCTCCCATTCATGAGAGTTGAAAGATAGTGCCTTCATCCTTGGCTCCCTCGGAGACATATCTTACTGAGTAATACACTAGAGCATCTTCCTCTGACATACACTGCAGGTATGCCACAGCATAATCCACTATTGCCAGACCACTAAATGGCTGCTCAATGTGTAGGGCACTTGACATCCAATATATCCTTTTCAAAGCACAGTAAAGCAAGCAGTCCATTGCAGCAGCAACTCTTTTCTTCAGAAATCTGGGTATGTATCTGCCCCTAGGATGAGGCCAGCTCCCTCTGAAGGTTTTTATATAGCACTTGTGTAGTGTGAAAGCATGGAATATTTTGTATGAATGGGTATAAATTCTCAGAAGTAAGAAAGCAACACTGCTTTGTATTTATATATTGTCTTTTTATATAGTGGTTACAGCTTATTTACTGATAGTAAGCGATGTTAAAATATAGCCCAGCAAGTAACCAGAACAACCATAGAAGGATTATTTCAGCAATCTCTTAGGTGGGAACACAGCATTTCTTTTTAATACTGATAAGAAATAGTTCATCATGTCAAAACACTATGAGGGCTGCAGATACAGGGATCAGAGTGCTCAACTTCAACACCAGCTAACTGTGCCAGAGCATCTTCAATGATTAAAAGTGGGCAAAACTAGATTTTTAAAAGATGACAACTTTAGCAGCACTGCTCCTCTTGGCACCATGCCAAAAACTGACTGGTTTGGGCCAGATTTACAGGAAAAAGAGCAATTTAACCATTTTCCCAGATAATCTGCTTTCTATTTCTGTGTGTCTGTTGTGCAGACCACAGCAAGAGACCAGTTTGATTGTCTCTGCAAACAGCATTTAATTTAGAAACAAGCAAATACAAATACCTTCCCATCATAAACAGTGCTCGTGTCCCAGTTCTGTAGATAGCACCTCCCTACTGGAAAAATGACATAGAAATCTAAGTCTATGCTTGTGTGCAAATATATCGGGAAACTCTTCAGAGTAATTTTAGGGTAGATTTAAAGATATCAGTTGTTTTCTGCTAATAACATCTGATTACAAGCAACATACATTAAAAACCTATATAAATAACCAAAACATGGAAACTCTGATAAGTTTTATTAGTGCTTCCAAAAATTAAGCTATTTAAAGGAGGTCTACATTGGCAATTTTTACATAGAGAAAATTAATTCTAAAAACTCTTGGAAAAAGATCTCCAATTTTGAGAAGTAAAATTAATCTTAGAATTTGAATAATCTTAAAATGGGAATGGTTGGAGAAAATAACTTTTGAAATGAAAAAGTATATAATAGGTTAAAAATGGGATTGTAAGTGCTTTGGAGAAAGAAACTCCACCTTTATTCCAGGTAGTACAAGAGGGAGAGGGATCCATAGCAGACACTTTGGAGTGCTACATTAATACAAATGAACAATAAAATGTTACCTTTCTGGGGAAGTTAGTGATTAAAGCTACAGATCAGGGTGCTGTTGCAACTACCATATGCAGGATGACATGCCTGAGCAGTGGTTCCTCACTGGGTACGATAGAGATGAAAATGCTGTAGACTGTTGGAGAATCCTAAGGTTTTAAGTATCTTTAAAGAAAGGACCTTTATTAGTGTAAGGAACTGAAGGAAGTAATGCCTCAAACATTCATCAACACGGTAAACTTCAAGGACAAGCTGTGACCTTTGTGATTAGTCTAAGGAATGTCACCCAAGGAAGCACGAGTGTATCATAGCATGCACCCTCCACTCCCTTGCAGTTGTATTGACAAACTCCTTAGATAAGCCTCAAAGGAGGGAAATGGGGACTGAGTGAAACCAAAAGTTTCTCATCAAGCACGAGGACCACTAACCATTGGCTCCATTGTGTAAGCCTGAAGAGGTGACAAGGCCTGATAAGAGGTGTGCATTTCTGCCTCAGAAGCTGGATGATTGCTCAAGAAGCACGAAGTCAGCAAAAATCTGTGGGAACAGAGGAAAAACCAACGGTGGGCAGGGTGAGTACGACCACCAACTCAATTGGACAAGAGGTGGTGCACCCCATTTCCCCCTCAAAGCATGTGCAGAACCCATGCTCCACCTTTTTCCTCATCTCTCAGGGAAATGAGTTTGTGGAATACCTGCCCCTTCTCATCTACTATGCTAATCAGCTGCTAAAAGGTGACAGAAAACTTTCCTGTGTGTGCACCCACCACCCAGGATTACCAGACCTGAGACAATGCTGGATCCAGGGGTGGTGATCTGGATTTCTTTGACTTGACTCCCTTCCCTTCCCTTCCCTTCCCTTCCCTTCCCTTCCCTTCCCTTCCCTTCCCTTCCCTTCCCTTCCCTTCCCTTCCCTTCCCTTCCCTTCCCTTCCCTTCCCTTCCCTTCCCTCCCCTCCCCTCCCCTTCCCTTCCCTTCCCTTCCCTTCCCTTCCCTTCCCTTCCCTTCCCTTCCCTTCCCTTCCCTTCCCTTCCCTTCCCTTCCCTTCCCTTCCCTTCCCTTCCCTTCCCATTTATAAGAGACCACATTGCTTATTATACTTTTCCAAGTTTAAATTGTTTTCTACCACAAGTAAAACATTTTAACTGGTTGTTTGGTGTCATTTCTCTTTAATTTAACCCGAGGGGAATCACAGAACTGTTGAGACTCTCTGGGCTCCCAGTCCAGGTCATGACAATTAGTAATTGGGTTTACTTAGAAGTGTTTTCTTAAATTTCTTTTAGATAAATTCAATTCTTTGCTTATCTGTCTTCCCAGTCAAAGTGAAAAAAGAAACAGTACTTCTGGATCAAATAAATGTTTCACTTTAACACAGAATATTTTAGTTCGGGCAAATCTTTACCAAAACCCAAACATCAGAAACAAAGCTGACTAGAAATATGAATCTTTTCCCATTTAGAGCAGCCATTTTTTAGGGCATTCAGCCAAACTATGTAATATCCAGGTTGCTACCATTTTTTGGATCAAAAGGAGGGATTTAAATCATGATCATTTGTCTTTTAAGAAAATTCCTTTGACAACAAGTTAAACACTCTTCTGGGGGACGTATTCCTTTTGAAATCATTCCACTGAATAAGAGATATTTTAGTTTGTGTCAGAGGAAAAAGAGTCCTTGTGGAGTTGTGGGTCCACTATGGGAGAGAAAAATATTAGAACTTAATCAAATAGATCCTGTCCAGAGCAGACCTAAACAATGAAAAGAGAGCAAAGTGTCTGCTCAGCAGTAAAATTAAGAAATAAAAGTCCCTGTGCCATCAGTTTCCCAGCTACTTTGCCCAGAACCACCTCTCTCTCACATTGAGCCCTATTATTTTTTCTGCCCAGAGCCCCTTCCCTACCAGCTGTGACTTATAAAATCTACTTAAGTTTTGCCTTGTTGCAGACAGTCCTTGTGACTTAGGCAGTGCCATCTGTGCACTAGCAGTTTAGACCATGAACCCCTCTCTCCCACATCGTGGCTATGTGCTCTGACCATTGATGAATGAAAAAAAGCAAACAGTAGCATCACCATTTTCATTCAGTTTGTGAATCCAGAATGGGGAAAAAACTCCAAAAAAACCCCTACTGGAACTTTGGGGGAGTTGGGGTCACTCTTGCTGCTTGATACTTCCAGCAGATGAATCTTTTGTTGGAAAAAAACCCCATGAAAACTTAGAATTTGTTACAGTACCTGTCTATGTCCATCCAGAGCACAAAATATTCTCTTCCTGATGCTAAACCAAGCTTATCTAGCCAGCATAAGAGTGTGTGCAATGCACACCTCTCACCTACTTAATGCACCTTGGACCTCACCTGATGGGATCAGTGCACAAAGGCTGCTTCTGCTTCCTATAAAGCAACACTACATAGTGAAAACGCTCTTAAAATCTTTACCACATCTTATTCTTGCATCAAGCCTCTCACCCCACTTAACAAAGAGCTTTAAAAAATTAACGCTATAGTACTGTAGCAAAAGTATGTGTGTCTATATGGATGACTTGTTGTGCATACATTTTTAGCAATTTTTTCATCTAATGTCAGCATTGGGAATGGTGCCAGTTACTGCATTTGAAAAAGGTCTTTTTAAAATGCATTTCATTAGTTCTCAGATAGTGTTAAAAATTACTTCCTAATGGCTGGGCTCTGTTCCAGCAAATAATGATTCTTTGTACCCAGTCCCACCTCTGTAAAATGTCCCATAAGGATAGAGATGCTGTCAACAGAACTGAAATAAATAGATTGTTTACTACTTCAACTTTATCTAGTAGTTTGGATTAAAAAAAATGTTGAAGGTGAGAAATCTTAAAACTGGATCAAACTATAGAATTGTTCAAACACATTGTTCAAACTGCTGTTAAAATTATTTTTATAGGGATGTTCTGTTCACTCTTGGAAAATGAAAAATACCTGCTGTTTAGCTACATCTTAGGCTTAATATACAGAAACAAAGTGACACACACCCCTCTAACCATTGACTTTGTGGTAACAATTTGGAGTGGAAAGAAAGAATTCTGAAATACCATCTGAACATTAAGGGCAACTGTAATTTGTTTCTTCCTCCTATTCCCTTCACCTGACTACAGATCATAGCATCACAGTGGTTCAGCAAGAATGGAGAATGTGGTTCTACATGGGATGTGGTCACCTCAGATCTCTACATCAGAAAAGAAAATTAGAGACACAAGGCTGGACTTTTGGTTCCATGAGATGCTGCAGCAAGCACTTCCGGGTCAAAGCTATCAGATTTCAAGTAAAGGTGCTGTTTCATTGGGAAATTTTTAGTTTTCTATTTACTTATCTTGAAAATCTTAAATGATCTCCGAAAAGTATTCTTAGTAACTGCAGAGCTTCTTCTCATGGGCACACAAAGCTCTGCCCGTCATAACAAATACTGCATTCTTTATATTATATGAGCAACCATTACTAGAGCACTGAATTGCTCTAAATATTATTTCAATTCAATGTGAAACAATCATTTTGTAATGTAAGTGCTGAAAAAAATGATGATACAGTAGGAAAAACTATTCGTATATTCCACATTTACCCTTTCCTCAATGAGGTCAGAGATAGAGCTGCAACCCAGAATGTACTAGATGAAACAATATAACTTTGAGCTATATCTCAAAACAGTGGTCCCAATCATATTTGACCACAGGCAACAGCACTGACACAGAATGAGCAGTAGGCAACATCATCCTTCGCTTCCTCTGAAAGTCTAGGTTTTATTTCTATGTTTTTAATTTCCTATGCCCACAAGCAAAGCTGGAAAGTCTTGTAGGCAGCACATTGTCTGTGACCCTACGATAGAGAATAGTGTATTTAATATTTCCCCAAGACACATCAAAAGATCACTTATGCCATGTCTTAACTTGCCAATTCCTCTTCTTTTGTATTTCTCATCCCAAAAGTGATGAGCTATAACTTTCTGCATTTCTATTGTGAGAGAAGGTTAAGAGTCAGCAGAAAGAAAAAAGGTTATGTACTTGGTGCACTTCATGCAAAGATATGGCTTGTAATTAACAGTTCTAACTCAATTCTGAAAGTACTGAAGAAAGTCTATTTTTCTTGGTTTTTAGTTATCTCAATACAGAAGAAGAGTGGTTTCCTTTACAACAATGTAACACTGTAACAGTCCTATAAAACAATATAATCACCCTGGCTCAGCCATAACCTTATCAGACCTATCTACAGACCCTTGGTGCAGTTAGATTTAAGAACAAAGTGACATGCAGTTATTACAGGCACTTTTCACATGGTTGTGACCAATTGCTTATCTGAAAAAGGATTCTGTTGTCTTCTTTAAGATGCTCTGTTGTTTCTTCTCTGGAATTAAAAATCTCAGTCTGAGAAAAGTAGTTCAAAACCACCCTCGCTCTTCTGTCCTAGGTGGGATGGTGTCCTGAATTTATAAAGCAGAGATCTTGGGTAAGAGTCTGTACAAGAAAGGCAGTTACAATGCTGAAGTGTAGAGAATGAGGGAAAAAAGAGACCAGATGGTTAAGAGGTTTTCTTAAGATCATAAAAAATACTTAGTGTCAAGCGAAGTCCATCATATTATCCAACAAATCCAAAATTTGCAACTGCAAATGACTCTGTGGTTCGTGAATCATAAAACCCATGTATTTTGTGGTATGGCAAAATAAAACAACATTGGATCATACAATCACATGATATGTAATAAATTGATTAGTTTATGAAAGACATTATATGACAGGATTGCTGGGTATTCAGAAGACTGCACATGATGACTGAGTGTCTTTTATGTCCATTTTTCTTAATCCAGCCCCCTTTAACCTGTTAGCTCAGAAAATGGAACTATCCTTAACAGGATGCATGATTGGACACTATTTGTTCCTGCATTTTTTTTTATGCTTTGAGATATTTGCTTCATTTGGCTGGCCTAGGAAATACCAACTGGATTGCGTGGGCCACAACTAATTGATTTGCCAGATTTATCCAGCTTTGTTGTACTATAGTGTGCTTGAAACAGAAAAATCTTCAGAAAACCCCAAGGAAAAAATAATGAAGCAAAGACAGAAACTGTGAAATCTGTCAAGGCTTATTAAAAATGGCAAGAAATGCCACTGAGATGAAATTTTCAATTAGCAAAGTTCCTTTGGCAGCCACATATGAGATGTTATTAAAGTTTTCTGAGTTCTACTGTTTGGTTTAAATGTATGGAAAAAGTAATGTAAAATGTACAACAGAGAGATTGTTGTGGTTTAGCCCCTGCCAGGGTCTGAGACCATGCGGCCGCTGCCCCTCCCCCACAAAGGGAGTGAAATACAAAGCCCCAAGACTGAAATAAGGAAAGGTTTAATACAACAGTGCAATAGCAACACAACAAACAACAACAATAACAATAACAGTAATAGTGATAGCAATAAACAGAGCAAAATAGCTACCAAATACAGCAGTTTGAAGCACGATGTACAAAACCACGAGTGCACCGCGCTCCCGCGCCAGGAAAAATGTGACCTGCCAGGATGTGACGTCCGCATGGTATCTGAATAACCCGGCTAGAGCTCCCCCCCACTGCTGGGGAAACTTAACCCTATCCTGGTTAAACCAGGACATAATCCACCCCTTTATTCTATACCATGTGCGTCACATCCAGCTGCCACTTAGCAATTAGCATTGACAAAGAAAAATTAACAAAAGCACACAGTATAACTCACGGTGTGTTTTCACCCACAATCAAGTCCCCTTGTGGCACGCATCGGACCTCTCCATCCTTCTGCATCACCCACCAGGTGCACCCAGGTCCTTGAGCAAAAACAATCCCGTGGATGGGTTTGCCTTTGCCCGGCGCAGGACTAACCCAGACCATTTTTCCCAGCAGGTCCCTCATGCGCACCACAGGGACTCTATCCCCGTCCACAACACGTGGAAGTTTTGACTGAGCCGGGCCAGCTCGATTGGCAGATCCTCTTGTGTTCACTAACCAAGTGGCCTTTGTCAGATGTGTGTCCCAGTGTTTGAAGGTTCCACCCCCCATTGCTCCCAATGTAGTTTTTAACAGTCCATTGTAGCGCTCGATCTTCCCGGAGGCTGGTGCGTGGTAGGGGATGTGGTAGACCCACTCGATGCCATGTTCTTCTGCCCAGGCATCTATGAGGTTATTTCGGAAGTGAGTCCCGTTGTCCGACTCAATCCTCTCTGGGGTGCCGTGTCGCCACAGGACTCGCTCTTCAAGGCCCAGGATGGTGTTTCGGGCGGTGGCGTGGGACACTGGATAAGTTTCGAGCCACCCAGTGGTTGCTTCCACCATTGTGAGCACGTGGCGCTTGCCTCGGCGGGTCTGTGGCAGTGTGATGTAGTCGATCTGCCAGGCCTCTCCATATTTATATTTCATCCATCGATCTTCATTCCGCTGGGGCTTCACCCGTTTGGCTTGTTTGATTGCAGCACATATCTCACATCCGTGGATGATCTCTGCGATGGTGTCAATGGTGAGGTCCACCCCTCGATCTCGAGCCCACCTATATGTTGCATCTCTGCCTTGGTGGCCCGAGGTCTCATGGGCCCACCGGGCTATGAACAGTTCACCTTTACGCTGCCAGTCCAAGTCCACCTGAGCCACCTCAATCTTAGCAGCTTGGTCTGCCTGCTGGTTATTCTGATGTTCATCAGTGGCTCGACTCTTGGGTATATGGGCGTCCACATGGCGCACCTTCACAACGAGGTTCTCCACCCGGGCTGCAATGTCCTGCCATACTTCAGCGGCCCAGATGGGTCTGCCCTTGCGTTGCCAGTTGTTCTGTTTCCATTGCTGCAACCACATCCACAGGGCATTTGCCATCACCCACGAGTCAGTGTAGATATAGAGCCTCGGCCACTTTTCTCGCTCAGCAATCTCCAAAGCCAATTGGATGGCTTTTACCTCTGCGAACTGGCTCGATTCACCTTGTCCCTCAACAGCTTCATTGGTTTCTCGTGTGGGATGCCACACTGCAGCCTTCCATCGTCGATGTTTTCCCACAATGCGACAAGACCCATCAGTGAACAGGGCATATTGTTTTTCTTCCTCTGGCAGCTCGTTATATGGTGGGGCCTCCTCAGCACGTTTCACCTCTTGTTCTGGTGACATCCCAGCATCTTTGCTCTCTGGCCAGTTCATGATCATTTCCACTAATCCTGGGGGGTCGCGGTTCCCTATTCGAGCCTGTTGTGTTATCAACGCAACCCATTTACTCCACGTGGCATCTGTTGCATGATGTGTGGAGGGAGCCTTTCCTCTGAACATCCATCCCAGCACTGGCAGTCGAGGTGCCAGGAGGAGCTGTATCTCAGTGCCGACCACTTCTGAGGCAGCTCGAATTCCTTCATACGCTGCCAGTATCTCCTTCTCAGTCAGGGTATAGTTAGCTTCAGAGCCTTTGTATCCCCGGCTCCAAAAGCCTAGAGGTCGGCCTCGGGATTCCCCATCTGCTCTCTGCCAAAGGCTCCAGGAAGGGCCATTCTCCCCGGCTGCGGTGTAGAGCACGTTCTTAATCTCCTGCCCTGTCCGGACTGGCCCGAGAGCCACTGCCTGGGTAATCTCCTGCTTAATTTGTTCAAAGGCTTGTTGTTGCTCTGGGCCCCATTTAAAATCGTTCTTCTTGCGGGTTACGTGGTAGAGAGGGCTCACAATCAGGCTGTAGTTTGGGATGTGCATCCTCCAGAACCCCACAGCGCCCAGGAAAGACTGAGTCTCCTTTTTGGTGGTTGGTGGGGCCATGGCTGTTATCTTGTTTATCACCTCCATTGGGATGTGGCGACGCCCATCTTGCCATTTTATTCCTAGGAACTGAATCTCTCTTCCAGGCCCCTTAACTTTCTGTCGCTTGATGGCAAAACCGGCCTTCAGGAGGATTTCAATTACCTTCTTTCCTTTCTCAAAGACTTCCTCAGCTGTGTCCCCCCATACAATGATATCATCAATGAACTGCAGGTGTTCTGGAGCCCCACCTTTCTCCAGTGCAGTATGGACCAGTCTATGGCAAATGGTGGAGCTGTGTTTTCACCCCTGGGGCAATCGATTCCAGGTGTACTGGATACCCCTCCAAGTGAACGCAAACTGCGGCCTGCACTCTGGTGCTATTGGAATGGAGAAAAACGCGTTAGCGATGTCAATCGTGGCGTACCACTTGGCTGCCTTCGACTCCAGCTCATACTGGAGCTCTAGCATGTCTGGCACTGCAGCACTCATTGCTGGCGTAACTTCATTCAGGCCACGGTAGTCCACGGTCAGTCTCCATTCGCCATTAGGTTTTCTCACTGGCCATATAGGGCTGTTGAAAGGTGAGTGAGTCTTGCTGATCACCTCCTGGCTTTCTAGTCGACGGATCAGCTGATGGATGGGGACTAGAGAATCTCGGTTAGTACGGTACTGCCGCCGGTGCACCGTCTTGGTAGCAATTGGCACTCGCTGCTCTTCGACCTTAAGCGACCCCACCACCGAGGGGTCCTCTGAGAGGCCGGGTAAGGTGGAAAATTGCTCAACCTCCTCCAGGGCAGCTATACCAAAGGCCCACCGGTACCCTTTTGGGTCTTTAAAGTACCCTCTCCTGAGGTAGTCTATACCTAGGATGCACGGGGCATCTGGGCCAGTCACAATGGGGTGCTTATGCCAGTCCTTCCCAGTTAAGCTTACTTCAGCTTCTAATAGGGTCAGCTGTTGGGACCCCCCTGTCACTCCGGAGATGCAGATGGATTCAACCCCACTGTGGCTTGATGGCATCAGGGTGCACTGTGCGCCAGTGTCTACCAAGGCCTTATATTCTTGTGGTTCTGATGTGCCAGGCCATCGGATCCACACCTTCCAGTAAATCCGATTATCCCTTTCCTCCATCTGGCTGGAGGCAGGGCCCCTCTAATCCTGCTCACCATCACTCACTTGATCTAAGAGTGACTCCTGCAGGAATGACTTCCTGGTCCCCTCAAGAGGGTCAAGCATACTGTTGGCCATTCTATTCTGTCTGGGGGGTTTCTGACTAGACACTGGAGCTGCATCTCTCTTGGAAGACTCCCCTTTCATGGTAGTCTTCCCTTTCAGTTGCTGTACTCATGCAGCTAGGGCGGAAGTGGGCTGCCCATGCCACCTTCTCATGTTCTCCCCATTGTCGCGGAGGAAGAACCACAGGGTGCCCTGTGGTGTGTACCTTCTACCGCCCTTCTCTTGGGTGGGGAAACGCCTGCTTCTAATGGCTGAGACATCGGCCCGTGCAGGTGAAACATAGGACATGTCCTGTTCCATTTTTTGGAGCCTCTGAGACAGTTCCTCTATGGCTGAAACCCAGGCATGTTGGGAGGAAGGGAGACTTCCCTCATAGTGCCGGAGCTGCATAGTCACTTCATCCACTGTCTGATTGTCTTGCCACCAGGATGCTGCTGCTAATGCTTTGGAATGTCCCTCTGGTCCACTTTGCAGGAACTTCCACCACATCAGCTGTGTGCAAGGGACCAGATCTGGATCCAATGGTGACTGCTCATCATTCAGATCACCATAGATCATATCAAACACAGCCATTTCCCTGAGGTTTTGGATGCCTTTCTCCATGTCCGTCCACTTGCCTAACCGACATAGAGAATCATCCTTGTAGGGGTACCTCTCCCTCACAGCGAGCAGGAGTTGCTTCCAAAGGCTGAGGGTTTGAGCCTGTTTCCCTATTGCCTTGTCAATACCAACCTGCTTGGCTAAATGTCCCACCTGCTTGGCCTCTCTCCCCTCCAATTCCAAACCAGCAGCTCCAGTATCCCAGCACCGGAGCAACCAGGTGCAAATTTGCTCGCCTGGACTGCGGCTGTAATCCTTCCGCATATCTCGCAACTCACTGAGGGATAGAGATCGGATGATTAACTCCGGCTCTTCCTCCTGCTCTCGTGATGGGCCTGGTTCATTATCACCCTGTGCACTGCGAGGGGATTTTTTGGTATATTTGGTTTTCCGTATCGGGGCAACTGATACTGGCACTGCTTGTCCCTCCGGCTCAGCTGCTGTGCTGGTGGAGGCGACCGGTACTGGCGCTGCCTGTCCCCCTGGCCCAGCTGCTGTACCAGCAGGCTCACTTTCAGACCCTGCAGCTCTTTCGCCCCCTTGAGGGCAGTGATCAGTGTTAAGGGCGATGCGGTAAGCATGGGCAAGCCCCCAGCACATCGCAGCGAGCTGCATCTCCCGGGGTTTGTCAGATTGGCAGCACACCTTTTTCAAACACTCCACCAGTTTATCAGGACTCTGCACTTGTTCGGGAGTAAAATCCCAGAACGTTGGGGGTGACCACTCACTCAGGTATTTGCCCATCTTCTCCCACATACCTAGCCATTTATAACTATCTGCCCCCGGGGCAGGTTTCCGGGTGGTGCTATTGTTGGAGAAGTACCGCATGGCCCAAAACAAGATCAGGCAGACATTTAGAAAGCATTGTGCCACGAACACAGTGGCCAGGAGGCTCCAGGGATAGGTGAAACTCTCAAAAACCGAGAGAATCTCTTCCCCTGGCTCACCCATAGAGGGGGTGAGACCCCAAACAAAAGACCAGGCAGCAAACAGGTAGCGGTGCACCCCCACAAGCAGCGAAACGAGCCCATTATAAGCAGACAGTAACCAGTAGAGCAAAATAAAGCCCTTGACACATTTTCCACCGACAATAAATGCCAGTACTAGGAGCACAGAGTGGACATGAGGATTAATCCAGCCCCACCACGCAAGCAAATTGCCCAGCATTGCAAACATTTCTTATCAAACAATACAAGTAAAACCAGAAAAAAAATTACACCTAACAGATTGCTCTAACACACTTCTCCTTTAGTCCTTATCTCAGTCTTCTCCAGCCCCACGTTGGGCGCCAAAGTTGTTGTGGTTTAGCCTCTGCCGGGGTCTGAGACCACGCGGCCGCTGCCCCTCCCCCACAAAGGGAGTGAAATACAAAGCCCCAAGACTGAAATAAGGAAAGGTTTAATACAACAATGCAATAGCAACACAACAAGCAACAACAATAACAATAACAGTAATAGTGATAGCAATGAACAGAGCAAAATAGCTACCAAATACAGCAGTTTGAAGCACGATGTACAAAACCACGAGTGCACCGCACTCCCGCGCCAGGAAAAATGTGACCTGCCAGGATGTGACGTCCGCATGGTATCTGAATAACCCGGCTAGAGCTTCCCCCCCACTGCTGGGGAAACTTAACCCTATCCTGGTTAAACCAGGACAGAGATAGAAATCATTATAGTTAAAACTAGTGTGCAGTTTCTGCTATAACAATTTTAAAACAATTTAAATCTCAGGTTTGAGGGAGCTGATATATTTGATCTTTCTTCCAAATCACAATGTTTTTCGGAAAACGTGAGCAAAGTATGGCAACCTATTCTTTATTTGTTCAAGGAAGGAATAAGTAGATTAATTCATCGCTTGAGCTGATATACGTAATATTTATCTTTGAGTATGCATAAGGTCATAGGCTGTGAAAGATTCTTCACAGATTTCATAAAAGCATTTTCTAACAGATTCTTTTATTCTGAGCAGTTTATTTAGATGATGTTCAGGTTCCAACAATATTTTCTACCTCTTCCAGTTACCTTAAAATAACATAGTATCCTAGACATTTCCTAAAGGAAGATCACAAAACCACACAAAAGAAAAAAAATGGGACAATGTAATCGTTCATTTTAAAGATGCTTTTTTTTGTTTGTGTATGCGAACAATTATGCCTACTGCACCTGCCTACATCCATCTCTCCTAGGGGAGATCCAAAATGTGCAGTAATATTTCATGATGTGAAAACATTTTTTGACCTTAACACTACAGAGGGATCACTTATCCTTCTAATAAATCCACTCCTGTTTTCTGACTTACACTTCTCGTCTATTTGATGTAAATATACTTCACTCCAATAAAGATGTACTAAAATAATGCTTTATTTGTTTTAGTGACCTAAATGATGTAAGTGTGAGAAAGTAATGAAAGGTTATGTGACTGAATCTGTGAACCACGAGGGCTGCATACAGGACACAGAATGAGTTGTCAACACAGATGGGATTTCATCACTGATTTCTAGTGTTAAATTCTTCAGAATTCAACACTGAACAAAAGGATGTTATTTATTTTTAATGTGAAGTTGCAACCTATTGGAAATGATTAAAAAAAGTTGTTGTCTTCTAATTGAAGGTAAACATCAAACCAGAAAATTAATTTAAACCAAACAGAACCCCTTCGTCACAGAACACTCACTAAGAAGTCCAAGTATATATTTCATTGATGTCCTTGTCCCTCTTCTCATTTTTCAGCTATGCTTTGATTTTTTTTTGCTCTTAAAAAGAAATAAAACAACTCTTCCATTGTTCTGGAAAAAAACTGCACAATTATCAAAGAAAACTCACTGTGCCAAGGAAAGTTGCATCAAAATGTCATGATAAAATCTCCTACATCATGAAAAATATTGCTAGGTGTTCCAAATAAAGAGAAATATGCCCAAGGTTTTTTCCATGTGAGATACTAATTCTAAAAAGCAGCAGGTTAAAGACATCCTGAGAAAAATCAAGATTTTAAAGTCAGTATTATTCTCTGAAATCTAATGCTACAACGGAAAATGTGTTTATTCCTCACATCAGTATAACTACTTCAACTACAGGCAACTTTGCAAAAGGAAAACAAGCATAAACTTTAACAAGACTGCAATTAACTGCACTGGAAAAAAACCTAAGATATCAAAATCTTACTGCTAAAGACTAGCCTAATTAACAGGCCAATTTCATTACCACAAGTTTTCAAATCTGTGACATTAATTAAGAAACGAAAGGAGACAAATGGCCTGGAAAGAGATGTATATGCCTTCTGGCCTACAAATGAGCACTCACAATCTGTGTAATCGATACCAAGAAACCCGCTGGAATTAATGGCCAACCTCACAGCTTTCTGCGCCAGTTCCTTCATTTACCTGACCTTTCAGGTAAATGTATCTTGTGGTTCTCAAATGACTAACTGGCACCTTTCATTACTTTAATAATTGACCTAAAAGAAGTATGTAAATGTCAGCTGTTTTAAGACCACTGTTTGATATATCCATACTTTCTGTATGGATAGATGTGTCACTAGCTTGACAGCTGGGAAATGGTCAAGCTTTATGAGTTCTGAGGGGAATGGGGAAAAATTAAAATTATATTTTTTACCCTCTTCCAGCTGAGGCAGTAGTAGGGGTGCTGCTCAACATGCTCCAGAAAAGCCTTTACATGTTATATACACCACTTCTTGCTATAAAAGATATCTACATCTGGCTTGAATAGCAATTAATGTAAAAGCTGTTATTCAAACGGAGATGGGTGGATCAGGAAATTAAAGCTTCTTTAAGCCTTCATTAAAGAAAATAACAACATGCTACATACCAAGACCTGGAATATTGAAACTGCAGGTATTTCTCTCAATCAGGATCAGGGAGTTTAAGTACTTTTGGACAATCAACAATGAAGAAACAGGAAACAGTCATTTTCTTTATCTGTCTTTGGACAGTACAGAAGGAACAACTCTCCAAACTAGGCATCTCTATATGGCCTGCTTGAATACTCAACTGCCCATGCAGATGGGGATCTGCCACACAGAACTTACCGTAAGAAGTCTAAAACAAGGAGATAATGCACAGGTTCTTCCAATAATGTCAACCTAAAAGGTAGTCCAGATGAGCAAACTGGTTTGAAAAAAATAAGAAAATCTCAAGCCTTCTTCTAAAACTTTCTTGAACTTCGAATCACCAGAAACAAGAATGAAAATTTCCAAACAGCAACAGAAACATTTGCTCTAGTAAGACTTACAAAAAAATTTCTAGAACCAATACATTTTTTTGAGTTACGATTATGAGTAAACTAGCAGTTTCTTACTCTCATTTAGTCATATCCACAAAGGCTTGTTGTGATATGATAAACATAAGAAAGCTCAAATTTTGAATAAACTTTTCCTCTGTGTTTCATATATGTAGATGTGCCTGTGAAGTGAAGGCACATCGTCTCATTGATAAAAGTGAATCTGATTATGGAACAAACTATCAGGGCCCTTTCTTTTGCTTCTTTCTATCTTTCGTTAATTTTTGTGGTTTGTTTTGTTTTTACTAATGCGAACGGTTCAAAGCTGCACCAGGGAAGTTCAGACTAGTCATTAGAAAGCATTTCTTTACTAAGAGGGTGGTCAAACACTGGAACAGGCTTCCTAGAGAGGTGGTCAATGCCCCAAGCCTGTCAGTGTTTAAGAGGAATTTGATAATATCCTTAACGTGCTTTAATTTCTAGTCAGCCTTGAAGTGATCAGGTAGTTGGACTAGATGATTGTTGTAGGTCCTTTCCAAACTGAAATACTCTATTCTATTCTAAAAGTAAGCATTAAAAGTTTTTATATACAAATAAACACTAACCCCTCCAAACACTAATTTATCATTACTGTACAATACACAATTAATGAATTACCCCCCCAAAAAACACTGTCTCTGGACAAAAAATGTCAAAACATAATTGGGATAGCTAATGGTTAGGAATCTGAAGTGCTAAGGCTTGGACAATAAGCCCAAGCCAGAGTTGACCTATAGATGAATCCTGTACATTTTATAACTGATAACCATTGTGCTAATAGGTATTATACTAAGTTATAGCAAACCACCTATCCTGATGTAAAAGGTGGGAATACTGAAGCCTGAGCAACAGGCCCTGAACTGAAACTGCTAACTCTGTATGTAGTCATTAGTGAAATATGCATAGAAGACGTAGCTTAAACATCATAAAACATGTCTATCTTGAATGTATCCTTATATTTCTTTATGTGTGAGCAAGATAACAAGGCCACAGAAACAGTTGTCTGGCCTGTGACCTTGCTCATAAATTAACTAGATAAGCAGGGAAACTCCCTTAGCTTCTCCCTTAAGCTCTGGCCAGGCTCTGGGGGGAACCTAACGTGAGATGAAAACCAGATATTTCCTCTTAAAACAAAGGCGCCAGCTATTCTGGCTTACTGATTTTTAGGTATATAAGGCTGGACCCACTCACAGCGACTTTGTAAGCCTCACCTACGGGTGGATGCACCGCGTAGGATTTCCCACTTGCAGGGAAAGGCTCTCCAAACCCTCGCTGTAACCGGGGCTCCCCAGCGACTGCGGATCTGGATGATGGTAAAGTATGCAAGTGGTGATGTATCTTTCTTAATCACTATTCTCTCTCTCAGGTAGTAATGATTTGATGCATTACCCTGTATTTTCCTATTTGTTTAAGTGCACTATTCTGTCTTTTCTTACTGTATTATTCTGTTATATTATTTAGTTATTTCTAGTAAAATACTCCTGCTCTTTTCACTCTGGTGTCTGAGTTTCATTGATATTCTGATCAGCAAAACAGAATCACATTATGACTTAGGATGGTCTCTAGAGAACTGTATCTTGCAAGCTTGAGGTCATGGTCCCTTAACCCTTCACAAGCCTGTCCCAGGTGAAACATACTTTAATCAGGAATTCTGCTTATGCATCTCATATTTTCTTGCTCTTTCTCTCCTCTCCAGAATGTAATATAAGGCTTGATATTTATGTAGAAAATGTCAATATTATTTGTTTACATTTGCAATTGAATTAGATTGACATAGAAGTAGTATACGACACTTGCAAAAAAAAAAAATAATAATCTAGTGAATTTATAGTGTTCTCCCTCTCTGAGGACACATACTCCTATACTGTGTACAAAGCCTGCTGATGGGATAGAATGAACAATGGAAGTTTTGATCAAGAAAATAACACACTAAATTCAAACCACAACATCCTTTTTCTACCCTCACATTGAGCCTACACAACTACCACATCCTGCTTTTCACTCATAATATTCTCTCCCATTTTCATAGCAGAATCCATGAGTTCATATATTATGCTCAAAGGTAACACAACAAGGTTACTTAACTAGTTCATTACAACATATTCCATAAATTCATCGCAAAATGCCTTGTATTTTTTTAAAAGATCTTGTAATCCTAAACTACTGAGATTAAGAATATGCCTTTACATCCTTTTCAGCAATTTTTTACCTTCTTTGTTCATCAAAAAGTATTTTCCCTAGTGAATTGACCTGATGACTCACACCTCTCAAAAACTTTTGATAGGTAGATGTCAAAGCAGCTTACATTTTCCAATATAAAAATTGATGATAAAATGACAGGGCTGAGAGCACTTAGAGATTTTAAGGGAAGATGTTGCCTGACATACTCAAACAGAAATCCACAGATAGCAGAAAGTAGATTTTACGAAGCTGAGTTTTCCATGAAGTCGCTTGTTCCATTACTGCTCTTTTTGTGAAAGTAGATAAAATAAGATCCTCCTTGCATTTACTAAAAAATGAAAATAAAACAAGCCAAAAAGTCAGAAACTGACAGTAACAACAATTTATAAATTATGTGTCCCAGAACATTTTAAACCATGACTTAGGTATCCCATTGTTAGATAACACCATGAGATGTTACTCAGTTTCTTAATTACATCCAATAATCCAGGGATCTTTAAACAAGTCACTAATTATTAAACTTTCACTCTCATGATTTATTACTGTTTTGATTACACTGTTTTAGCATGTTTTCATTTAAAATGGAAATGAAACTAATAGAAGGAGTTTTTTCAGCATCGCTTTTTATTACAGAACATTTTGGAGCTAGGAGTTCCAAGTCTTTTTATAAACATACTAAATTTATGCTAAAAGTTGACTGTACCTTCCTCAGATCAAAACCAGATGCAGTGCATGTATAAATTGAGTAACATGAAAGAATTATCAACTGTATTGTTAGGATATGTTTAGCTATAATGCTGCAATCAATTTTTTTTAAACCAAGTCTTCTAAATAAACAGTTTTTAATCAGACTGGTTTTTAGACCAAGCGTTTATACTTGAGAGAGGGCAATACATATGGTAGCAATTTAAGATTGTTTCTGGCTTATTGTTCTTTTGTGGTGCTATTTGGTACTTACAAGTATCTATTTAAAGACAACATAAGGCATCGCACAATATCTGAGGGAGACCAAGAGCAAAGAGCCCAGGTGTGGTTATTTGGAGGGACTAGCATTTGTAGAGCATCAGAGAGAGGCAAAGTAAATGAGCTTGCACATGAGAAAAAAAGTATTTAATATTAATTCTAAAATGTGTTTACAAAAATTAATTTGGCAGCCTACATTGTTTAGATTCAACACTGGAAAGAAAGCTTGCTTATAACAGTACAAAAGAGCTTGAAATTTGCATTCAGTCACTTCTCAAACAAGAAGGTTGTTGCTTGATGCTTTTTTTTTAAAGAGAATGGGAGTGAAGGAACTGTGATTCTTCCACATAATTTGAAGTAATCCTTCTGTTATCAGGTCAGATCTTATGACCTTGTGAATAACTTGCAGACCATATCTTCCATGCTTGAGGTCTGGCTGATAAAATAATTACTATTTCAGACCAAATTTAAAGCTGCCTTTCACACTTCTGAAAAATCAAAAGCTGAGGAAAGATTTCACAGGCTACTTGGAACTACCTTGTACAATATTGACCTGACTTACAAAATAACTCAGGCAATACCAGACTAATGGGCTAATATTAATCTGTATTCACTGAGCGCTTTATTTTTTAATTCCTGTGATGAATTTCTAACATTTTCTGTTCTTTCCCATGGAAGTTGAAAGGGGAAAGGAAACCAGTAATTTATTAAAGAACAGTCATAGCTTTCATTTTTGAGAAAAACTGGGTGAGGGTTGGCATTCAGATAAACCAAAGATGAAAGGAGATACTAATTTGGAGTAGGCTGATTTGAAACACAAGGAATAAAAAAATATTCTAGGACAGCTTTAGGCAGAGCTTACTCTTGCCTTGCCTATCCACAAAGCAGCATTGCTGAATTCCCTGGGAGGCTGCATAGCTCATATTAGCACTCAATGAGGTAAATTAATGTGATGCAGGAGATCTCACAACGGCAGCACTGTGCATTACCATTAGCATCATGGCCTCTACCACTTCGCATTGCCACAAGGTCTCGTACAGGCAGACTTGACTAATGTTCCACCAAAGGAAAGAGAACTACATGGACAATACAGCCACCTCACAGAAACGAAAAAAGGGAGCTTTTAGTAAAGCAAGTTGGAAAAGGAGCCTTTCTGTGCATATGCATGCATGCATTTTGGGCACAGGGACTGAATTATAAATCAAAGATGCATAAGTAAAATGTCACATCAAGACATTTTGCTATAAGGTTTTTTCAGAGACTAGGGTCTTTTGGCTAGTGGGAAAGTGACTAAGATATCAGCTGGGGACAATTAGATCCCCAGATATTAACTGACATTTTTTCAACACCCTGTCTAGTCCAGTACAATGAATAATCCAGGTCCCCTCTGAAGCCAGACTTTTTTTTTTTTACTGGTAATTCAATTAATTCTATTTTTACCCCTGTTTTTTCATGAATATTCTTAAGAACCTATTTGTAATGAAGTATCCCGACACCTACTACTCTCTGTGTTACAACCTTTGTGCTTTAGTGTGTTCCTAGAATAAGCATAAGAGGAAAGAGCACTGATTTCTTCCTTGATGCTTGCTTTTTTTGCTTGTCTCTTCACTTGTTTTTTCCTCCTCCTTTCACCAAATACTTCATGAAAGCAGAATTTTCCAAAGGCAACTCTACCTGGCACGACTGAAGAAGGTACAGGAATCCCAGGCTAGCACCTAACCTATCTGTGAATACCAGTACACATAGGTACTAATACCAACAAGAATGCATACAAAACATTGAAATCACTGTTACAATATAGCAACAATATTCATTCATTCTGTATAAACAAACTTGAATCCACTGTCAGCAGCTAAGATGTGTTACCTGAGTTGCATACTGAATGAAACCTTTCACCATTTTGCCTGAGGGATCACCTAGTTCCCAGAAGACCAAACTGTCACCTGCCTGCAACAACTGTAGCTTGTCTGTTTTTTTTAAATTTCTGTTAGGTTTGCCACACATTTCCATTGCCTCCTGTTATCACCTGCCTGTAACACAAGTGCTCATCAGCAGTCAGGTATTCCTGGCTCATACAGCTGAAACAGGACTGTCTGTAGATCTTCTCCTCTATGCATTCTCTTACATGTAATTCAGATCCCAGTGGTCTGCATCTTTTCCTTTGTCTCTTTTTATATGTGATAGTATCTCAGACTCTTTTTCACAAGAGATTCTTCTGAAAATGTTGAACTTTAAAGTTACAGCGCACCTTCTCACAGTCACCTTTTAAAACATGTTCATGTTTATGATCACTTTCTGCTTTAATGGTTTTCTGTCTTTGAATCATACCAGTCAAATAATTTTCCAAGTGAGCAGCACTACAAGATATTCTTCTTCATGCCCATCTGCTAGGGATTAAGATCTGCTAGTGTATTGACCAGGTACTGGCAAAGAGTCTCCTGTCAATTGTGTTAATTTCTGGTTTTACTCACTGGGACACCATGTCCACAATATTCCAGGCAATGCAATTTCAGGCTGGCCGGCTTTCCTCCACCTCAGAGAGTTACTGAAAGCAGAGTTGCCTTAAGTTCTTATGCAAAAAAGTTTATATACAAAATCTTTTATGCAAAATCTAGGGATATCGTATCCCTGATAAGAAGAATTTGATTTCCTCATAACAAATAAGGAAGTTTCAGATTGAAACTTTCAGTGAAAATTTTGGGAAAGATTTATCATACTTTTAGAGCATACCTTACAAGATTGGCTTTTAGCAAAAGAAATTGAAGTTCACTTTTACTATTTCGGCAGATCCTGGATGATTCACTAACTGCAACGACTTCTTCATACCAAGGATCTATCCAGACCAATAGGCTGCAAAACTAGCCAGGTTTTGAATGAGTGACTACCAGAAAGTAGCAGGAGTTATTTCATGCTAAAAACAAGTTCTGGAGAACATCAGGGTATCTAAGTTAGTGCATGTCTGAGTGCATGCTCATTTCTGAAGGTCACTAGAGAAAGACAAAGAAGGTGTCACTTACACTGAAACTGCTCCCATGATGTCAAGAGAAGGTAGTTAAGACAGTGATGAAATACATTTCTTAGGTCAAGTACTGCATGTCTACATGCCCTGGAAATATAATGGGAACTGAGTTGGTAGGAAGACTTCCAGTTAAGTTGATAATTTTAAAAAAGAAGTAAATCAAGATGAATATTCCTCCTTCTGGCCCAAGGTGATATTCTGGAACCCAACAGATCATCTTCAGAAACAACTTTGATAAACACCACTTACAGAGAGAAGACCAAATGACGAAGTTGATGTGTATTGCTATACTGCCAACCATCTGTATCACTTAGAGTCAGAATTTCTGACATACCTCAGAAGAAAGAAGGTATTTTGGAAATATATTACTGTGTTTATGAGATGTAAAATGTCAGCACAGCACCATACACCACTGGAGCACATGAATGTCTAAAAAGATCATGTATAATTTCCCTTGAAAGTGCTAATTTGCATGCATACATTCTTCAATTGCGGTAGGAGGTCTACGTGCTCTTCTCTACCCGAGCAGAAATATAGCTCAACCTCAGTAGTAAGGAGTCCTTCAGTAAGCTTTATAACCTCATTCCAAACTCCGGCTGTCAGTTAACAGCTTTTCAGAATGACAGTTTAAATCAAGAAAATGTCACATGTGTATAGTAACAGGTCTAATCTTGTCTGTAAATTGCTGTCTGTGGTTTTCAGAAACACAGTAAATTGCTGGCGATTTACAATGAGTCTCACTGCAAGGATAACTTGACTTCTGCACATTTAACAAAACAGTCTTAAATTATTCATGCATATCATTCAATGTTTGGGCAATTTTGAGAGTCATTGATTTCAGGAACCTGTAGTCTGCCTTTTTACTAGATAAATATAAATCTTATACTTGGCTTTTACTTCTCAAATGTAAGACTGAAAGTCTATCCTGGTACCAAACATCTATAACACATTTTAGGACTCACTCATCAAGCATAAGTGGCCAGCTTTTTTTCAAACACCCAACAAATACAAACAGTGTTTTAGACTATCTTTGTATAGTACTTCAGGTACCTCAGGGCTACTAGTATCTACAATGGAATAGATCTCATTCTGGTGATCCAGAACACTACAGCACCCATGCCCCTTTTAAAAAAACAGTGAAGCCACAGTTGTCTTCCATGAGTCAAATATCTATGCAATGGCTGTCTGGAAAACAAGGGACAAAAGAAACATATAGAGGAAAGCTACAGAGCTCAGGGTGAAAAGCAATAGCATGAGTTGGTGGACAGTGCTTTATGGAAAAAGGACACCACAGCAAAATTTAGTCCTTCCTAGTAGATAGATGAGGTAGGACTGCAGCATCCTTCCTTCACGCATGGGAGGAAGTATGGTCTGTCTCTGGAAAGGCATATCGGAAATGCCCTGAGTACACAAATCATGCCCTCTCCTCCCTCTGGAGAGGCAGCAAGACTCACTAAGAGACAAATTCCTTCCCAGCATTACCACTGAGACAGAGTCTTCAAAGGAGAAGCTCCATCCTAGCCCACAAGAGGCCTGTGACTGCATCCCTAAAAACGGATTGTTGATGTCAAGTTAGCTTTACATCACTACCCTCCAGGTTTTCTTCCTCCTCAGAAAAGGAAACAAAGCCCCGTCTCTCCTTTAAGGTAACATTGCACACAAGTGTCTTCCTTTTCTTTAAAGAAGTAAGTGAGCCAACAAGGTCAGATTTTTATCTAATCTGTATGATCAGGGTTTCAATACTTTTTCATGTAGCTATGTCAGTTTATATCATCTCAGCAGAAATTCAAGAACCTTGAAATATTAACATTTCACAAAATGAAATCCTATTTTTTTTTCCTAAAAATGGTATTTACCAACAGCCCATACATGAGCAGCAGAAAAATCTGCAGGTATTGAAATAGTATATTTTGTTTTCAGTACAATGTATAGTTATTATGTAGTATCTTCTGTTTTTCTTAGTGCAATTCATAAATTCCTGTGTTTCTTTTCATCTACAGTAAAACCTGAATTAAACAGCCACTCAATGGCCTGACAAAATAATCTATTAAGACAAGTGGAATTACAAGTAAAAGGGAGTAATAATTCTGTTAGGTAGAACATAACCCTGCAAACTATTAAATCATACTTATTTGATGCACCAACTTATTTTACTGTTGGCAAAACACTTAAATACAGGCATACATTTATATTTCCCTGTTAATAAAGGGATTCAAAGTACAAGTACTAAATTAAAAGACAAACTATGCCAGAAGGATTATTTATTACACTATTCACAATCTTGGTGATGTGGTGTAGCAGGAAAAACTAATGAATTATTCCTTGCTAGGTGGGTCACAGATGATAAAAAGCAACACATTGTGCAGTATTTTTCACGCAAACCTAATGCTTTCTCTGGGTCTCAATCTTTTTTGGGTTCTAAGAATGGCTTTAATTCTCAGTGGTTTTTTATTCTTCTTTATAAGGACTATATCTTTAAGTTTTTTAAAACACTAAATATTTCAGAGATGCACTGAAATAGTAAACTAAAGCAAATGATTGTTTAAAAAAAAAGAGACATTAACACAAATTTCATACATCTACATATCCTTCCCTCAAATTTTCTGATTCCACTTCATTGAATTTCTCTCTCTTTATGTATTGGAAGAATTTATAAAGCACAAGCACAACAGAAGAGGTGCCACAGTAATAAATACAAAATCAATACAAGTAAATGCAACCTAGATGACTTGAAAACACTGTTAAGAGATACTATTAAGCAATATATTGTAATGTGCATAATATAAAAGCATAGAATAATAGACCCATACATCAGCATTTGTTTAATACATTATACATCAAATATATCAAACCTTTGCATTTCAACTTTATTGCATAAGACAAGCTTTTGTACCTGATGAATACTTAGGGGGTTTTTTAGCTTTTATATTAAAGCCTCCTCCCTTTCCCAAACTTTAATATATGAGAAGTGGAGAGGTCTATGGATTGCCTCTTATTTTAATGCTGATTCTGCAAACTACTTAAACGCATAGTAAGCATGTGAGTAATTTTATTGAGTTTAATGAGACTACTCATGCATTTTAAGTTAATCATGTGTCTTGTACTGAAGCTGTAGAAGAAAAACACACAGAAATCTAAGTAGTGGGAATACACAATGTTATAGTACAACAACCTAAAGAACAAGGGTAGCATGTGCAAATTACAGTGATTATAGCAGCCTTTTGGGTGTGTGCTGCTCTCATTGCCTTTCTGAAGCAGATGTAGAGGTTGTGCATATTAAGAAAATGGGAAAGACTTCTCAGCAAGGGAAAATACATTTTTACCATACTGCCCTGAGGGAGTGAAAAGTCGCGGAGAAGGGCTGTGGAGGTTTTGGGTCAGTGGCACATAGAGATTCAGGGGTTAATAAGTTAAGGGGTATTCCAGGTCCAGAGCTAGGGTGCTTTGGGTGAAGGAGAGAAACTGGGAAGGAATACAAAAGGGTATCTTTACCTTCTCCTCCATTGTGGTCTTCCTTCTGGTTTAGTTTAAACTAAAGACAGCAATTGTAAAGTTTCTAATGAGAAGTTGCAGTCACTTTTCTCTCTGTGAAAGCACTAGACAGTTTCCTCTGTCCCTTCTTCCAGCTACCTTTTTTTTATTTGTAATGGCACATATATCCAAGAATTTAATTATGAAAGATTCATCCTTTGTGAAAATTTCTGCAGTCAATGGGTACAAAAGTTTTCAGTGCCAGGCAAACAAATAAACGCATACACTGATTGTGTCAGCCTGTTCCTCAAGAAACCAGAATAAAAATGGAGAAAAGATTTCAGTCAATATAAATTAGAGGATATATAGTGGAGAATATTTAAAGGGGAAGAAAAATGTCAGGTAGAATCCATGCTAGCAAGGTTAAAGGCAGTAAGAAATTGTTCATTAAGTTTATTAGGAACAAAAGGAATTATAGAGATGATCTAGACCTACTAATAGATGAAGAATGTGAGTTTTTTAAAGAGACAGAAAAGGCAGGCATCTTTAATAAATGTTTCTGTTCTTTATTTAGCAAAGAACAGAATGAGAAGAGGAGGAAGAAGCACTTTCTAAACCATTAGTAAATGATCTACCGATTTATAAATCATAGTAAGTCTTTAGGCCTGGACAACTTGAAACCACACAAAAGCATTGGATGTTGAAATCCATGAATATAAAGAAGTTAATTTTTAATAAATCTTGAGAACTTCATGGGACTGAAGAATTGTAAAGCTTATGTCAGCTTCAAAACATGCACGTGCAATGGTTCAAGGACGGTAGTCTAGCATCAGTCCCAAAGTAATGGAGGGAAAGATGACTTAAAAACAGATGCTTGAGAACCAGCAAAAGCAGTATAATTGATGCCAGTCAATAAGATTTCATAAGACATTAGGACCTGTTAAACAAACTCGATTGCATTAGTTCAAGAGGTTAAACATTGAGTTGATAGAAGCAGCTGCAAGAAGATAATATACTTAGACCTCTATAAGGTATTCACAAAACGTTCTTATTGAAAAAATTAGAATGGCAATACATTTTTAATGGACTGAAAATTAAATAGATTGAAAACTAGCTAATTAACATAGTTATCAATGGAAAATCACAGCTGAATACGAGTGTTTCTAGCAGGACTCCCTTGGGATTGATGTAAGGTCTGCTATTATTCAATGTTTTCATCAGTGCTCTACAAGTAAATATAACATTACTGCTTGTAGTGGATGTATTTGCAGATGACACAAGGAGAGGGAGGAGGGTAAATAATGAAAAGGCAGGCAGCTGTACGGGGCCATCTGGACTACTTGGTAAGCTAGGATGAGTGAAACAAAAATCCATTAAATTACAGGCACAAGCAAAGTGATATAGCCTGGAAGCAGAAAATACAGGTGTTGTGTATTAAATCCCAACAAGCAACTAAACCCCACAAAGCCACTTGCTCACTCCCCACTGGTGGGATGGGGGAGAGAAACGGAAGAGTAAAATTGTGAAAAATCATGGGTTGAGATAAAGACACTTTATTAGGCAAAGCAAAAGCCACCCATTCAAGCAAAGCAAAACAAGGAATTCATTCACCACTTCCAATTGGCTGGGAGGTGTTCAGCCATCTCCAGGAAAGCAGGGCTCCATCACACATAACAGCTACTTGGGAAGATAGGCACCATAACTTGGAATGTGTGTCCCCACCCCCTTTTCTCCTTCTTTGCCTAGCTTTATATGCTGAGCATAACATCATATGGTGTGGGATATCCCTTTGGTCAGTTGGGGTCAGCTGTCCCAGCTCTGTCCCCTCCCAACTTCTTGTGCACCCCCAGCCTCCTCGCTGGTGGGGTGAGAAGCAGAAAAGGCTTTGATACTGTGTGAGCACTGCTCAGCTGTAACTAAAACATCCCTGTGTTAGCAGCACTCTTTTCGGCACAAATCCAAAACAGCCCCATACTAGATACTGTGAAGAAAATAACTCCATCCCAGCCAAAACCAGCACATTCTGCACCCCTTATTCCGTAACATTTACATCATGCTCAGGTCCCACACTACCCAATACATCCTCATTAATCACCCGCACCCCTTCCCACCCTTTGATATGAAACACAGAGATATCATTCCCTTCACCTATGGACCACCCCTGTGAAATGTCCACTAAGTTCATTTAGTCCATGACTTTGTGCTCCATCTGTTACGGTGGTCACTCAGGATAGGAGAGCTGGTGTGTTGCGTGGAGTTACTGGGCACCAAAGCCAGCTCAGGTCAGGTCACTGCTGCACTTGCACTGCTTCTTGTAAGGCTTGTCCTCCACTGTTTCAGGTGGTTCTTGCTATAGTAACTCCTATGACATGCACCTCAAGTCCCAGGTTACAACAATTTAATAAATCTCCACCCCTGGACCATTTGGACCAGACCATCGGGTTTAACATTGCAATGAACTCCTCCCCTTGCCCTGCTCTGGCTTGCACTTCCCCACAGACTGCAGTCCCTCAGAGGTGCATCTGCTCCGAGTGGAGCCTTATCAATGGCCCCAGTCTCTTCAGGGCTAGACCTGCTGTGACATAGACTTATTCACAGCCAGAGTCACTTTGAGGTGCACCTGTTCCAGCATGGCCTTCTCCATGGGTCACAATGCCTTCAGAGATACACGTGCTCCAGCGTGCCCTTACCCACAGCCATAGTCCCTTCAGGAGTGAACCTGCTCCAACATGGCCTTACCCGTGGCTGCAGTTGCTCCAGGCCTGTTCCTGCTCTGTCATGGGCTTATCTATGGCCACATGCTTTGAGGTGCTCCAGCATGTCCTCATGCACAGCCGTAGATGCGTGGAGGTGTACCTGCTGCAGCATGGGTTTATCCACAGCCACAGATGCTTCGAGGTGTATCTTATCCGGTGTGGACTTATCCTTGGGCCACAATCCCTTCAGAGATACACCTGCTGTGGCACAGACATGACCACAGCCACAGGCGCTTTGGGGTATCCTGCTCCCACATGGACTCACCCACAGGTCACAGTCCCTTCGACTCAAGTTCACACTGGAGTTCCAGCCTGTCCGGCACAGCAGCACAGAAACAGCAGCGATGCCCTGGACATCTGCCAGTCCAGGCGCATCGCCATTGCTGTTATTGAAATGTTCCCAGACACAGCAGAGTAAGATGATCAGCACTACAGCGGCACAGCAAGCAGCGAAAGCAAAAAGCAGCCACTAACGAGCACTAGATTCTAATACACAGTAAGGCAAGCAAGCCCCATGGCAAGCACAGGAGCCTGTCAACTAATAGCTAAACAGCAATAACAGATACAAATTCAATCACCTAGCACATTCCAGACAATTCTATTATCTCAAATCCTTTGTGCCCCACACTGGGCATCTCTTTAAGGTGTGGAGATTGTAATGGAAATACTTCTAAATTGTTGTAACCTGGGACTTGAGGTGCATGTCATAGGAGTTACTATAGCAAGAACCACCTGAAACAGTGGAGGACAAGCCTTACAAGAAGCAGCGCAAGTGCAGCAGTGACCTGACCTGAGCTGGCTTTGGTGCCCAGTAACTCCACGCAACACACCAGCTCTCCTATCCTGAGTGACCACCGTAACAGATGGAGCACAAAGTCATGGACTAAATGAACTTAGTGGACATTTCACAGGGGTGGTCCATAGGTGAAGGGAATGATATCTCTGTGTTTCATATCAAAGGGTGGGAAGGGGTGCGGGTGATTAATGAGGATGTATTGGGTAGTGTGGGACCTGAGCATGATGTAAATGTTACGGAATAAGGGGTGCAGAATGTGCTGGTTTTGGCTGGGATGGAGTTATTTTCTTCACAGTATCTAGTATGGGGCTGTTTTGGATTTGTGCCGAAAAGAGTGCTGCTAACACAGGGATGTTTTAGTTACAGCTGAGCAGTGCTCACACAGTATCAAAGCCTTTTCTGCTTCTCACCCCACCAGCGAGGAGGCTGGGGGTGCACAAGAAGTTGGGAGGGGACAGAGCTGGGACAGCTGACCCCAACTGACCAAAGGGATATCCCACACCATATGATGTTATGCTCAGCATATAAAGCTAGGCAAAGAAGGAGAAAAGGGGGTGGGGACACACATTCCAAGTTATGGTGCCTATCTTCCCAAGTAGCTGTTATGTGTGATGGAGCCCTGCTTTCCTGGAGATGGCTGAACACCTCCCAGCCAATTGGAAGTGGTGAATGAATTCCTTGTTTTGCTTTGCTTGAATGGGTGGCTTTTGCTTTGCCTAATAAAGTGTCTTTATCTCAACCCATGATTTTTCACAATTTTACTCTTCCGTTTCTCTCCCCCATCCCACCAGTGGGGAGTGAGCAAGTGGCTGCATGGTGCTTTGTTGTTGGCTGGGGTCAAACCACAACAGATTATGCAACAGAATTTGAAACTGCATTCTAGAGAATAAAATGTTTGGATAAAAGTTAATATGATCCTGTAATGTTTAAGCAAGCTGCCTACTTAGAGATTTAAAATGTGGTCTTACTTAGACATATAGGAATGAAGAAATCCTTGGATACTGATGGCATTGATAACATCTAGCAACATTTTAAAAGTCTAACATCCTTTTAAAACTATGCAGTTATTTTATGTATTAAAACTAGGTAAATTTGTGTCCAAAGCATATTTTAATATGTAGATATTTTCAAATATTAGCATATTGCATCAGAGTGAAGCAAGTTTTCAAAGAAAATGATACCATAAGTTGATTTAAATTTTTTATAGGAAATTGCAGTTTTAAAACCAGAATATAAAGTATATTTTTAACTAATCATCAGTTGATTAATAAGTAAAATATATACAAATGAAACCTAAAATAGATAAAAATATCAATAATACAAATTAAAGTGATTATTAAGAAACTTATATTGCTGGGTTTTCCAAAATAACTATTTACACTGACTTTGCTAATGCTTGCAGGGTATACACAATGTCTACATGTCTACAACATTTAACAATAAAAATAGGTAGCTCATGTGAAAAACAAGACATAAGGTTGGACGGTACCCTGAAGCAAACCATAGTTGCAAATCAGGGTAGATGTGAAGTGTATGAAAATAGTCCCAAAACAGCATGAGCAACTCTGAAGTTAAACAATGTACAAATATATTTGAGATGAAGATCTAGTGGAAATCAGTTTCTTCACAGCTGGACATGTACACAATTTTTTCCTCACTGAATGTAGTCTTTTATCCAACAGCCCACCTTTGAAGTGGAAAAAATAAGAAGCACTTGTGAATGCCTCAGTAACAGGTAAAGAGAAAGAAACATTAATTTAGTCAAGATGATTTTCCTTTTGAGCCATCTCATCTGCCCTGGCAATACTGGTATGAGAAAGTTGGCCAGTAGTTTGGTTACTTCTGGCTAAACCAAGGAAAACTACTGAACTGAAGAAAAATAAAGCTGAAAAGTAAAAATATTCATAATTCACAGAAAATAAAGGTAAAATGTATCAACTGTGTTATATCTGCTGCAAAGAAGTAATCTGGGTTTCAGGAATAACACCTATGCTCCTTGCAGCAGAACTAGACAAAGGGTTCAGCAGGCAGGTCTGAGAGTTCAAACTGTCTCAGCACAAAAAAATGTCCAAACCTTCAAACATTTTTGAGATAAACAAGGAAAAATCTTCAGCCAAAACTCCCAAATCAAACCTGCATCTCTCAATCCACTAAAGGAGGGGGGGGGGGGGGGGAAGAAAAAAAAAAAGAAAGAAGCTGCTTTCAAGCATGCAGAAGTAAGATCCATAGCAGTAACACAGAGCAGCAGTTCTCAGCAGATGGGTATAATATATACTCCCCCTTCCAAAACAACATCTTAAAGAACTTCTACATGATCTCTAAAGATATAAACGGTGAAGGAATCTAAGTATACAGAATGCAATGTTGCTGTAACACAGAGACAATCAAATTATTCATAAACAGCATTTGCCCTTGAAAGACAGTCTCAGGCAAGCACCATTGCCATCACTGTGACTTCTCTTCCAACATTTCTGTCTTCCTCATCTGACTGAATAGGTCAAAAAGACTCAGCATTATTCCTGGTATAGTAAAGCTACTCTGACAATAAACCTCCTAGCAAAGCAAAGGGCAGGAGGGCAGCCAAATCCCCAGTAGGATTCTCTCACTCTTTCCCCATTAATCCAAACTGAAAAAGTCTGCTCAAAGGAGTGCTGATACTCATGAATAATAAACTCAGTCACATCATCAACATTAGTGAGGAATTTCCCTGAAGGACAGTTGGGGAAAAAAAAAACAAAACAAAACAAAAGAGTATCATAATCTAGACAAGGAAAAAATACCTTAAATTCCCTTATGCATCAAAAAGGAGTTCTTAAAACCCATTCACCTTATGGAGGTTAAATATATTATTACACGGAAATCAAATTTAGAAGATAAACTTGCTCCAAGACTCAAACCACAAAGATTAAGAGACTACTTCCTATGACCTACAGAATCAAAGCTTTCTTCTAATTAAGGCAGATTGACACAACATAAACATTAAGCATTCTACAAGAGAAAAGATTGTCAAAACAGACATGTTAGAAATATATTTAAGGCTTATCTAAGCTATTGAACTAACTAGAGTTCTTCTGTTTGCTGAAGCCTTGAAAAGAAACGAATAGTAGGAGTAAGGCAGGGACACTGCCCTATAGTCCCCCTTATTGTGCAGCAAGAAAGAACCACTCAATAGGAGCTGAATAGCAGAAATTTCTTCCAGATGCTCTTTTGAAAAATCTGGTGAAAGTCAGGTTCAGGTAGGTCCACTAGACTTACAATGTTTGTAAAACTTAAAGGCAAAATGCCAATACCAGACCTCTGGAGCAAAGCAATTTAAGGCAGAGTTAACTCAGAAAATTCAAGACTTTGCACATCTAATTTCAAGATATTAGAAAAGCCTAAAGAACCAGAAATGCTGAGTGGATACATAGGCTCTATATAGTTACTAAAATCACCATGACTGTCAAATGCAGATACATGAAAAGACAAGCTTGTATCCACCTTTGCCTTTCCTCTAAATTAGGTGGAGTTTATTAATCCCAAAGGATTCAAGTGCAGTCACCTGAGTGACATCTAGAGATGACGAGCAATCATCTATTCCTTGTTTTTCTTTTCCAGGTCAAAGGTGGGCCCATGTTAACACATCTATCTACATATCTACAGAGGGATCTGGACAGGCTGGATCAACAGGTCAAGGCCAGCTGTATGAGGTTCAATGAGGCTAAGTGCCAGGTCCTGCACTTGCGTCATAACAACCTCATGCAACACTACAGGCTTGGGGAGGAGTGGCTGGAAAGCTGCCTGGTGGAAAAGGACCTGGGGGTGTTGGTTGACAGCTGGCTGAATATGAACCAGCAGTGTGCCCAGATGGCCAAGAAGGCCAATAGCATCCTGGCTTAGATCAGAAATAGTGTGGCCAGCAGGACCAGGGAAGAGATTGTTCCCCTGTATTTGGCACTGGTGTGGCTGCACCTCAAATACTGTGTTCAGTTTTGGGCCCCTCACTACAAGACAGACATTGAGGTGCTGGACCACATCCAAAGAAGGGCAATGAGGCTCATGAAAGGGTCTAGAGCACAAGTCTTATGAGGTGTGTCTCAGGGAACTGGGATTGTTTAACCTGGAGAAAAGAAGGTTCAGGGGAGACCTTATCACTCTCTACAACTACCTGAGAGGAGGTTGTAGCAAGGTAGATGCCAGTCTCTTTTCCCAAGTAACAAGCAATAAGACAAGAGGAAACAGCTTCTAATTGCACCAGTGGAGGTTTAGATTGGATATTCAGAAAAATTTCTTCACTGAAAGGGTTGTAAAGCATTGGAACAAGTTGTCCAGGTAAGTGGTTGAGTCCCATATCCCTGAAGGTATCTAAAAGCTGTGTAGATACAGCACTTAGGGACATGGTTTAGTGGTGGACTTGGCAGTGTTAAGTTTACAGTTGGACTTGATGATCTTAAATGTCTTTTCCAACCTAAATGATTCTATGATTCTATAATAGCCTGAAGTCACACTATTATCAAGTCCCATAAGAAGCATTTGGCACACTTAAAACTCCCACACAATTCAGTATCATAATTTCTGGGAAGAACTTTTTCAGATTCTGTTATCACCAACAATAAATCCTCTGTACTTTCATCAACATCTAGGACTGTCTTACATGTAAATTATTACAAAAAACTTATTTAAAAATTACATTTTCTTCCAAGCAAGCATTGTCTTCAAATGGAAGGAAAAAAACCCCAAACAAACCAACTTATCAGTGCAAAACTCCCTTCAAAACAGTAAAACTGTCTTAAAACTGGACATAAATTGAATGCAAATAGGTATTAGAAGATTGGTGAAATGACAGGCTTCCCCGAAAATAGGAAAAACTCCTTACTTGGCCAGTGTAGTAACTAAAATTCCAAAGGATACACTACAATAGAAAAACAGTGTAAAGAAATTATTAGCAAAAACCATCAATTTGACCCTAGCAGGCAATAAATAAGAGCCTGCACTAGCACTAAAATAAGTATGCTGCCTTACATAAGGGCCAAAATCTGTACATAGTAGTCAATCTTGTCAGCAGTTAGAAGTTGCTGAACAGACAGCAGATGTGGTTGATCCGATGTCTAAACAAGAACATGATTAAAGAAATAATCAAAATATCTTTCACTGCAGTTTTGCCAGATGGACATCACATTTACAAATAAGAAAAGAAAAATCTCAGAACAGTCTTCTGTTTTTCTACATAAGGGCATAACAATCAGTACAAAATAGATCAAGTTGTCAGTAAGTAGATAAAAATAATACCCTGAGCAATGAAACCTAGGTTCACTCTTATCTGCAGATGGATTTGCTATACTTTCTTACAACCAAACCACAGCTCAGAGAAATTTCCCTTCCTCACTCCATGAGGAAGTTAATCAATTCAACTTTTTCCAGACACATGAGGTTAGAATAGATGACTAGATGGTCCTTCCTGCCTTATATGTTCTGATTCCTTATTCTGTACATTCTTGTTCTACATCTAAATATCCAATCCTCTTTCAAATTTTGTTATAGGCCTTCAGTCACAGATATACTATAGGTACTCAGAGATTTACTCTCTCTGCATTACTAGTCATTGCAGAAAGCACTCCTGCATCACAGGGCCCTGTTCAGACTGGGCCTGCATCTTTATTTCTTTTTCATATCCAAAAGTGTCTTTGGAGAAATTTTGCAAGCTACTTGATCTACTTACCTCCTCCATATGAGGATGCATTTTAGCTTCTTTTTTTTAAAAAAAAAAAAAAAAATCTTCAAGATTGTAGAAATTAAACTAACGAACTCAAACAAATATGAATTTGTTCCTGGTAGCCTACGCTCCAAAGATCAACCTTAGAATTTAGCATTAGGGGTTATAAAAGAACACAAATTCTGTTTGAAAAACACATTTTAGTTGTGGTTATTGTATATAATATTATGAACCACTGTAAGTGTCACCTGAAAGGATATGAAATTCAATTTTTGCACCATCTGGAATGTCCTCCTGATTAAGTTGTTCAGCAATGTGATTGTATCACCTAAACAAACTAATTAACATCAGAATGACATATTCTACAGTTTCAGTGGTATTTATCAGTGTCCCATTTGTTCCACGTAATTTTTTTTCCAGAATGACCTTATGCTCAAATTGTGCCACCAAGCTAGCTGCATGTTAATTCTCCTTCCAAAAGTAAGCATATTTTTCATTAAAACTTACATGATGCTGCAGCTTTACACAGTAGAGTGAAACAGACTGAATAACAAATTACTTTGGTTAGATGAAATCTGGAACATCAAAAAACACACACAAAGTCTCTTCAGCTAAAATAGAAGTCTTTGAGGCCGGTTCATTGTTGAAAATTTTGAATTGGAGGAATGTGCACTGATTTCAATATTAGAGTATGAACAGATTAATACTTTTCTGCTCTTTAATGTGCCTTTTTTCCTTTTTTTTTTTAAAGAGAGCATATATTAAGTTATCTTCTTAAGCACTCTGCAGGTGGCATTCCTTTAGTTTTATTTTCAAATGGCAAGCACAAATGTGTACTTATTCTCTTTTTCATCTGAGAAATGTAAATTGCAAATAAAAAGATAATGCATTTTTCCATAGCTTCACCATTATGAATTCACAGTGCATGGCTAATCATTTTCTAACTTTTCATGGAAACAATCATTGTATTCTAAATAGAAGCTACCACACGCAGTTTCTGCTCCTGCAGCACGTACTGATGTCAGCCTAACACAACATCAAAAAATACTGTTTGCAAATACCATTGAAAGGCTCACCACCAACACACTGAATCTATGATTAACAGTACCTAATACCAGCCAAGGCCAGAGCTATTATTTTGAAGCACTGAAATGTTGTTTCTGTTCAATATTACACTGCATAACTTCACAGTAAATTGGTTTCCAGGTTTATTGCTAAAGTAATTAAAAATTCAAAAGGTTGTTGTTTGAACAGAACATTATGGAAAAGTATTAAATACAATTGAACCTGGAGATTACTTCTCTTTATGGTGAGAGAGCAGCAGGATGGGAGGAGCAACTTGCATAAGGAAGGTTGTATTAGAAGTTTATGTTTTAGCAAAAACATTTCAGTGGAACCTCTATTGTAGGAAAGGACATAACAACAACAAAAAGGAGGTAACTGGTTCTAAAAATGTTGGGTTTTTTTTTTAAAAAAAAACATTACTTCTGAGGGTGGGTTCAAAGAAAAAGTGAAGGCCAAAGGAATTAAATAGATTATATGACGCAAGCAGTAAAACTTATATTGGTTCTGTTTTTCTTTGCATTTATGTTAGTTTAATTCTATTTACTCAAATGGTGTTTAATTAGCATTCTTCCTTTTTTCCATGTCAGAGAAGATTCTGGAACATTACTTCTAAAACAGCAATTCTTTAAACCCTTTTGCAATAATCAAGTTGGGGAAGGAGGCAGCAGCAAGAGGGTCCAAACCTCAAAGAAACAAAACAATCTTTTCATCACGTTTAATTTCTACAAGTTCAATTTTATTAGCACACACAATAGGAAGAGATTATATTTAACTACTGCTATAAAACTAGTCATTTGTAATGTCTAGAAATTGCAGAATGCCTACAGCTACATCCACTGCTTTAGTGTGATCCATTACTGTGCATATCACAGCTAGTGCAGCTGATGGCATCAGCTGAAGCAAATAGACATATAGTGTTGGGGAGAATAAGAAGGGGTATGGAGACTCCCAAGACCCAAGACAGATGCTGACCAAAAGCAACTGATATGAATCAGAGGTGTGTGGGAAGAAATTCTCAGCTGAGTTGAACATGAATCTATGCATTGTGTCCAGGCACAAAGAAATATACTGTTATCACTCTTACATTGTCCTCACTGAAGGATGCGTTGCTGTGAAAGGCAATGATTTGTGTTCAATTAAAAATCCATTAAAAGAACAGAAAGCACATGAGTCTTATCTGTAACAGATGTCTAATCTCTATCAGGAATGAACAGAAATGACAGAGTCACCACCCACTCCATGTCACACAGCTGAACACTAAAACCCCACCTGCACACACTCAAGAACTGTCATCAGCCACCCCAGAGCCTACACTGGGGTCCCCCATTTTCTGTGTCCCTATGTACCTGCTGGGGAAAAAAAGCCAAAGATACCCGATGCTTCCCAGCTGGAATGCCACTCCTGCTGAAGTTAATAAGACTCTGACCTGATTTAAGATGAGGTTTTGAGTCTTCAACTTCTACTCACTTTTTCACTTTTATCACTGTTACCCTAAACCATCCATGGACACTAAGTTGGGTTTTTATCTTGACAGAGGCTTATTTCTATAGATTAAAAATAGCAGGGCAGAAGAGTTGCTTAGATCACATCACATTGATATTCCTTCGCTTCATTCTTCAAAATATCCATTGATGAGGCTTTGTAACAGCTTTAGATCCTGTTCAGTGCCCTTATTAAAAAGCTTCTCCTGACCTCCAACGAAATCTTCTTTGCCACATGCTCAGCAAATTATTTCTTGCCCTTCTTCCCAGTGGATATGAAAAAAACTGATCACTTTCCTCCACGTAAAAAATCGCTTACATGTGAGTAGATGTACTGTGGCCTACCTTCAGTCTTCTGCTTAGACTAAGGATGTCCTTTACCCCTCACTTGTTTATTTTCCATATAGGTTTTGTGAACACTGCCAACTTTGTCCACAAGCTTTTTGGAGTCAACTATTCCATAGAGCTAATTATGATGCTAATTACATCAAAATAATTGTCTGTTTTCTCACTTACATCAGCACGTTAGAATGACAATCACTTTTTCTTTCATATTGTTAGCCTAAATTCAAGCAACACTTATGCTCTCACTTTATATTAAAAAAAGCCCCAGCATATACCTTTACATCTCTCAATTACAAAATAACATTGGTTTTGAGCTTAACTTACTCCATTTGAGATTTTTAGATATAATTGCACAACAAATAAGGATTAACTGACATGCACCAGATGGAATAAATTGGATTCCAGAAGTAGCCAGGATAAAGTCCACATATTTAGCCCCCATTCTGATATACAATACTTTTTTAAGAAAAGAGTACTAGGTTTCCATTGCCCCAGTGTTTTACTAAGTAATTTAGTCCATTTTGTCCTTGGATGGAATAAATCATTAATTTTAACAGAGTTATAATTCTATCCTCCAACTACAGATCCATATAACAATTTAGCCTATAGTTCTGTCTCCAGCTTAATAAAGTTGGCTGGGAGCCCTACAGACTTTGAACTTCCATTGATAAAAGTAAATACTACTAGAAAAAAGTACACGAAAAAAGATTGTTTTATTAATTAACATACGCAAAATTTCCTTTGGCTTCAGGGGAAGGGTTAATGAAGCTGGTGTCACAGACACATTAGAGAGTTTACATTCAATACCTAAAACTAAGGACCAGATAACAAACACAAGCTGTTTTAGAAGTAGCTTCCTACTGAATATATGAGAGTTTGTCATGCAAATCATTGGCCAAAAGCAACAAGAGTCAATTGAGAGCGAGCTCAACCTTGAGAGCTAAACTTCTGTTTATTAGATAAGTAATTCAGAATGAGGCAAAGTTCATGTTCAAGAAGCATGCCAAGAAAAAATATGCAGAAGAAGCAAAAACATCATAGAAAAAGAAAAGAGCTCATCAACATCGCCCAGCTGCTTAGGTAAGGTATATCAAACAACAGGAGAGGAGTATTCAGTACTGGAATGCTGCTATACGTTTACTGAATAAAGGTATTAACACATGCAAACAGATGTCACTAACTCGCAATAAAACAAGCAGTAGAAAAATTATCTATCAAAACCATCAGTTGGAATAGCAAATGATAAATACTGATAAACCCAGTTATTTTCACTCTGGATCTGAAATACTGCAGAGATATAAATGATAGAAATATTAACTGTATTCACTAAACAAATGAAGCCCCATTCGTATAGAAGTACATAAAAGAATGTATTGATGGGGGCGGAGGGCTGGCTTATACACGTTAGAGGTTCTCTTGTCCATATTTAAGAACAAACAAAACTTCAAAATAACAGCCTCTGGTATTGTATCAGATAAGATACAATCTATGTTTATTTTCAAGTGTTCTTCAGAGAAATTTTTTTTGCCTCTTATTCCTTGAGATTTGTGTTTATGTCTATTTATTTTAAATTGTCCATACTCTTGAATGTGGCAATTAGAACACATCTTCATTTCAAGACACAGAATAAGATCCAAACAACTAATGAACTCATGTACAGACGTAGCAATCTATCATCCTGCAGTGGAGGATTAAAAGGTCATGTTATAATAGCAGCTTTGCTTTTCCTCATACAGAGTGGTTAAAACTAAAAATTACACTTTCAATTTCATAAAAGTAATAAGTGAAAACTACAGACAAATTTTATTTTTCATATGGGCAGTTTTTTTACTGCTAAAATCAGAAATTAAGAAAGAATAAAAAACTTAACACACAAAAAATATTTATATGGGTATATTTATTTTATTTCTGGTCAAATACAACTTCTTTAACCCTCAAAAAAACATTAAGATTTTATTTGCACATCTGTAACATGAGTGAAAAAGGAGCTTGACTTACATGTTGTTTATAAGGTAGTTAAAGAGGAAATCTTTATTCATTAGCTTTCTACTTACAATACCCGGCTGTGGGAGAGCCAGGTTTATTTCCCTTTCACACCCAAGATGACTTGAATCCATATCATCTTTTTCCCAGGAGATTGCCCTAATTACCATACTGTAGTTATTGGGGGGTGCTTCCACAGAAAGCTCTTCTGTGAAGGTTTCCCTCTTTGTGTAAAGTAATATGATATTAGTTGGAGCAGGGACCAAAACCCAAGCAAATTCCTTGACAACAAACCTACATCCATCCATACAATCTTTCAGTTCCCAGCTTACCCCTCCCCACCAGCTTCGTCCCCTCAGGTTTACCAGCTTGGCCCTCCAGATTGTTAAAAACAAATTCTGGTGGGAATTAGGGCATGTATGCAATTGTCTTTTTTTATTTTTATTTTTTCAAATTATTTTAAAACATGAAATGTGTTTTCAACTGAAAATATGCTTTCCATGTCACTCTTGAAAGAAACATACTTTTCTGAAAGAATAGAAAGGATCAAGTTACATACATCATGTTTGACACTGGGGAGGTAGGTGGCAGAAGTTTTCATCACACCTTATCAAGATAAGTTTAAAGATCTTGGTGTACCAAATCCATAAACTTTAAATTAAATATCAAGTTGTTCCTTTAAAAAATAAAATCCGTTTACCAGGAAAACCTGAGCATTATGCATTATAATTGAAAGAAACATGTTTCCTTCAAACTCCCACAGCAACGAACAGGCCTAAATTACCTACATCCTCCTTATTCTTATTCAAATTTTTCATTAACAGTAGTAGAACTTCTTGGCAGAATTCAAACAGAGAATATTCAAAGGAGATCATATTTTCTGCCACAAGAATAAGATCTGAGCAAAATTTCAGCAGCAGGGGGTTTCTATTAGGACATTTGAAAATTCTGTCCATATTGTACATGTACTCCATGTGAAGACATTGAATTAAAATTACCATTTAATATTGCACCAAGTTATATTTTCTGATAGTATTCATAACTGAAGACTTATTAACTTCACAGGACTTCAAGCAACAGCTAAGTCTGATTCTGGTCAGAACAAATATAAACTTGATGGTGCTTGAAAACAAGCAAACCAACAGAAATCAGTCATCTACCAGACAGCATCATAATTTTCCCTTATTAGTATGTCAACAGAAGTTAAAAATTTTATAATCCATTTTCATTCATTTCAGAAGCAAAACCTTTTCTTTAAATGGAAAAATAGAACAATAACAAAAAAAAGGTGAATATTCCCTGCTGAGATTTCAATGCTCAGAAAATAGCCATCCTTGAAAAGCTTCTGATGGTGGTTGATTTGCCAACCAGACTAACCTACCTTGATAACAGCACCTTTCTATCATGCCTGACAGCACAGGAACATATTCATGGAAAGCAATGATGAAATTTTTAAACTAGCATGTTGGGTAAAATGTGGGTCCTAATTAAGTCAGTGTCAAATACCCATCAGTTTGTAAATACCAAGGATTTTATGCATATGGTGCAAAAAGACCTCAGTCTCTTGATGACCACATCATTTCTAGCATAGTTTTCAGAAACAGCATTAAATAAACACCAAGTTCCATCTTTTACTGAACAAAATTCTTTATTCTAGCATTACTATCTTTGTGCTGATACTGGTGCCTTTGATGTAATCTATACAAGAGCAGTTAACTTCCATGGAAATAAGTTTGTGTATCACCTTGTTGAGAAACTACTTTTCAAATGTTAGAGTTATAAACCACAAGATAAAAATTCCACCAAAATTCTGAGATCAACCAAAGTACATACTAATAAAAGGGATTTTTCTCAACTGTTGAATAATATCTGTGCTACTACTTCCCTGCATTGTGATTTGTCATATACGTTAAGTAAGAACCCCTAAAAGTGAAACACAGTGGTGAAACTGGAAGATACAAGATTTCAATTCATAGCTGCTGGTTTTACAATCCCCTTACACTAAAGATATCATCAGAACTCTTTGCAATCAATGGAAAGAAAACTCAGATTTTCACAAACTCAGGGGTCAGACTAAAAGTTTTGCTTCACTTCCTAGGCACTTAGATAAAAACACTAGTTACTTATAAAAATACAATAGTCACTATAAAAAACAGTCATCACAACTGATTTAAAAAATACAAACTCTATGTATAGTGAAAATGAACAATTACTTTGGGCATTCATCACTTCCATGTGTTGCTCTTCTGTTCATCTAATAGATTTTTAAGTCAGAATATACCGATACGATCATTTATTTTGATTGTCTATGAAGTGCACCAATTTCCTCATCAAGGCTATGACTTCTGGTGAACTACATCATATTTGGAGAAAAAATAAACTGTTGTAGCTTTTCATTATGGAATTTTACCACCAAAGCAATCTATCACTGAAAGCTTTAATTTTAATGGATTTTTTACTGAGTAAGTTAAATTTTATTTCTTATTAAATCAGTTTCACCAGTTCTCTGTTTGTTGCCAGCCAAAAGCTAGGAGTTTTAATGTTGAACAAAAAAAAAAAGTATGTAGCTCACAAATGTTCCTATCTGAACTGAGTGGAGTTCACAATTCTCTAAAAGCATTGCATAAATTAACAGTGATGCAGTTCCTATCACTGAATCTACAACCAGTAATAGGGACATTTATTCTATTAATAATACCAGGATCACCATGCACTATGGTCATACTGTGCCTGGAATCATTTAAGTCTGAATGTGGTAAACAAAGAACAATATCATCTATGTCTAATGGTAGGATAAAACCCAGCAGCTGTTGTATGGAACTCACTGTAGGTACAGTGCTAAATACAACCTGTGCTAACATAAGCGTACAAACACAACATGTACCTCGACACATCCAGCAAACCTTTCTCATCTAATCAGAGGTTTGAATAAGGAATTGATGACCTTGAGTACTGAGTGCCATGTAAAGGAAAGTTTTATTCAGATGCAAAAAAATCATCCTTTGACATTTGTTCTTTTTTATAAAGAATTAACATTCTCACCATGAGACCAATTTGATCAACAAGTTATCACATTAACCTTTTTAGTAATTTTTGTCAGCTGCTTTCAAAGCAGTCTCAGAAATTCAGATACGCTTTCCATACAAACTTGAAAACTCAACATAAGGACATTGTCAGTTTTTCAACAATTAAAAAGAACCTGAAATTTTCCACCGAAAAACCTTCCCCCCAACCCCAGATGGTACTTCAGAATGCAACTGTAATTCAGATTCATTGCATTTAGGTACTTCAAACCCATGACTATTTACTGTCAGACACTAGTTCAAACACTGGAGTTCTCATTGGAGGGGAATTCTGAAGATCAAACTGTATGTTCAGACAACCACATTTTTCCTCTATGGTTCCAGCCTTTTAAAATATGAGAGTCCTGCTCTTAAAACACCCTTCCATAAGCTTGAAGAAGGATAAGTGACCTACCTTAGAAAGTCCGCCTACTTCCAAATAGAAGCAGATAATGAAAACATTCCAGGTGACCCACAGGGCAGTCCACACCGTGTACTAAACACAGAGCCAGATGAAAGCAAAAAGAGAAAAATAAAATGTGAAGATGCAAGGATTTTATACTGAGCAGATCAATAATAACAAAACTGGTATCAATACACATTGTTCTTCTGGGAACAGCCAAGCACAGAGAGTTCAGAAAAGGCGTTCTCCCTGCAGAAGTCCCTTAAGAACCATAGGAAATTACAAATCCAATATTCATTGCTGCTTTAAATACATACCAATAAAACAGATTTATTCTTTATAGTTTTACACTGTCCTACTGATGTCAATTAAGTCCAAAATGCTGACTTAAACACTGGTTTTGGGGCAGCTGTGAGTCATTCATAAATTGTGATTTAGCTCTGTTAATGGAGGTTCCAGAATAGCACAGTAATTTAAATAAGGAAATATTATAAAAAAAAATTAACTATTATGAAAAAAGGCAGAAGAAAAAACCACCATCAAATAAAACAGAAGATCTATTAATCTGATATTTGCATATTTTTCAAAAACAAACAGGTAAAGGCTAAATCTGATCTCTTATGAGTCTTTCAGTAAAAGGTATTTTCATTACGTTAAAAATAGCTCACTACTTCTCCAGCCTTTATAGCCACAAATCCAATCCTACAATGCACCCTTCACTTGCGAATGTATCCATAACTCTTCTGGGTTCCCTGGTGTCCTACCCTAGATCAAGACTGAACTCATGCTCCACCCACAGCATGAATGGGAAATTAATTTGTCTACCTTAAATCATCTTTTGCATCTTAATTATCAGCATAATTGACTAGCACTATTTCCTTACAGATGCACTGTTTATCTACATATGACTGTGAGCTATGCCCAGTTAACTGTCCAAGAAGTACACCTCAGAAGCATTTCAGTCTGGCAGGCTGCCTGCACGCCCAGCCACACTAGAGCTACACCCACCTGAAAAATGCAGCACTACTTTACACTTACGCACTTTGAACTTTCACAGTGGAGAAGGGCTGCTAAGTGCCTCTGCAAGTTTAATTAGCTGTGAGCAGGTGAGGCTAATAATGCTATTTTTTTGCTTCAATATACTCAGTAAAGCTCAACACCCTAATCTACAATATGCTGGAGCCCATTCTATTGCACAGGTGCCATCAGATTGGCTTCCTTAGGCAGTTTTGGGTTATGTTCCCCTCTTCCTTCCCCTCCATGTGATGTATAATGAAAGGCTCAGGTGAAGACAGTTCAATTTTTCCACCCTTTGATTAACCCCACAGGCATACAGTCCTTTCTGTACACCAAACAGGTTAGTTGCTTTAATTTATTTTCTTATGAGGTACTTAGGCTCTTTGGAGATGGCTATAGCAAAAGAAGTAGATCATTAATAAACAAAGTGAGAGTAACACTCTTGGGCCATTTCCTCTGGCTTATAGAGAGGGGCAGTGTGGCAACTGAAGGCTGGGTAATTATAAAATAGACATCTCTGCTGTGGTCTGTGAGCAGTATAAAGTCTGTACTATTCATAAGATTAACTAGTAAGAGGATATCACATTTTACCACATTTGCTGACTTTGTATTGACTCATCATAAGCTCCTGATTTTCCAACATATCTCCTCAGAACATCAGGTGCAGATTGTTCAAAATTAATGAACACTCACTACAAGACCAGTTGCATGTCAAAAGCAGATTTCAGAATATTCAGAATTCCTCTTTTTAAGAAAAATTTTTATTTGTCCATGAATGAAACCTGTTATCACAGCAACAGGAAACCTACTTAATCTGCCAGGCCATGCCAGATCTGTTAATGGCCTCATTCTGTTCCATGGACACCAGTGACAACTCTGAAACACGCAGGTAAAAACTGTCTAAACATGCTTTCCCAGGCCAAGCTAGGCTGTTTTACACAGTCAGGACCTCTTCAGTTCCTTATCCACTGTGAGGATTAATGAAAAAGAAGTGCAGGTCTAAAGCAGGTGTGCACCTTGAAACCCATCTGCTGTGTATGGAGAGGCTCCTCCTACATTCTCACTGAACTGCAGGAATATAAATTTAAGATCCATTTACTTTAAGAACATAATAATTACATATTCAGTAATTAGTACTATATAATTTTTAAAAGAAAGCTGTTGTCCATATTTGATAACACAACTTTTTGGATATGCAAGTAGCAGATTTTTCCCTTGTATACTGTCATAGGTACTCATGGAAGACTACATTAAAAGAAAAGTTTTAAGACAGCAAAAGCAAGAAAGCAAATTAGGAAAGGTCAGAATTCTGGTTATATATGCCATCTTAATTTATTTATTTTGTGGATGTGCAATACAATGCAAACATTAATTAAATGATCATAAGTATATTTTTATTTTAAAAGACCATAGCTCCCTTAATACATTTTATGGACAGCTAACTCAATACTTCATTTCTCTTTGTTGTTCAGACCCTGCTCTGATGACAGAATATAAATTTCCTCATGAGATTTTCTAAGATGCTCATCGCTGTAATGTGTGAGAGCTGCACAAACATTAACTAATTTATTTTATGTTATAAGGGAATGATACAGCTCTCAGAATGCAAATGATGTTCTGATACATGCAGAGATTACATTCAGAAGTATTCATACATTATAGGCATCCAACTTGAGATGCTTAAGACTTCATTTTTCAAAACACTTGAGGTTATACAGTGCTTTATAAGCCCTGTGTTCAGCTCCCTGTGGCTGAGCATTCAGCATTTGTGCAAATCAGACCACAAAGTCTCAAGACAAGAGCCCAGAATGCAAGGGGAAAACAAAGCCTGTGAGAAGTTTGATTTAAGTGACTCGCTTTGTGTCAAAAAAGGTTTCGGTGCTTGAGAGCAGAGATAAAACTCAGCCACCCAGCACAGCTTTCACAACAAAAGCAATCCTTTTATTCTTGCTGTCACATGCCTCATTCTTCCCATGTTTTCTGTTTTCTGCAAATCAAGTTTCTATTCTCTAGCTGCGATTACAGAAACCCCCTAAATGTCTGTCCTTTCCATTGTCCCTAGAAAAAAATTGGTATACATCTGCACAGTTCAAAACTGCAAATACATAAAAGGATCACATTAAGATTGCACAGGAGGGCTTTAATAACAGCTTTTCTTAATTTTTGAGTGTTTCTTCCTGAAAAATTTGTAATACTTTCTGAACATTATGTGTATGTGTGTAAATTTATATGTATATACCTTCAAGGTTTAAAAAAAAAAATTGTAACAATATTCCATTATGTGGCATCCCACTAACACCTGCTTGGGTCACTAAGAGAGGCGTAACTTTTAGATCCATGAGGAAGACGTCTCCTTTTTGCTAGCAGAGAAACTGCCTGCAGTCCCGAGCTGTCATCCTCTGTGGGAAGGGACATGTCATGCACGCTGGCAGACATTTGCTGTCAGCGAAGGAGTGTTGAGAGTCTGACACATCAGGTCCACACTGATCCTCAGGGATCATTTCCCTCCCAAGACACCTCACCTAACCTGACCTGCTATTCAACCTTTCCCACCCTGTGTCCTGAACACTACAACCCTGACCGTCCTGCTGTGCCAGCTCACTCATACATCCCACACCCAGCGATTCCTGCCCCAGTTCTTTGGCCAGCCACAGTCAGTGCCCCCCCAGCTCTGTGGGCCTCATGCTCAGCATCACAACCCTCACTGTATCTGGCATGGAGAAGGAAATTTTCCACACAGGTTGAATCCATAAGAAGAGTTGGGTTTTTATTTTATACCCCATATGATGCACTACTTAAAAATCACCTGGATATTTTTGTCTAACAGATTCCTTCTGCTGGAAGGACCTAGGACACTGGTAATAATATTTGCTGACTTCTCCTCATGATGCACTGTATATTTTCTTGTATTTGGTCTTTTACACTAAGATTCATATACTATGTGGTGTGAGGAAGCATTTGGAGTCTTATAAGCTATATGGAGAGAGTACTACCTAAACCTTGGAGGTTAGATGTCTATTAAATTATTGTCCAACCCAGTAGGTTCCTTTCAGATCCTCTTTCTTAATGCCAGCCTCTCTACAATAGTGATATTTCTATACCTCTTTTGACCTACAGGTCATATTGAAACTAATGCAGAGATACTTTTCATAAATCAGTGAAATACAACCATTTCTAGAGTTAAATCATTGGTATTAGATGGACACAACGTCATAAAAAGAAAGGGTTAAGGAAAAATGCAAAGGATGGCTTCTTAAACTGAAAGGTAAGACAGAAAAGGGAAATTACTAACTTTGAATATTACAAGTATTGTGGGATAAATGTAGCTTTAATGAATAAACTATCTCAAGTGTGTATTTAATCTGAAGTGCAGCATCTCCTCTGACAGTGTCTTGGCAGTAGGGGAAATGAATGTTGGCTCGGGGACTTCAAGGGAAAGGCAGCAACTACTGAGTCATCAGATCACCCCTCTGTAATACCTGGCTGTGCCTCAGAGGCATCACTACTTGCAGAGCCCTACTTAGTCATATTTGTGAAAGATGACAAAGGAAGTGGCATAAATTAACATGACAGAACAGTGGCAACTCATGACTTACCAGAAAGGATATTTAAGAAGTAATTTTAGATGCCTAAATATTTCACATGTGTTTTGAGTGTCTGTATAACATTTGTTTGAATACTGTGTAAGGTACCCAGTATAGCCTTTCTTCTGCTTTTGTTTTTTTTAAGAAACTGCCTCCTGGCTTTTCAGGTGTACACATTGTCTATATATCATAGTGTTTAATAGAATAAATTAAGGCAAGTAAAGCAGAGATTTCCACCTTATATTCCCCCTATTTAAGTGTATTATTTTCATCTCTCACTGTTCATTAATACATTTATGTTCAGCTTTGGGCCAGGTTTGTGCCATTTTAGCTACATGACTCATTGTTCAGAAGGCTTTTGAAGTCCCATATCAGAAGTAGGGAAAAAAAAACAACCTTAACAAGTATCCTGTCATCAGCTTTAATCAATTTTAACAGCCTGAAAATCTTGCTGGTGATAGCAAGTTCTATTAAAAAAGCAAAAGCATGCACAGGGAAATGGATCACAGCAGAGCTCTGGAGATGTGTGACAGGTGTGTTACAGCATAGTTAGAATTGAAATTTAGCTGTTTTTTTCTTCTTTGCAAATGTTTGGGTAAGTTTCAAATGAGCTAATATGGGAAAAATGAGGAATCAGCTCTGCACTTCCATGTCCCCTGGGAACTTTCCACTGACATAATTCAGCCACAAAATATTCAAGTACTGAAAATAGCACATCCGCTTAGTGACAGGACAAATTACTCACAAAAATTGATCTAAATTATTAATTAATATAAAAACTATTAGAAATAATTATTGGATTTAAACTAATTAGGACACTTGGAGTTAATGCTATTGCTCCCTCTCTCTCTGTTTCCTAAGCTCTGAGGACTCAGAATTTTACATATGAGCAAGTGAAATTCCAGATTTATTTCAGAATCACCATCCTTATAGTCCTGTATCTGAAGGACCGTAGACAGAGAACATAAGCCACTACCTTTATCTACTTGGAATGACAATTGCATTCAACAGAGATGCTTTATGACTCAGCCATTGCATGGAAGCTCTTAGAAGGTAGGGCAGTTTTTTGGTAGAAAGCTCTCAGATCAGATTTTATATCACTTAAACTAAGAAGAAAAACTCATTTCTTTATTCAGACTTTTAACCTACAGTGGCTATGCTTATGCTGCTGTCAAAGAAATAACTGCAGCTTATGTAATCATTAAGTGTTTGTGATAAATTATCTAGCCTGGATTCAACGACAGTGGAAGAGTCAGAAGCATCGAACTGGTGTTGTGTTTATCCAGCTTCTATTGCAGCCCTCACTGAGGTTCTTGACTTTAGGTACCTGCAGCAAAAGCCTGCTCAGTTGTGTCTGCAGAACTACTCTCATATTTGACTGCAGTATAGATGTGCTTCAAGTTATGGCCCTACATGTAATACATTTATTCACTTACCCGTTCCTGCTGTATGTTAAATTTTGAGCGGAGAGAACATGACATATGCAGCATAGGATGGCAAAGTGAAAGATTCTGTGTAACTCCTCTTGTCAGAGAAACCTTCAGGCACAGCCTTCATCACACAGAAGATAGATTAAAATGTTCGCTTGATGTCGAACCAAGGACCCTAGAGCTCATCAGCTTAAGTCAAGATCCCTACCAGTGTATGATAGAATACCATGGGGACAATTTGCACCCACATGTGCCAGATCAATTTTGTGTTGACAGTTTACAGAAGTAAACTGTTGTATCCGACATGATTCTCTGTTTATTTCATTTTTTTATATTCCAATGGGATCATCCTGCACTAGCAAAGCTGACTTCCAGGGAAGTCTTAAGGGAAAGACAATTGATACTAAGCATATATTTCTTGAAGAATTTGGTTACTTTTCCAGTTAAACTGGATTTAGCTTAATCTAAACCAGAAGCTTCAGCAAAGTACATAAAAGCATGAGTCAACATGTTTCTTTTGCCAAAGCCACAGTACCAAATTCTCGCTCTAATGTGGACACCAACCACTAACATATCCAGGGGCTTAGATGTGGCTGAAGGTGCAGCTATGGTCTGGGAAGCCCATGAAGCTTCTCAATGAATTTGGAGCCCAATTCACTGCTCAGAGACTGGGTAGTGTTTAAGTAATACTGAAATTCAGGACCCTACTGAAGATTTGCATTAAACAGACTTTATATTTGAAGCCAGCAGTAAAAGTTTACCTCTGTAACAGATGGATGGTGTTTTTAAAGGGTTTCACAAGCAGGGAGGCAGTCTATGTCCTTCCTTGGGAGAGGTGCTTTTGGATTTCCTTTGGCCTTAGTGAAAACAGCCTGGAGCTGGCACTGGTAGTGGCCTTGGTGTCTGTACCACTGACTCCTCTAGGGCTTCCGAGGACAGTTGGCAAAGCCCAGCTGTGGTTGGGACAGCCCTAGGAAGCACAGCTTCTGGGAAGCATGTGTTAGGTATGGCCTGGGAGATCCTCAGGCTTTAGCTCAATGAGCACTCTCAGTTGGTGTAACCCTGCACTGCTGCAGAAAGACTCCATGCACTTTTCCCCTTTCTCTGGCTACTTCTTACAGTTTCCCCTCTCGCACCTCCTCCCTTCTGCTGGAACAAGCGAAAAAGGTCAGAAACCTGACCTACACTTAAATTAACACTGAAAAAGAAAATGGTTGCTTTTCAGCTTGATCTGTTCTGGCTTGATAGTTTATCAAGTGGCTGAACTGATGCTTGTGCTGGTGCAAGCGAAGGAATAGCACAGGGACTGAAGGTAGCAGCTGAGCAAAGGAAGGATTATTGCTTATGCTGGCTTGAGGTATTCACTGAATTTAGCCTGAGGATGAAGCTAGACAAGAGGCTGAACTGACAAGTTTGTAGCTAACAACAAGGGAAGTCTTGCATCTCCTTCTTTCCCCTCCTCCTCCGCACTGCCCCAATCCCTGCCTTACGCTAGCCCTGGCAGCCGTTGGGAACCTCACAGACTGGATTCAGCTCACCAATCTAGCAAAAAACTCTCCACTTTTTGCTAGGTTTGTTTTCCTGATGGTTTAGGAGTGGAACTGGCTTACTGAAGGGTCCAGTTAACTGCTGTCAGAATTGGTGGAGAGGGTTTGGATAAGGAGTCAGCTAGGGAGAAGAACAGTGGGAACAGGGAAGCATGCAAGGCCACCTCCTTCTGCTGGTGTTGAGCTGTGAGGCTGGTTCCAGACAACTTGTGTACTTTCACTCTTCAGACTTCAGGATTTGGCTCAAATATTCCCACTTCACTGGGAACCTTATGTTCATCTTGATCTTCCCAAGTAGTGAGTATTTGCACCTACTATAGCTTGAGCTCTTAAATATGTGCTTAAAGTTAAATCAGAATGTGAGTTCAATTAAATCTGAGGATAAAGTATCTCGTTGAGGTGTTTCTTTCTTTAATTGCAAGTTTTCTATCTCTACTTTAAAAAAACTCTAATATAGTCTGAAATGTTCATTTACGTTGGAAAAGATATAGAAACAGTCAACATCTGTTGTGTTTCATTTGAAAACTAAAGCAGAGCTTCTACCACTGAACAGCAGTGCTGAACCTGAGGGGCAAGAGATTTTGTGGTGTTGCACTTCAGACACGAATTTCCTACATAATTTTACAGATGTTTACCCTCCCTTGCTTCTGGTATCTTATGTATAATATGGAGCACATGAAGCAGAAAGGTGAGTCATCAATATATGGATGTATATACACTGTTGCCCAGTTCTCCAGCCACAGGTAATAGATAACAGTACTATTATTTACATCAATCCATTTTCATTTACTTACAGTCTGCTTGTGAAGCTTAGCTAATTTGAGTATAAAGAACTTGGGTGTACTTTCTGTTCACTTTTTAAGACATGACAAAGAATTACAGGATTTCAGGCTTGACTAGAAAAGATGAAGCTTTTTAAGTATTTGTTTAATGAATTTTCCTCAGTAGACATATATTTCACTCTTTTGTGAGAAAAAAAAATACCTTTAGCCTCTTAAAATCCATTACTGACAACACAACTGAAATGTTCGAATTACAGACACTGCCAGGCAAAGACATAATATTCATCCATTCAGGAGAGAGAGACTGTGGGGGCGGAAAAGGGATATTTTTTGTTGGCAGTTTCCTTCACAGTTTTGAAAGTTTTTTCTATTCCTGGCTATGTTGAGAACATGTGAAAAAAATTTGTGAAGCTTCAAGTCACAAGCATCAGAGACAATTTACAATTTATCAATCCTTGCTTCTCCCTTTTTAAGAGGAAGATGTAGCTAAATATAACTTGACCATTACAATTTTTTTTAAATGCCTGAATTCTGCTTGTCTATTGCAAAGAGAACAATAATTTGTATTTCTTTTCTTCATTTATGCACAGTTTAATTATAGACGTTCCCATGACCCATCTAGGTATTTAATTCTTTACAGAATCTTACTAAGGACTTGTATCACAGTCATAATTTTGGCAGCACTTTAGGTTACCCATTTTTGATAGCTTCCAAAATCTCAGAAATGCCACTCAGTAGTCTTAAATTTGCAAAAAGACATGGAGACCTGTAAAGTTTCTACAATAATAACATCTAGCATTTTGAAACCAAGAAAATTCTGCTTTGTAATATGACAGGCTTTAAAACCAATTGCAAAAAAAAAAAAAAAAAAAAAAGATAATAAATGAGACTTACCACAACTATATATCGAGGCCTAAATTGGATGGTTCCAAACAAACCCAAAATGACAACTATTATTTGTAGGAAATTGCCAAGGATAGGAGCCCATTGGAAACCAAGGAAGTCAAAGATCTGTCTCTCTAATGCTGCCAGCTGTAAGAAAACACATAAACAGAACATCCACTTTTAATTATGGGTGAGACAAAACACTTCACATTTTGTTATTTGCACCAGGCTTCACCAGAGAAAAGTATGGCAAAATTCTGAAACTACAGTTCCAGCATGTAGCCTTTGTCATCATTGTTAGTACACTGATACCTGAAGATAGCTACTAGTCAACATACAGATCTTCTAATGAAAAAGCACTCGGAAAAAATGTTAAGAAAATATTTGTAAAACCCTCATATAATACAAAAATGCCTCTACAAAACAAATGCAGACACGTTTTATTTTGTTCTTTTATGCTGGAAACTCTAAGGCTTGACAATATTTATTTGAATACAAAAGTTGTCAGAAGCTCACCTAGATTGAGCAAAGCCATGAGAACCTTGCCATTGTTACTGAAGTATCATCATGCTCCCTCCCTTCCCCATGTCTTTTTTTCCTTAGATTTAGTCTCCACTAGACATGACTGCAAGTTCCTCGATTTATTCCTAAAGGGGAGAGATTTTGGTCAAAAAGGGCAGAGGAGGCTCAGAGGAGTCCCAGATGCGGCTATTGGGTATGCTCTTGAGACTTCCCTAATGCAGGAAAATGCTGGGACCTCCTTGCTACCTGAGGCATGGAGGTAGGTTCAGGGAGTGAAAAGCTGTAGAAAATGTTGGAAGACCTTAGAGTAAGCAGCTTCAAAACCAGCAGCCAAATGAGCTATCTGTGCACTGCCAAAAGCTTCTAGGTTACTTTGGGCAAGCGCAAATCAGACACGGTAGCAGCCTAATTGCTCTCTTCCCACTGTCCTCATGGCATTTCAGGAGTGGATTTAGTTGTGTGTGGAAGTGGAGGAAGCTAAAAAGCATCAACCTTCATCCTTGCATCAGCATGTTGTTCTTAGGTAATTCTGCATTTCTGAATGTTGAACAAAACCCCCCAAAAAAGCTAGATTAAAATTCTCCTGCAAACACATTTGCTACTCATTTTTGACAATCCAGTCTATTGTTCTAAAGATACTAAAAATCAACTTTTTTAGCACCACACTTGTTGAAGTTTAAACTTGTTTCAATATTTCTCCATCCGTAGCAAGACATTTTTGAGGAGCTAAACAAAATCCTACTGAGAAACAAGTGTGTTTCTGTGCTTGCTAGAATTTATTTCACATCTACTTGATTTTACTACATTGTTACAAACCCTAAAATTTACTGAAATATGCACTTAAAATATTTATAACTGAGACAGATGGAGTAAGCATGGCCCTATGAATACCAACCAAAGTACTATCATATGTGGGTATTTCACAGAAAACATTTCATTTTGCACATAATGGCCAGATTCTCCTCACTTACAAGACGGGTCTAGGTGTCCCTCAGAGCAGAATGCATCTTTTCTGTCCAAAAATCATCCCTTATACCAGTCATAAAAACTACATTCTCTATGCTGAGGTTAATAAATATGATAAATCTAAACAATTAAATGAACAAAGGTTGAATCATCAACTTGATGCAGCTCCTCTGCAATCTGTGAAGTTACACTGACTTTTATCAGCTAAACATCTGGCCCAGTATGTATAAATGAAAAATTATCACACAGCAGACAATGTTAAAATGATGTTATTCTCTTGGACATGTAAAATATTCCTATCTTAACCTTTTCATGCTGAAGGTAAGGGAAAATCTCAGAGGGAACACCCCTCCCATGTGAGTGAAGCCATTGGCTTATGTGGCATTGGCTATCTACTTTGCTTTTTTCACACTCTGCACTCTCTTCTTTTAAGGTATTGACCATCTGGATCAACAATTTGTTTTCTTCCCCAGATATGGAAAAGAACTACATAAGTTAATGACAAATCCAGAAAATGACATATTTACATGGACCTCAGACAGAATTTCAGTGCCTAATGGTATGGTTGTCCCCTTCCTGGATGTATGTGGGCATCCTAACTGGTACACAACAGTGACACTGATGTCATTCTCATAATGTCTTCACCTTGTAGCAGACTTACGAGCATCACAATAATGGCCTAGATGGGACTTCACTAGTGACACCTCTGAATCACTTGCTTTTTCTACCACTCTCTAATGAACTTCCTCAGGCAATTCAGGTGACCTCACATTTGGGAATACCCCTGCCTGTAGCTTCGCTAAACCACAGGGTACATCACACAGTACAGTACAAGGGTGCCCAAAATCCCATGTGTGAGATGATAGAGAGTATCAAAAACTCTTTGGCACAGGTAGAACTCAGCTTCTGGTATTAGCACCAACATACCAAGAGTTCTGTCCTGTATCACATAGGAAGACATTTATGACATCCACGACCAGAGCCAGAGCCGGTTTCATTCCCAGCACTACAAGAAGAGATCTGCCAGGGTCAGCAAGGCACCTAAATAATTCACAGACCACCAGTTTTCAGAGATAATGTGTCTTCTTCCTGGAGCCTCAACATGACCAAGCAAGCAGAGGATGGAGTTGCCAAATCAGACTGGAATCTGCTTATCAGCCACCTCTGCCCTGACATTCATTGAAATCTTCATGTAGCCTAGGCCTTCACCTGCACTAATAAATTGAGTGTGTCCTATAATGCTTCCAGAACTGCAGGCAGCTGGTTTAGGATTGCCTCCAGTAAAGTGTCCTTGGCTCTGAAACAGGGAAGCCATGTGCAAACTACATACCTACCTACTCAAAATGGTCCCTGGGCATGGGTGAACTGTCTGGGAAGCCCGCCGGTCACAATGAGCCCAGTTAACATGACAGAGGATTCTAACAGCTCACTAGCACCCACAGTGGCATGCCACTGCCTGGCTTCTTCCCCAGGCACGTGTGAAATTGCTGGTGTAGAGAGCATAGGTCTTGGCCAGAGTGGATATGGACGAAATTCATTTCACACAGAAGGTTCGCTGCAAGAGATGGCTGTCCTTAGACATTTTATGTAGTGTTGAAACACCAAGAGCTGTCTGAAAGACAAAAGCCTGCAGCACAGATATTAACTCCTCAGCACAGATATGAATGAAGCAATTTAGTACATTTTCTTTTCTTAAACTGGTCTTTAGGAGCAATTTTCAGAGCCATGTAGATCAGCACCTTAAATGCCTGGAAGGCATAGTACTGCAACATCAACGAACACAGCCACTGCACTTTACCAACAGCACCATCTTAACAGGCTTGGTACTCAGTTCATGCTTAAACTGGATCAGACACAAAATTTGCCTTCATGTGTACCTCCTTGATATCTGCCAAGCACACCTAGCAGGACTGGGCTCCTACAAAATAGCACAGTGGCCACAAGTATCCTCCCACAGATGATTGTACAAATGTGTATATGAACCGTAGATAGACATACACATACATAAAAAATAGACTTGTTATAGTTTACTGTGGTAAAGGCACCCACCACAAACACAGAGAAATAAGGTTCAATTTCCTCTCCTGCTGCTTACTGAGGCATCCATTCCTCATGTCACAGAATCACAGAATCACAGAATCAACTAGGTTGGAAAGGACCTTGAAGATCATCTAGTCCAACCATTAACCTAACACTGCCAGTTCCCATCTACACCATATCTCTCAGCGCTATGTCGACCCTACTCTTAAACACCTCCAGGGATGGGGACTCCACCACCTCCCTGGGCAATCCATTCCACTGCCTAATAACCTGTTCTGTAAAGAAATACTTCTTGACATCTAGTCTAAACCTTCCCTGGCGCAACTTGAGGCCATTACCTCTTGTCCTATCGCTTGTTACTTGGTTAAAGAGGCTCATCCCCAGCTCTCTGCAACCTCCTTTCAGACAGCTGTAGAGGGCAATGAGGTCTCCCCTCAGCCTCCTCTTCTCCAGACTAAACAACCCCAGTTCCCTCAGCCACTCCTCGTACGACATGTGCTCCAGACCCTGCACCAGCTTCGTTGCCCTTCTCTGGACACGCTCGAGTAATTCAATGTCCTTTTTGTAGTGAGGGGCCCAAAACTGAACACAGGAATCGAGGTGCGGCCTCACCAGTGCCAAGTACAGGGGCAAGATCACTTCCCTGTCCCTGCTGGTCATGCTATTTCTGATACAAGCCAGGATGCCATTGGCCTTCCTGGCCACCTGGCCACACTGCTGGCTCATGTTTAGTTGGCTGTCAATCAACACCCCCAGGTCCCTCTCTGACTGGCAGCTCTCCAGCCACTCCTCCCCAAGCCTGTAGCGCTGCTGGGGGTTGTTGTGGCCGAATTGCAGCACCCGGCATTTGGCCTTATTGAAACTCCTACAGTTGGCCTTAGCCCATCGCTCCAGCCTGTCCAGGTCTCTCTGCAGAGCCTCCCTACCCTCGAGCAGATCAACACTCCCACCCAACTTGGTGTCGTCTGCAAACTTACTGAGGGTGCACTCGATCCCTTCGTCCAGATCATCAATAAAGACATTAAACAGGCGTGGCCCCAAAACCGAGCCCTGGGGGACACCACTCGTGACCGGCCTCCAACTGGATTTGTCCTACACCTATCCATTAGGATACCAAGGGGGAGAGCTTCTCCTTGAAGACATGTCACTGGCCAAAAAATAAAAATTTGTATTTAGTGAGTCAAAAAGAGCACAAGCAGAAACATGAGTCTACAGCCTACTGCTTATGGCAGTTATCTGGGACTGGGAGAGTTGCTTGTATTTCTTGCCTGCAGGGCTCTATTTTATACACAGTGACAGCATGTAAACTACTGAAGGAATCCCAAGAGCAGGACGCCAAACATATAGCACCATTCCTTCCCCACTAACAAATGCTTTCACCATTGGGCTATGCAGTGAGACTTTCCTGTGCAGCTAAGTCTCATTTATTTCGCTCGTGTTGCCAACACAGAGTTGTCTCATCCCAAAAGCCCACAGAATACTTTAGTGGGGGGAAAAAAAATCCAAAGAAAAGAAAGACGTAGGAGGCATGTCTATCCTGCTCAAATTGCTACTCTCTTCTAAATTATAAAATCCTCTTGCAGACAGCACAGATAGAAGTTAAAAACCTAATAATTCACGATAATGGCAGAGGAAACATTAAGTTCTGGGGTTTTTTATACCATGAGCAATATGCACTGCATAGAGAAGGCATGTAAGTGCTACTGCTCTTATGTCTAGTATTTCACCCAACAGAGTCCCCAAACAGAGGTGAAGGCCACAGAGTTTTTAGCTCTGTGCAAATGAATAAAAGCAGTCCCTAACCCAGTCTGTGATTCAGGTAATTCACTGCACAGAAATCATCAGAATAAAGGGAGGGAGACAGGTACCTGTGCACAATTACAGACTGGTTTTGCACGGCTATGAAGAGCCAGTACTATTTGTGTTTGCACAGATCCAAAATATCAGTAGCCACAAGTGGCCACCAGACTAACCTGTGCCACATGGTGCAGTCAGAAAGGAGCAGACACTGTGACAGATAGTTTCACTTGAAGTTATGTGCATGTGAGTACTTTGAAATGTTTCACCAAAAACATTTTGATGATAAGACAGATATCAGCTTAGAGGAGCAGAGGAGCTTGAGGCTGGAGAAATGGGGTATGCTCGATATGACTTTCCCAACACACACGTGTTGACAGAGTCTGGCACCTCCACTACTTGTGATAACTAAGACAACAAAGTTTGGGAGTGTCATCATAAATTGTTGTTTGATATTGTTTTTTAATGATTAAAAATGGAATGAAAACCCAAACCTTTCTTGCAAATAAAAGAGGAGGGTTTCAGTTCTGGCAGATTAAATACTGGGGGTCTGTTTTTAGTGAAAGCTATGTCCAGTTGTGTGAAAAATTTTCATGAGAACTCATAAAAATCTATCAAAGTTGATAGGAAATAACATTTTCTTATGATAACAACACTTGGAAAAGGAGACATAATATTTCTTATTACTGCTGCCAAGGGAGTGCTTTGTTATTTAGTCATCATCAGCACCGACAATCTTGTAATGTAAAGTGCACAACTCAGGAGACTAGGACTAGCAGTGAAATGCTCTAGTGGGACTGTATCAGATCACTTAATGAAGATGTGCCACATTTGTCTTGTTCTTTTACCTCTCTGTTTCACTAAGTAAGTCTATCAAACATTCCCCATGTCCCTCTTTCTGCAGAGTGCAAGGAGAAGGTACTAAGCTGCAACACTAGACTGCATTAAAAGTCACAGAGGCTGAACTTTCTTTTCTGGCCATGCTGAAGCCCTTTTGTGTTAAGAGCAGGAAAATGTTCTGCTGAGCTAATCTGTCTGAATTTCGAGCTTCTCCTCCTAGATAGATCAACCAGATGTGCAGCACACCTGGAACACCCTGAACAGAAGAAATAGGGCAGCTGTAGCATTAATGCCCATTAGCTGCTTATGATGAAGGAGGAACAAAATAAAAGGTGAGGCAGCAATCAGCAATGCTGCATAGAATCTACAGAAAGGAATCATCAAGATGGTCCCACTGAACAGAGAGATCAAAAAGCATTTTTGAGGGCAGACTTCAACAAATGCCCCCTATAGAGTAAACCCCTCTTTTAAATGCTCAGGTCCTATTATACTTCAAAATACATATCAGAAGTTGTCTGAGTGATGAGAAACCACAGCAGACTTACAAAGTCAACTTTCCAAAATGAGTGTAAAAAACTCAGTTTTCTCTTCTGTCAGAAACCTCATGGATAACAGTCAGTTTTATAGTTTATTGAAAAAGCTTTTATAAATTAGTTTGAGATGAATAAATAGATCTACATCCATAACAGAAGGACTCACTGGACCAAGAAAAAGAGGTTTCATTTGTAACAGATCATTTTAGACAAGAAAAGACCTAGAGTTGGCTTGCTATAAATATAAAAGCATAAAATTACTTAATATAAAAATAAAAGGGTAATGATATATAGAAATATCTGCAAATTTGATACCTTACAAATTACTGAGTTTGCAAAATTGGGAAAGTAAAATCTACCCTGTATTTGATATTAAAAAGCTGCTTCAATTTGTCATGTAAGACAAAGCCTAGAAATTATAATAACAAGAAAAGTATCTATTCTATATCTAACAAACTTGTATTCAAGTGATCTAACAGCAATCATAAAATTAAATACTTAATAATTGCAGAGCTGTAAAACTATATAGTTTTGAAATAAAAACAATTTTAAAGTAGGAAAAAAAAATAAATTATTGTGACTTCCCAAATGGACACTGCCTCCCCAGCTTTCAAAAATGAAAATAGTATACAAAAAATGGTGAATCTAAAAATTACATTCCAGAGCATTCATATTCTAAGTTCAAGTCAGGAATTATCTGAAACATTTGAATTATACATGTAAGACTCAGAGTTGGCTGATGCTGCTAATAATTATCACAGGAGAAGTGCCAGGGCACAGCTCATCATCCATACTAACTACTGTTCCTAAGGACAAAAATGTTTTCTCCAAAACTCTGTGCTTCATCTTATGGCCATTAATTTAACCTGTGACTTCAGAAAGTTTCCTGGACATGGGGAATCTCTGAGGACTGTTGCTCCTTTCACCATTACCACTAGTTTTCAATATGCCACACTTAATTACAGACAGTTCAGTCCAGTTTGGTAGATGAAAATTTTAAAAACTGAACTGGTTCCCAAGCCTCCTCCAGGAAACTCCACCTGAAGATTTAAGTGCCCTCTGTTCTGAAGCCCCAGGTCACCTTCACTGAGCTCAGCAGTGTACTCACCTTTCCCTCCCAACTCATCTCCCATCCCATCCCATCCCATCCCATCCCATCCCATCCCATCCCATCCCATCCCATCCCCTCTTCCTTCCTTCCTTCCTTCCTTCCTTCCTTCCTTCCTTCCTTCCTTCCTTCCTTCCTTCCTTCCTTCCTTCCTTCCTTCCTTCCTTCCTTCCTTCCTTCCTTCCTTCCTTCCTTCCTTCCTTCCTTCCTTCCTTCCTTCCTTCCTTCCTTCCTTCCTTCCTTCCTTCCTTCCTTCCTTCCTTCCTTCCTTCCTTCCCTTTTTTACCCAGACTGCTGTGCACCCCTGAAAAGCTACACACCAGCACAAGGAAGAGGGCAATGCTGAGGCAGGAGAGGAGCAGTGCGAATCGCTTATGCCACCTTGTAGCCTGGCTACTTGTCTGGAATATAGAAGACCTTTATGATCAAGGTCATTTTTAGCACTAGCCACATTTGACTTAAAACCCTGTTTTCACATTCCACCACTCTTAGGCATGTATTTCCCTTTTCTTGACACATGCTCCACAGAGAAAACATTTTTGTAAAACTTTGGGGCAAATGCACAGCGGTCACAGCATACTTTTACATTATTTTGGAGAATATGCACTTTCTAATTTAAGAAAAGAAGACATCAAAAAGCTACTAAATTATTCTGGATAAAACCCCAGCATTGGAGAGTAAAAGGTCGACTTACCAAATGCTAGAATCCAGAATTTCTAACAGAAAACTAACAGGTGAAGCAAGAAGGTTAAAAAAAAAAAAAATTAGTTGTGTCAAACACTGGTAAAGCATATACCACTTTTTATAAAAATTTTATACTCTCGCTGTAATGTCAGAATTTTACTGACAGGCTTGACTTCAGTAAGAAGGAACATAAGATTTAACATGAGAGAAATGCAAGGCTTGTAATGGAGCAGAGAACATTTAAATCTGAAGTGGAAGGGTGGTGTCAGATGATCGCTCTTGGCTGAAGAATGTTATTCAGGAAGTTACTGTCCCTCAGCTAAAGGTTACAGCTTCCTTACCTGTGACTTAACACCTTTCAATAGAGGCTTCATAACCAAAGATGAGTGTAGTCTGTGTCACAATGAAATGCTAAAATTTGACTTAAATCACTTCTTTATACCTTTGGTGACAGTTAAAGCAATCATCTGACCACAGAGGAGATTCCCATTAGATTTTTAATGATCTGAATTCACTTGTCTAGGTGAAATACTAGCTTTTGGGGGATTTTAAGATGATAATCCCTTATAACAGCTCACTAAATACATTTATAAGATTATGTGGCATGAAGGTTATTGAATTTCAAGGAAGGTTCTGAGTAAATCACTAAAGTTTATAGTTAAGTTCAGTTTCATGGACCAAAAGAGAAACTGCTAGCAATCTGACAAGTAATTTTCAAAGAAGAGAAAAAACCCGATGATCTAATATCAAAAGTGCCTTTGCAGTGTTGGTCAGATAGACAGGTAATTGGCTGTCACTTGGGTAGCTGTAAGACTGGATAAAATATAATGCAAAAGAAATATATATGCCGGAAGAGCTCAATAAAATACTAGTAGCCAAGGTTATTGAAGGCTGAAGCATAAAAACAAATAAAAGAAAGGCAGGTATGAAAAAAAAGTCCTTTTAAGAGAGTCAGTTGCCTTTCAACAGTGACTGTTACTCATATTCCACCATTCAACCCATGGAAAATATTCAGAACTAGGTAATGGCCTTTCCACCATTCTTGTAGCGCTTTAGTGTAAGAGTTCATTGGAGGATGATGGCAGTGATAGCACATAATATTGCAGAAGAGATATTTTAGCAAAATAATTCAGTCTTTTTTCTGATTAAAAAAAAAAAAAAGTGTCACTCATAAATACTTTACCAGCAGTTTGTCACTAACTGACTAAGGAAAAAGTCAGGTAAGTAGTGATCAGTATATGTTCAATTATTTCTGAAAGCCAATACACTGTACTAATGTCTTAGAACCAGCCACCAGTAAATGACTGGCAAAGAAGTTGATTTCATCTGAGAATGTGGTCCATAGTATAATAAGGAGAGCTAGTAAATGCCAGATCTTAGAAACCTATAAATGTAATTATAAGATGCTGAAAGGGTTCTCTTCATTACCTCATTTTCTCCACAACTTAACAAATATATATATACTTAATATCACTATTTAACATTATCAGACAGGCACAAACCAAAGGTTAATTCTTAAAGGAAAAATGTTTTCCTAATTATGTGTACTACTAAAGCCTTGCAGCTACATTAGTGATGTGCAGGAAGTTTTTGAGTGATGGATTTCATGTGAGGGTGTTGCATACTTTCACCAAACTGAGGACGAGCTTCCAGTTTTGGCTCAGACAAAACTCCTGTGGAAGTCAAAAGGACCTGTGTCTGCATCAAGGCTGTGGGAAATGGCTCAAAAAGGCAAAAGTAAATTATTTAAGAATCTCAACAGCATGGAAGGAAGAGTCTGTTAATATTTATTCTGCAGGGTTGCCTGACTATAGTGATATAAACAATGGCATCAAATAGTCTCACTTCCCAGAACACTGCAGGTGCCAGTGTGATATACCCAAGGCTGACTGCTACATCTGTACCAAGCAGACACTATAAAAATGCAGTTACAGTCTATGGGTAGCCATGATAGGGAAGAAACCAAGTATTGTAATAAAACCCCGTAGCACCAACTCGTTACAGCACAATGATTCAAGATTGAATTTCAACTCTCCAATGAAGCTGTAACTGATCCCAAAACACTAAAGTCAAGCCCCTTGGCTGGTTGACCTATGCGATCCTGCAAACAGCTGGAATGAACATGCTTATAACGGCATTTAAGACTCCCTTGGTTGTTTCATTTAAATGCCAGCACACATACAGCAAAAGATGGTGTAAGAGATGGTTATAGGTTAAAGATCTTTAAAGATTTCTATCTTATTATGAATTATAAAGTCCACATCAAAAGATACTAGAGAAAAGGGGAAAGCAAATTAAAATTTGTCTTCTTTGTAATTATACCAAGCTGTGTATGTGGTGGCTTTAATCCAAAAGAAAGCTTTTATTTGCCACACCATTATATCCCTTCATATCTTCAAATTCTAAATTCTCATAATTGTGAGGTTGGTTTTTTTCATTTATTTGCACATCTGAATGCATCCAGTAAATCTATGTACCTTCACAGGCTACCTCAATTGCTGCTTAACTAATGATGGAGTAAAGCACTTACTGGCTAACAATACTGAGAAATGAACATGTTTATTACTATTTTGAATTCCCAAGGCATAGTTGGTAAGGCAGTGAAGTAACTGGTGATGCCAGCACTTGATAACAGTGATGCTGACAGCCCTAGATCTCTCCTAGATTCTGATGATTATGGTATCCATACAAAAAAGGAGAAAAAAGAGAGAAAAAGATAAAGCTGGAAACACTTGCTGCAGGATCTGTACCCAACCCATCCCCAGCATGAACAGACAGACTGTGAGCATGTGAAGGGAGAGAGGCTGAGATGGGCACCCAGACTGCAAGGCACGAGATGAATTGAAATCCCTGTAAGGTAAACAGATAAAACAGTATTTAGAGCCTCTAGTAGATGAATGGTGTGCTCCTTCTGGCCAAAGAACAACTCACTACTCTTACGAAATACATCAAGGACTCTTTAATGCCCTATGAACCCTGGGTTTTAATGTGGGCTCCAGAAGAAGATAGAAATTAAACCAGATGGAACTTTCCTTCCACGACTAAGGAAGACACATGATCAGAGTTCACAAGGAGCTGGATAAGTTGCACAGTTCATTCAAGGTCTGAGTTTAACCAAGTCAAATTGATATGAGCCTTGGCATAAAACATCAAATTGACTCAAGCCAGATCTTGTGAAACATAAGGTTTCCCACAGGATGGTGCATCTACTGTTAGGGTTTAATTTCTGGTTCCAAAGAGGCAGTATATTGTAAATCACCACCAAAGTAATAAAAATCATGTGCTGCCTTCTACCCCTAATTTGAGCCACAGCATAGAGCCTATTTCCACAGCAGGGAAGAATTCAGATGTCTGCCTGAATAACTTTTCCTTTCTTTCCCCAGAAAACTTCTCTCAAGTTCCAGCTATGCAAAAATAGAAGAACGAGAGCCTGCATCTTCTTAGATTCACCAGACGCACAAAGAAAAAACAAGGAGTTTATCACTGGCTCAGAAGTCTAACAACGCATCTAAATTGATCCCTGCATTGCAGTTCATTCATTTGTTATCAAATGACAAGTTCAAGCATACTAGAAACAATTGTGGATCCTTTGACTTCTTCATGCCATATGGGTTCGATGAGAAAACTCTCACACTGGATCATTTCATGTTGCCATATAAAATAGAGACAAGTCCTTCTCTGTTTACAGCATAGCAACAACATCCCTCCACCTCATGAGTTATTTGGCCAAGAAGAATGGTTGTGGTGAGGACAGAGGATGCACTTGCTACTTTCACGTGCTGAAAAGGCTGTTGCTTTTTTTTCTTTGATGAGACTAAATTTAGTGAGTATCAAATTACCCTGAAACTCTTCAACAATCTTCTTTACTGTTGTCTTTTTCTTTCCCCTTCAGAGCTCAGTCTCATCCCCACAAAGAGCCCAGCTCACCCTTTTGAGGCAAGTCAAGTGAGACTGTTCATGACATAATTGAGCAAGTCTATTTACACTGTTGTTAGCATGGTAAACCAAAGTAACCGAACCAACTGAACCTAAGGCAGCAAGATGTAAAGCAGACATCCAAGCCCATTATTGAAAAATATTAAATACAAAGCTGCCTCTTTGTTCATTCTTCTGTATGATCAAGAATATCTAATGCTTCCAGCAGTTCTGCCTGCTGTATGCTGACATCTTGCAACCTCTCAAAGCATAATGCAGGATCTGTACTGGTATATACCAGGTTACATCTGCTAATTCCTATGGATCCGGGTAACTGTCCGAATGTGAGCCACCAATAGTTCTATGTGAAATGCCCTTTGCACTAAATCTTTTTTTTCTCTTTCAAGTACCATACTCTAATATCAAATATCTGATCATGCAGCCTGGACACATATACAGCATCCCATGAACATCCTCTTGCCACCTGCTATTAACAAAAAGTAGGGCAACTGTTTCTTTTCTTTTTCTAACCTCTCCCACTAAGTTAAAGAAAAGGATAGGATTGAATAGCAGCATGTCAAATTATTTTGACCTTGTGCTATCTAAAGTAATTCATCAGCAAAGTTTATTGTATGAATAACTTCCAATAGGGGGATATATTTTACAAAGCTTAATGCGTTGTCTCTCTGTTGTGGTTTAACCCCAGCTGGCAACTAAGCCCCACACAGCCACTGGCTCACTCTGCACTGATGGGATGGGGAGAGAACTGGAAGCGTAAAAGTGAGAAAACTCATAGGTTGAGATAAAGACAGTTTAATAGGTAAAGCAAAAGCCACCCATTCAAGCAAAGCAAAGCAAGAAATTCATTTGCCACTTCCCATTGGCAGGCAGGTGCTCAGCCATCTCCAGGAAAGCAGGGCTCCACCACGCATAACAGTTAGTTGGAAAGACAAATGGCACCACTCAGAATGTCCCCCCCCTTCCTTCTTCTTCCCCAGCTTTATATGCTGATCATGATGTCATATGGTCTGGGGTATCCCTTTGGTCAGTTGGGGTCAGCTGTCCCAGCTGTGTCCCCTCCCAACTTCTTGTGCACCCCCAGTCTACTTGCTGGTGGGATGAGAAGCAGAAAAGGCTTTGACTCTGTGTGAGCACTGATCAGCAGTAACTAAAACATCCCTGTGCTATCAACACCTTTTCCAGCACAAATCCAAAACATAGCCCCATACTAGCTACTGTGAAGAAAATTAACTCCATCCCAGTCAAAACCAGCACATTCTGCACCCCATACTATTACATCATGCTCAGGCCCCACATTATCCAATATATCCTACATGAAAAGAACAAGAGCAGAGCGAGTGCTAAATTCATTGAAATATGAATTATAGGTTTATTGGAGAACTGGGAAGAGAAAGGTACTGTGTTAATGCCCATTAGTGTTAGTGGCTGACATGTCAATCCTGTTACTTTGCTACTTTAGAAATAAGAATGCTAAAGAGCACTTAAAGTGAATGTAAAAAGCAGGGTTCAATGTAATCTGGCTGCAAAAATGTACTCAGTGTGCCATTTCAACAAATTCATAGGGCAGGGAAGTAAGCTTAATCACATATGAGCAGACCCCGATTCTCCTAAATAGGGCATGACACGTATATAGCGCACAGATTGGTAGGCTAAAAGGGCATTTATGTCTCATTTAGACATATAAGAACAATGGGAGGTCTGAGGTTATTCTGAAACATGGAAGAACATTACTGTAGTTAAAGGTGGGTGACAAATTAGCAATATCCTGCTTTAAATCCTGCTCTTTTACATGTATTGTAAGATGTGGCCGTTCTCTTCTAGAAATAAAACCCCAAAATTTCCATTGATTTCTGTGATTTTGTAGCATCCTCACATTGAATGGAGATTTAAATTCTCAAAGTATATATATAACTACACATGCGGTTTACTAGAAAGCTGTCAACAGAAGCATAGAACACTACGTAGACTATGCAGAAGAAGGTCCTAAACATGAAAGTGCCCTGCCATAAGGATGGTTTCTTACGCTGAGTGCAGGACTCTTTGTAAAGCCACTGATTGGTGAGTCTTCCTGCAAAATGTTGCAAGGTTGATTGTGATAAAGCTACAGAGGACTAAAAGATGTCTTTTGGATCATCTAAGCCAGTTCCCTGATACCAAAATGAATTCCACTCTATCAGTCCTTTTAAGAATTGTTTAGGTTGTATCTAAACTGTTTTGATCCCACCACACTTTCTCAAATGCCATTTCAAAGCACTGTGTTTCAAACAGAAATATACCTCACCTGCTTCACCTTGAATTCACTTTTCCTGAACATGCGTAGCCAGAATTCTCCTAGATATTTGTTCCTTTTCCAGTGGAAACACCCATTTTCATTTGGTAAACGAAAACATATCAACTGTTTCTTGTCACTAACTGGTAATCCATAGTTCATAAGGAAGAGAGGGATGAATTATGATCTGAATGAAAACCAAGTATTTAGAAGTAGGGATGATAATTTTTAGTACCATTTTGAAACTCAAAGGTATACATAAAGAACTGAAAAAGTTCTTCATATGTAATATATTTGGAACTCTTTCATAAGATGTGTTGAATTGTTTAATCTTAATATTTCTAGTCTAATTTTAACAGATCTTAATCTCTCAGTGATTTCCGTTTGTCTTGTTATTTCCATTTAATCCTCCAGCTTCTTCTTTTCCTCCCTTGAACGACCTCTCATTGACAAACAACACTGATTTAGCAGTTGGCCTGTAGTGTTTTGAAAAAGTTTATCTAGCCTTGTCTCTGCAAACTACAGATGCAGCAATTATCTCCGTTTACCTTCATAATTCCTGCCACCCTCTGCTAGCCCCACTGCTGGTATTTCAGTATACACTACAAAAAGAAGATAGCTAGTGATATTCAGTGTAGCTCTTCATTTATCTCAGCAGTGTTCTCTCTATTTATCTCATCAGTCAAACCTTCTTCAGCAGCTCTTTTGTCCACTCCTAAACTCAGCCAACAAACAGACATACCCAAACTTGTCAATTGTCTCTCAAAAGGTTTGGAACAGAACAATCAGGTTGAGGAAAGCAGGGGAGCTACCAGAATGTCAAGAAATACACCAATGCTGTTCAAAGGCTAGAGATAATTAATTATCCCTAATTATCTAGAGGTGCTCAGCAAGGCTATGCAAGGAAATGGGAAGAGAGAGAGTGGTCTGAAGTCATGCAGTATAATAGATTTCAATGTACAAGATTTATCCTTTGGATTTCATGGTACTCATCCTAAAGGTTTGAAAAATTTCCCAAACGCTTGTCATTGCATCATCAGAAGGAGGTGTTTGTGTTAACGGTATGTATGTAATGTTCCTATACAAGTGAGGTAAGAATGTAACAGCCTTAATTAGTTGTAAAATTTTTCACTTTTGTGCTGCACTTTTCTGAGCTGGAGTACAATAATGTATCCTCCAGACTACTTGCATTGAGTAGGCAGTTTATGGATAGCAAAAATACCAGAACTAGTGTGCTGTGTAAGAGAGATCTCATAATTCTTACTGTAATGGATACTGGGCAAATACCTCTATCATCTGAAACTGTACAAACTGCCCCACAAGAAATACAAAGAGATTGGATGGTTTTACAGAAGACCAATGTTAAAGTTAATGCACAGGTCCTACTTGAGTGCTAGTAGAGTAAAAATGCTTCATGGAATTGTTAAGGTTGGAAGGGACTTCTGGAGGTCACCTGGTCCAACCTCCCTGCTCAAGCAGGGCCACTTAGAGCAGTTTGCCCAGCACCATGTCTAGATGACTTTTGAATATCTCCAAGGATGGAGACTCCATGACCTCTCTGGGCAACCTGTGCCAGTGCTTGGTCACCCTCACAGTAAAAGTGTTTCCTTTTTCTGTGTCTTTCAGGATAAGATTTCTAGTGAATTCAGCAAATGTGCTATGACAGTATCTGTGGAAAAGGGATAACTTTGTGCAAATACAAAAAACTCCAAGCCATGTTTGTGTCTTCAAAACATGCTATTTTTATTTCTGTGGCAGACCTGTTAGGATTAAATCAAAATCAAATTTACAGGCTTGAGCAAGTTAGCATTTCCTGAGGAGGACAAAAGGAGACAGTAACAAATAAGAAGATAAGACAAGTTTAGAGCAAAGGTCCTAGGAAAACTGAGGGCGACGTACCAGCATCAGAACCTGAAACCCTCATTCTCAGCAGTAATCCCAATGAAGTTGATGGGGTTGTTCAGGAATGTATGAGCTACAAGATGACATAAATGGTAAGTATGCTCAAGGGTAGAACTGCTCAAATTCACCCTCAGCTCTATGTGATAAAGAAAGATCTTTATAATGTGACTGGAGCATCAAAGCACTATGCAATCTTCCCTATAAAATCATGATGTTAACTTAAGCAAAACGAATGTCAGATGAATCAGAATCTGATTAGAGATACTTGCAGTGAAGTAAAATGTAAGACCAACCAATCAATTGATCACTGAATGAAACATAAGATAAGGATTGAGAAGCAAATGTACCTCAAGCATCTGTAGAGGAAGACAGTATTGCTGGCTCCAAGGTTGAAAAAAATTACACTTGGGAAAAGCAGTTGCTAGTAGAAATCTCTAGCATTTGCTATACCAGAACTATTGGGACTACAGGTGACAGTAAGACTTTTGATGATATCATCTAGATGTATTTATTATGGAACTATTGAAGTTCATATTAATCACAGCACATGCAGTTGAAACACTGCAATATTCTTGTCTCCTATATGAACAGGGCATTAAGCATGCCTTAGAATATTTACTTTGCTTAGTTTTCTGCAAAAGACACGAATTGTATGCACATAGTTTCCAGTGCTAGAAAATATGCTCACCTGCCCAACAAGTGTAAGGCTGGAGAGAATATCTCTACCAAATTGGACTTTACTAAATTCTGCATACTTCAAGACCTTCAAGAAGTTTTACTATTTATATGATGGCAGAATCTGCTTTCTAGTAGAAGTAGGGTGGTGGTCCTGAAATTTCAGTATTACAACTTGATTTCATGATTCAGCAAAAAAAGGAAATGATCCAGAAGATTCCAAACTCTTATTTGAGCACAAATATTGTCAACACTGAGAAAATGTGATAAGCAAAATTATGACTATCAAATAGGTATGTTTAATCTTTAGTGTAATATTTGTCTGAAGGTCTTACTACTTTGAAATTCTTAAAAGCTAGTGAAAAGAATCTTTGAAAAGACCAAGTGGATAAGTACATTACTTGCCTTCCTTTCTCACTCACATTTTATCTACCAAAAATAGCTGGATTAGTACAAAATGTGAAGGGAAGCCTTTAAACCCAAGAAAAAACCCTGCTTCAGACCTTCTGCCTCATTTAATTTTACTGTGCAAGTTCAGAAAGGGAAGACCACGAAGAGAAAATATAATGCTAAGTATCACTGTGAAAACCAGTAACCACTTTTAGGCAGTCACATGCTTACACATCCAGTGGGTTTCAGCCACTGTAAGTTTATTTATTTCAGCTTCATCTCCTTGGTGAGAGACAGCTGTTTTCAGCAGGGCTAAGCAATCAGTCTGTGACAGGGAGTTTTCAGACCCCAGGGAAGGCGTGCTGTAATCTCCGTTCTTATCACTGCTGGAATAGGCATAAAGACAAGGCGAGCCTGCCTTATCCGATGCCATGGCAAGGAATGCTAAACATTCATTATCTGGCAGGAGCTCCCAAAAATCCACTGTCAGAAGAGAAGCCTCTTTAATCTGGTAATGCAGCAGATGGGAGTAATATGGAGGAAGCTGATGCAATGAAAACCTCCATAGTTCTCCATGTGAGGCATGCCCCCCCATATCTCTGTTGTCTTATGTCCTTTGTAACGTCACAGTTGCAGAGGCTGCAAACATGTCTATTCCTGCTTCCACCTGAGCTGTCACATCTCTTACTTCATCTTGCCATAATGTCTTTGCACATTCACACATCTCTGGGACACACTGCCTCCACTATAAAACCACGGGTCTTCCTTATTTACTTCTTTAGGAGCAACCCGTCTCCTGTGTGCCTCCAACACACTCTTCTGTAACCCTTAATGACAATGATTGTTGCATTTTTATGTCACCTGGGATATAGCCCACCATCTGGTGTACTTGGTATTTCTAATGGATTCCTAGAGTTTGAGGTAAACCATGTACACCTTAAACTGTTGGTGGCTTTATGTTTGTCAACAAGTTTGCATTCCAAAAATGCACAGCAGATATATCATGTAAGTTATGTTTTGCTCTTTATGCTCAACAAGGTGGCAAACAGATTATTTATTCAGAAATATGCCACAACATGGACACTTCCACTGTTAAATTTATATGTTATAGACCTTTTATTATTTAAGGCCTTAATTAAGGGTTGATGTCTCTCTGTTCTGCTCTAGGGCTACTTTGGAGACAAATAGCAATGATGAATTTTAATGACTTGCCTCTGCTGTCACTGAAGAACCAAAGTAAACCATATGTCCCAGGAAAGATACAGTTTATATTGGTTTTTGTGCCCTTTGCACTCTGCCACCTCTCCATCTGTTATTCCCTAAAAGAGAAATGTGGGGAACAAGAAGCCGTTTCATGTTCAAGAGCTGGCTGTATGGTGTGCTAGGAAGAGATAAAATTATTCTTACTGTAATTCTTTAGTAAAATTAAACAATAATACTTTTTGATTTTGTAATGTATTAACACTGTCTTTTCATAGTCTCTGATTGTCAAAATCCCTCACAAGTCCCTCTATGTTTCTTGCACTCTTTCCCTAAAAATCTGAGCATTGTTATAGATAGGAGTGGATTACCTAAGTATTTGCTCTAATCCAGTGTGGTCATTCTTACGTTCTTGAATGTTCTTGAATTCCTGGGAGTAATTTGTTGCATTCTATTACTACTGCCAAGGCTACTGCAACTCAGTGAAATGAATAAAATATCAACCTTTATCTGTCTTATGACTACTTACAAAATACAGTGAGAGGCTCTCATCGTTACCTTCATTCCTTACCGTAAACTCATAATATTTCCTTCATTATTATGTATTCTTCTATGAAAGTCAGAAAACTGCTGCTCCAATTGCAATACCTCTTATATTCAGATGAAGACCTGGAAGCACAGGAAATATTTATCCAGAAAATAGGTAAGTTCCCCTACAATAAAGGGATAAGGACAAAATCTGAATTCACTTTCTCAAATGTAATTAAACTTTCTCATGGATCACTGGCTCATGGTAGTTGACTTCCAGACCTACTCTTAAAAGTACCATGCACACGAGGCCCCAGGAGGCTTTTAATTTTCAAGCAGTTCCACATACTCTCGTAACCAACCACCATCTTTCCCCTACCACTGGTAGACAATAAATACATAACGTCTTTCTCATGCTATAAAAGCACAACTCTGAGGAGCTGCAACACAGCTTTCACCTTTTATTTCAAGCTTAACTCAGACCCTTGGAAAAGAAGAAAATTGCACACAACAAGAGCAGTTATGCCTTTGCACCACAGGCACACCACAGAGATCCCAGAGGAGCGTGCTGCCCTTCTTTCTCTTCTCTATTTGATAGTATGGACGTACCCTGCGTTTTAGTTCACTTGACACATGCAGGGCCTTTTACTAGGCTTCCTGTTTTTAAATTCTAAGTTTCTAACATAATATACATATGTGGTGTGTTGACCCTGGCTGGAGACCAGGTACACTCCCCTCCTCAGCTCGACAGGGGAAAGAAAATATAGTGAAAGGCCTGTGGGTCAAGATAAGGACAGGGAGATCACTCAACAATTACCGTCACAGGCAAAACAGACTTGACTTGGGGAAATTAGTTTAATTAATTACCAATCAAATCAGAGTAGGATAATGAGAAATAAACCCAAATATTAAAAACACCTTCCCCCCACCAGTCTTAACTTTATTCACAATTTCTCTATCTCCTCCCCCCAAGTAGCACAGGGGGATGAGGAATGGGGTAGTGGTCAGTTCATCACACGTTCTCTCTGCGGCTCCTTCCTCTTCAGGAGGAGGACTCCTCACACTCTTCCCCTGCTCCAGCATGGGGTCCCTCCCACAGGAGACAGTCCTCCACGAACTTTTCCAAAGTGAGTCCTTCCCATGGGCTGCAGTTCTTCATAAACTGCTTCAGCGTGTGTCCCTTCCACAGAGTGCAGTCCTTCAGGAACAGACTGCTCCAGCGTGGGTCTCCCGCAGGGCCACATGTCCTGCTAGGAGCCTGCTCCAGCATGGGCTTCCCATGGGGTGACAGCCTCCTTTGGGCACATCCACCTGTTCCCATGTGGGGTCCTCCCTAGACTGCAGGTGGAGATCTGCTCCACGGGCTGCAGGAGGACAGCCTGCCTCACCATGGTCTTCACCACAGGCTGCAGGGGAATCTCTGCTCCTTCTGTGCCTGGAGCATCTCCTGCCCCTCCTTCTTCACTGACCTTGGTGTCTGCAGAGTTGTTTCTCTCACACATTCTCACTCCTCTCTCTGGCTGCAAATCACTTGTGAAGCAACCTTTCCCCCTTCTTAAATACATTACCCCAGAGGCACTACCACTGTCGCTGATGGGCTCAGCCTTGGCCAGCAGTGGGTCCGTCTTGGAGCCGGCTGGCACTGGCTTTATTAGACATAGGGGAAGCTTCTGGCAGCTTCTCACAGAAGCCACCCCTGCAAGCCCCCCCGCTACCAAAACCTTGCCACGCAAACCCAATACAACATAATACAGATTAAGATAACTATTAGCTATACTTCATTGCTATTCTGCAATGAACACCTGTTAACCAGGTAAGATACCCGTCTTCTTTCTATTTTTCTCCACAGCCTAGGCAAATCCATTTCTTAAAGTGAAGAATGGGTAGGAATAATAGGACAAGGATAATGTACAAGATATGTATGTCCTCAGGTATATCTTTAATCTTATCTTCAATTTGACTCTCTAATGATCCAATTTATGGTATATTTTCTCTAAACGTAAATTCAAGATCCTACTTCTGAATTCACAGTATATACTCTAAAGTGCCTTGTGGTTTAAAAAAATGTGCTTGTTCTGATAAGCTCTTTGTATTACCCACATAAAAGAATTCAATTCAGAGTTACAAAAATTTCTCCAAGCTCAACTGTAATTTAAAGCTGTCACTTTGTATTGAAAGCCTGGAGATGCTATATGGCTTTGGGAACATACAAGGAACCATCACCTTTCTATCTTCTTTTTCTCTTCACATCCAATGTTTCTGTCTTGGTTTAAGCATTTCTCTGGAATAAAGATCTTCTAGTTTGCTTTTAGTGAGGACTTATTCCCATTACACCAACACAAGATTACACCACAAGGCCAAGATTTCAATCAGAAGTCCATGAAAAATGCTGAGTCTGTCTACTGGGAACACTAAATCATGACTGGTAATTTTTACTGTTTCCAAAGTTTATGTATCTAGATTATGTTATTGCATTACACTTTTAGCCACCTTCAGCATTCATTTCCTTTTTTCCATGGTATTAGAAATTATCATTTTGCACTCCCCATCCAAAGTGTGTAAGAGGTTGTCCTGGTTTCAGCTGGGATAGGGTTAACTTTCTTCCTAGTAGCTGGTATAGTGTTGTGTTTTGGATTTAGTAGGAGAGTGATACTGATAACACGCTGATGTTTTCAGTTGTTGCTAAGTAGTGTTTATACTAAGTCAAGGACTTTTCAGCTTCTCGTGTCCTGCCAGCAAGAAGGCTGCAGGGGCAGAAGAAGCTGGGAGGGGACACAGACGACATGAAGGCCATGCAAAATTTGCACGTATGTCCATGCAAATATCTAAATGTGCAGGGAGCTAGTTCATATCTATATCTATCTATATAAAATGCATATATATATATATATGTGTATATAATTTATTCATTGTCCCTGATGAAGGCAGGTCATGTCCATCCATGCGAATATCCAAATGTGCAGGGCGATATATATATTTATATATGTAATTTATTCAGTGCCCCTAACTCTTTGGATACATAAGCAATTGTATAGAACTCATTCTGAAAATCTGGCCCAATCACACGTACAGTCTATCTAGATTTAAAATTGTTCCCTTTTCTAAATAATGGAAACCCTGCAAATGGTATGAGTAAGAAAATCATAATACTGTAATAATAGGGAAGCAATTTAACCCAGAAGCTCTTCCCACAGAAAAACTACTAGGTTCATTGGAGCATGTGCCTGTGTGAGGAGGGCAGGGTTATGACTGATGTCCTAGCAGCACCAGCACCTGCAGGATCACCCAGACTAATTCACACTGTCCCCACACCAGCACTGAATTGAGTCACTGGCTGTGAGGTCCTTATTCCAGGGGTAAGAACCAGCTTGTGGCTTCTCATCTCCTCCAAGCACTGGGACAAACTAACGTACCACAGCTGGTTTCCCACAGAATCCAAATCCTGGAGTCAGCCACAGCACCAGGATAAGGACAAGGTGCAGGCAGGAACTGGAGATCAGCTGTTCAGGGAGCCCTTTCTACTTGCAGCTCCAAGAAATTACCTATGTCTGAAGACAGCTCTGCCGGCAGGGCTTTTTGGACCTGTACAACATGGTTATTGCAAAGACTGAATTCTTCATCATATACAACTCTCTAGGTATCTGATAATTTTATTTCTTCATTGTATTTTCTTCTTGAGTGTTTATTTACATTTCATATCTACCTGCTTTCAGAAGCATTGTAAAATTGGCTATTGAATCATATTTGGTAGTCCAACATTGCCTGACTAACAATTAAACTCTTAGTCTTTGAAATAAAAGAATATTTTGAAATCATCAAGATTTATACACTATCTGTCTTCTAAAGAAAAAGATTATCTTTCAGAGATTAAACTAGGGTGGAGTGTTAACCTAGTAACAGTAGTAGTTCCAAAGAACTTAATGTCGTAGTTCTTTTCCGGTAACTTAACTATCCATTTTGATGTGAGGAAATATTTACTTAAATGGGAAGGTTTGATTCTTCAAACACAATGATAACTTGGCATAAGGCAATTACTCAAAACTACAACATAAACATTTCCCCAAAGATGTTTTCTTTGACTGACCAAAAGCACTGCAAATAGCCTCATGTTACAAGAGAAAGTCCATCTTGGCCAAAAGCATGCCAGACATAATAAGTTAGAGTTCTTTTCCCAAGATACATGATTAACCCAGTTTAAAAACTACTGCAATAAAGCTTTTTTTTTCTTCATTGTCATGAAGAGGTATCAGCTCTGAAAGGACCTCCAAATAACAGAAGAATCCTGATATAATATTTATAGGATTCTAAATAATTTGGGACATCAAGGGTTTTTTGAAGACAAGAACACTAGAATTTGTGTTTATCCTCATTATTTACCACTTCCCTATTTTGCATCCCTGCAAATCTTATAAATTATGATTTTAGCTTTTCTGTTGGTCATTATCAAAATGTTTGACAGCACAGGACTGTCACTTATACAACCATTAGGAATATAGCCTTTAAACACAATACTCTTAAACAAAAATCTCTGAGGAAATGGTTATATTTTGAGAGCTAGAGTTAATGTATTTAAGGTATGCCATATATAAAATATATGTCATTATATAAAATATAATTTTAATAACACTAATTTTTTAATCAAAACTTCATAAGGTGGTCAATTAAACACATTACTAAGCACCGAATATAGTAGTAAATAATTTCTTTATGACTCCTCCTAAACTATTACATAACATTAGCTCTCTTCTGGAACTTCTTTGGTGTTCCAAAATATGGTGAAAACCAAGATCAAATCCTGACAGCATTCCTCGCCTAATTCTTTCAAAAGCTCTGAATGCAAGATACAGGGACACGCTCTTTTCAAAATGTCTATCATTTTAATATTTAGTGCTCTCAAATTATCACAGGACCAAAAAATGTTTTATCATCATTATCTTTTCAAACACCTCTATCATTTACTACTTTGGATTTTTTTCCCAAAGGTGGAGAAGAAATTCTGAATGATCATTTCTGTCATTTCTACATTTTTAAGTGATTTGACTACTATATCACTACTCAAGAGACCCACATCATTGTTAACATCCTTTTTACTCCAAATACATTAATACTTATTTCCATGCTCTTTCCATTGCCACAGTTTTCTTCCTTGTGCTCTTTTGATGATTTTAGCAATTTTCTGACAACTTTAGCTTCAGATATACATTGCTACATACTGGAAAATTTATTAATCTTTTCCTGATATACTTTCATTTTCCTTTCTAGTATGTACATTTAAATGCTAACATTTTACATTAGATTGAACATTTTCTGTGTTAACCTAAAGCTAAGTGTAGTGGGTTGTTTCTTGTAAGGGAAAGCAAAGGGAACACAAACTCATTCCCAAGGCTCAAGATGTACATTCTGTGCTTTAGTCAAAATCCCAGTAACTTGTATATTGTGACCACTGTATAGCTATTTTTTTTATATGTTGTACATGTATTTAAAAAAAAAAAAAAAAAAAGTGAAATTGAAAACTTCCAGTCATTGCTAGGTACAGGGTCTTGTTCATTGTAGGATATCTTAAATCCAGTTCTCTAGACCTTTTTACAGAAATGACAAATACCTGTAGAATTGATAAAAACTATTCTGCTCTACAATTTTATAAAATAGCCCCAAGAGCAATCTAGTAGAACATTACAAAGCTACTGTGCTTTGATCTTTCCTCATTATCATCCTGCTGCATCTCTTGAGCTAAGCAAAATAAGTACCGGGGAAAAATTTCCCCTTATATACAGCTATTGCTTCCTCTTTCCTTCTCAGGCAATTTCCTCTATTTCCATATTAATGGAATGACTACATCAGGATATCAATCAATAATCAGTTGTGAACCAGGCTTTCAGTTGCTACAAACTACTTTATTCTAGAAATAATTCTGGTCCTATATTTTATTGTGGTCCTCATAACATAGCCCATGGGGAACTACAACTACTACAAAATCTCTGCTGAGTATGAGTATGTGTGTGCAGAAAAGGGCAGACAGGGTGAATAATAAATAGCTGCTGTTAAAAAAATCATATTTAACTCTATGAGATGTACAACTATAGGTTTCAGAGCCATATTTTTAAATTTTACTAATCCATTTTTTTGCTTCTGCAGTAAAACGCCAGACAATATTTACTAAGCAAGTATCTGAATCACAGCTTAGAAAAAGGACAACAAATGAGTTGAAAGAAACACTTTACAGTCAAAGGCCTGCATTTCAGAGGTATTACTCTTTACCTGAAATGAATTATGAAAATGTTATTGGACCTTGTATTTGGTCTAGCATCTGTAAAAATACTGTATGTAAATAAATTGGTGATGAAACCAAGGTAAAACATCTAATCCTGAGACCAAGCCTACTGAAAGGTCTTCATCCAGTCTCAGCTCACTTTCCAACAGCAAAACTCCATTTATTTAAAGGTTAAGACACAATGTACTTAAGTTAGTGAAACACTTGCTTTTGTTTAAAGATATAAACTCCACTCAGCAATAAGGAATTATATTTCAGCAGACACCACTAGTAACTAGCTGTACAACCACTAAATTCAGATCTCAGTCCACTGGATTCCAAATTGGATGATTATGGTTAAAGATAAACAGATTAAACCTCTCTTTCATAATGTCCTACGATGCAAATAAGAAGGTTTTGTCAGCGTGGAAGAATTGCCCAGACATGATGAGACCACAGAAAAAAACCATGCTGAGATCAAGCAAGGTAATATCAAGCAAAATAAGCCAAGTCTACTCCCCATCCCAGGGGTTTAAGCCAATACTACTACTTTTGGCAGTATTTCTCATGTGTTGAAATAAGTATATGGAGTGGTGATGAGATCATGAAGAAGATGAAGAAAAGGGGAACTAGTCACTGTCCAGGATCCCTTTGGAGACTGAAATACACATTTTTACCAGTCATCACTACCAAAGTGTTGTGGGTTGTTGAAAACCCTTTTGTCCCCTCCATAGTTGCTCATACTAACTTTGGCATGTCTATAATTCCCACATAACACTTTTATTAATAATTTTTAATATTATTAACATTCATTATGAGGATTTTTGCTCAGCATACCACCCTCCATTACAGCTAATTCTGTTTTTTAAACTTCTACAATTACAAAGCTGGTGCTGGTTGAAGAAATGAATATGGACATATTCATCTGTTTCCTATAATAGCACCAGTGAAGGTGGAGGTGATAGGGTAAAGGATTGGTATTTTGTGAGCTCTGATTTCAGAGAACTTTAAGTCTATGTTAATCCTGATGTGCAATTAATACATTTTAATTTGACTGTATATACTGATAACTGGAACAGCTGTTCAATCTGAGCACACTGTGTGTTCTCTGGGGACCTGTATTCATTTTCAAAATGTCAAGATGTGCTTGGGAGCAAGTGCGGAGCAGTCTCAGCTTCCTATAGAATGGGGAAAATGCTCTTTAGAATAAAAGAGTATAAATATCACAGTTGTTATGCTGAAAGCCTTTAAAAGGAAAGCAAAACAACTTGAAAATCCTCAAGGCCTATTTTGGCAAGCCATGGAAATGCCATATGTTACAAGGGGATTTTACACTGGTGCAATTACCTTGGGCTGCAGGTGTTAACCAGAAGTTTTTGAGGTAAAACCAAAAGAACCACTCAAGTTGAAGGCTAATTGTGTTTTCTCTTTCAACTTAGTTCTTAAATGGCTCTTAATGGGTCATGTACTTTGAAGAAATTAGTAATCCCTATTTTGCCAATATTGTTACTGAATTAGTCTTTCAGTCAATCAATAATTAAATCAAAATTGGGGCAAATGGGGGTATATATCTCCAAAAAGGAAATGCCTCTTAACTGACACTGGAAATTTCAAAGCAAGTTATTAATCCAGTAAGTATATTTCCCTGTGAAATTACAATGGGGTTTAGATCTGCCTGTAATGATTCAGGGATAAAATATCCAATTTTATGGCATGGAGTGACACAAGCTATTAACTACATCAGGTACTTAGCATCTTATCTTCCCATAGCCCGCTACGGAGTTCTACCTCTTTCACATGGAAAAATCACTGAGCATTATTCATCTTGAGATTGATTCTCATATATGGGAGATGTTGCTTTACACCATTATGGCATTGTAATATAAACATGGTGTAAATACACTTGAAATACCACATATAATTTAGAATCTGTGCTTCTTAAGTGTTTTAGAAGTGTGAGTAAGTTTTACTATATCTCCATTCCACAAACGGGGCGGGGGGGGGGAAATCAGACAATTATGGGCTGCAGTCTTGCTTGAACTTCATATGCATGCAAGGAGGTAAAAATTAAATAAAAATCTTTGTATGATTATAGGACATAAAGAGTCCAAATACATAAAAAGCAAGTAAGGACTTGCATGTCATGCATCAAATAAGGAGTGAGTGATACGAAAGCTTTAACAGCTAAACAAAGCAGATGAGCAAATGTATGTTTATGTTAGGTTTTCTGTGCTGATGTTTAGTAGTTTTACTACAGACAGAGGTAAGCAGATGATTATTATCCCCCAAGAGCAAAAGGAAGCCGGTAAGCAATTATTCTGAATTGTGGTATGAGGCACAATGCCTCCCAGAGCTATTTGTAGGTTGATGCAATTTACATACCATTGTTTGCTCAAGCTTGTGCTTAAAAAACACAGTTTATCCAAGGTAATACTGATGTGCATGAGCGGTCAGGTCTGAAACCAAACAAGCTTCCTGTCTCATCATCTCCTTAGCTGCTTCCAGAGATATTCAGTGGCTTTGTTGGTGAAAATGGAGGATCGTCTCCTTCAAACTAAAACATTAAGTGAAGGAGTGGTTTCTGGAGTGTCAGTGGGAGATAAAAGGAGATCTGCATGTCTGACTTAGAGGAAATTAGGAAGGGAAGGAATGAACCAAGTCTTTGTTTTCCATATACAGGGATGGAAATGGAGCAACACAGAAAGTCAAACTGCATTTCTGAAGAACAACTTCGAGGGGTTTTTTGGTTGGTTTTGTGTTGGTTTTGTTTTTTTTTTTTTTTCATTTTGAAACACCATAATATTCCCCTGTTCCTGCCATGATGGAAGTTTTTTTGGGTCCCAGATTCCTCCCCAACTAACACACAAAACAGGGTCTGGGTGAGCAGGCAGGCACAGATGTAAGTAGGCAGCAGTTATTTCACGCTTCCAATGGAAACCTCCTAGAGTTCAATGGGAATCTCTCCAAATGGACACACTCTATGATTCTTTTTCAATTTTGCTTTAACAACATCAGAAAATTTCCAACCAGCCTTCAAAAGTCCAAATGTTAATGGCATCTGCTTAATAATAGGCGTCTCAACCATAATCTGTAGTTGGAATGTTTTAATATTGCTCTTCGAAATGTGTGTGATATGTGAAAAATTGAGGGTAGGAAGGTTTGTATACATAGACATATCTGTCTATATCAATAGCTGAAGATGAAGCTAACATGAAGACTTCTTTTATATACTTAATGTATATTTTCCTTTGGAAATTATTTAGATGAGATTTTTTTATCTACCCTGTGGCATTGTCCTTTAAATTCTCACTGTCTTATTTTCAAATTTTGGTAAGAGAGCAGCAAAATATAACCAAAACTGGACTATTCTCTGTTTAAAAAGCAGGTCTGTTTCTGTAGTCCAACGATACCAAATGTGAAATGTCCAGATTTTGCATAAACATAATGGCATGTAAATTAACTTAGACCTAGAAGAGACAAGAATGCATTTCATACAAATTATTGAAGAAATCATACTGTGAGATAAGTGTACAGTTTAGCAAACTGAATAATTTTAGACAGAAAGGGTTATAAGCAGAATTGGAATCAAGGAAACAAGCTAAAATAAATGAGAAGAGGTGGTATGGGATGTATATAAGGCCAGCCTTACAATGCATTCAAGGTGAACGCAGAGGTATCAGGCTCATTTGTCTCTCACCAAAACGTCACATACTGCTCATGTCTTACTTTAAAGACAACCCATATCTCTAACCTTGGAGAAGCTGAAGAGTACATCTTCCCTGTCCTATGGTTATTCAGAAGTGGTATCAGGAAACTAACACCTTTCTAGTGTAGCAAGGAAAAAGTCTCCCTGATTTTAGTCTAGCACTGTGGCAAATCAGTAGTAATCCCTTGAAATGCTAAGTAGTTAGGCATGCTTAAAACAGTGTAAATGGGACAAGAATTAAATCCCAGGAGACAGATCCTTGCCTGGTGTAAATATAATAGCTCTGTTAAATCAATTGTATTATGATAATACATGATGAGTGAGGATTTGCATATATGTTGTTTTTTTCCGCAAAAAATAGAAATCAATTATAACTTGTATATTTTGTGTTTTGAGAGCAATCACCACTAAAAAACTTTTAAAATAGTCTGCGCTTTTAATTAAGTTTGATTTAGGACGTTAGAAGCTCTAAAGGAAAGTATGTGGAGGGCAGAAGGGTTAAAGAGGGAAGGAAGACTCAGAAATCGTCTCTCTTCAGCATTCTTTCTCTTGTTCCTCATAGCTCAAACAATATTCCTCATCTCTTCAGAGATCAAGTGTATTTTTGTAATTATTTCCTCCTGTCAGGAGACAATCTGAGAAAAGACCTCATTGTCTCATTCTTTGAAACATATAAAACCTCATTACTAAGGCTGCTTCCTTAAGTTTAACATATTGAGTGAAATTAGACTGTCTACACAGGTTCCTAGTTCTGCCAGAAATCATCTTTTCCTTCTTCTGAGGCTCACAATGAATCTTGCATGAACCACACCTGAGTTAAAACCACCTATTTTTTTTCATTTTGTGTTTATTTTATTATCTATATGTCTGATTTGCTTTAAATTCTATGGGCATTACTTGGAAATTGTTTTGACAGTGTAGCTCCTCAGCACAGGTTTTGCTGAGAGATTCACCATTGCTGCTCATTAGGATTCAAACCAAATTCAGCCTACTTCCAGCTTCTTTGGGTTGTTATCTTGTAGGCTGTCTTTAATGTTAAGCCCCAAGTCAAGGAAATTCTATCTGAATAATGTCCTAAAACATCTACATTGTAAATAATAAATAACTGTTTCAAGCCAGGAGGATGTTCAAAATGTTTTTTTCAATCTAAGATCAACAAAGTCTCCACAAAGCAAATCATTCATATGCGAGAGCACTATTATACAAGTACTGGATTGATTGTGTTGTCTCCCGTAAAAGCCATTGGGCAATAGTTATTTACTGAAGGAATCTGAAAAGCAACACTACTCTATGATCGTAAAACATTTTACATTTGTTGTGTGCTAGATCATGAACCTTGGCTATATAACAAAGTTAAAATTTTCTTGTAAACTCTGTTCTTCATACTCTTGAATAGAAGCAAGGTATGAGCGGATATATATTTATACGAAAGTTCAAAACACTTGTCATAACCCTGTTCCCCACAGCTGGATAGCAGAAGAGCCTGAAGATGATAACAAAAATATAGGGTTGGTGTTTCAAAGGTGGGCCATAATGATTTAATGCCTGGGGATGCATTCAAGCATCCCTCAAGTGCCTTAGCACACTAACTATAAATTTCTACAGGCAACTCTGAAACTTGAGTTCTTGCTCACTAGACAACATGCTATAGACAGGAAGTGAAGAGATTTCCTTGATTTCGATAGATTTTCTCATTTATAATAATAAGATTAGGACCTGAGGCTGTTTCTCTTACTAATGACACTGTGAAGGCTCAATGAAGTCAATGAGTGAAGTCAAGGAACTAGTCCCATATTTAGCAACTTAAATCTTTTATTCTGCCTTGGACTACATTTAGAAAATCACCAGAAGTTTCTATCTCTGTGTTCTAAACCATGCAAATACAGTTTTTGTGGATTGACTTGTTGGAGTCTCATTCAATATATCACTTACATATCATATTTATGGACTATTTGATTGTGCTTCATTTGTGCTCTGTGCCCTTCCCCAGATGAAATAATCAGCCGTGGTGGTTCTGAGATATTCTTGAGGGAGTTGAAATCCATTCCTCCGCAAAGAGCCAGAGGGAGCAGTTTCTGCATCATTAAATTCCAATTTAACCCTTCAAAATGAGGCTTGAGTAAGTACTGAAGAGACATATAAGCTTTGTGTTAACCTTCTTCAAAGGAATTAATTTCATTCTACTATGATTATTTTTTACTGTGTATCTGTATAACTATAGCTCATTGACCAATGGAAACATAATTCTCAGCACAGTTTTCTAGACAGCGCTGTTAAACATTTTTTTTCTTCTTTTTAATAATAATTTGATACAAGAGGTCATTGCCTTTATGCTGTTTGTTTTAAAAAAATACTCTTACTACTGTAATGAACTTTGAAATGAACTATATTTTCCTGTTACATTAACAGTTTAATTCAGAGCATACCTTCTATATATATGCAACAAAGCATTAGTATTAACAACTAACATTTTAGCTAAAGTCTGCTGCAACACCATAATTTGACTAATTCTACTGACAAACTGCAAGAAAACGTGTTAAATTATTTCATTCAAAATACAAAACTAATAGACCTTTTCTCCTTCAGGCTGAGGGAGACAGTTTCTCTATTTGGATCAATTTTTACTTATATTCAACTTTTTAATAGCAATTGAAAAATAGAGAATGAATCATTAACATCACAAGAAAAAAATCAAATAATATTGCAAAATCTATAATTCTGGCTGACTGCAAAAGTGTGCTTGCTTTTTCTTCCTCTGCTCCTTTCATTTTTCTGGCATTGACACATATTCTTTTATGGCATGATTAGAAAGAAATGCTAACCTGATGAAAGCGTCATCACCATATATTGTATGTGTCCTGTGAAACAAGCATTTTTCACAGCCATGATAGCACAATCGTAAAAAAAAAGTTTTGCTTTTCAAAGATACATGCTGAAAAATTGCAGATATCAAAATGTCAGTGTAAGCAGATGGGACTAGATACAAAGTAGGCATACTTGCTCAGCTACTTCATAGTATCTCAGGTAGTATGAAGTATGCCTATCTTAGGCATACTATCTCAGCTACTTGCTTAAGAAGCTGCAGCAGAGATCCTTATTACTATTTCAATTGTCATGGCACTTAAATTCTGCTTTAGCATCTTAAGTGAGGCTTACTGCTAAAGCCTTTCCATTTGGGTTATTTTCACCATGAATGGGACATGCTTTATATAAATCAATATATGGCAGGACACACATATCAAAGAGGTTTACAGTGATGAGTCTGACAAGAAAATTATTTCTGAAACCAGCTTAAACACTCCAGTAAGGTACTCTGAGTTAAGAATTGCTATTATTATTCTAGCGGCATAAACATCCAATGTACACACACAGGCATATTAGGAATCATTCTGATGGAGCAGACCAGCAGCCATTCTTGCTATTCGCAGGACCTGCTTTGTCTTGCCAAGAATGTCTCTCTTGCATGCAAACAAAGCCATATGCTATGCTCAAGTCTATTTCAAGAACACAGATAAAACAAATATATATATATGCATGTTGGTCAATCGGAGTTAAAAAAGCTATTCCAAATAAAATTAAAAGTATTTTTAAATCTTAAAAAATTGACTAGGCATCTACACTAGAAGGTATCACAAACAGACACTGTTATAAGAAAAGCACATCTGTAACATTCTGTATAAATAAATCCTACACTTTATACTTCAGCATCTAATTTTCAACATGATTTACTAAGGAAATGTGTATAATCACCTTATGCACCAGCATGGTTTCTGTGCCTGTCCCCTATCTCTGCTCCCCCTTTCCTTGTGTGGCCTATTTCAACTGCACGTTGAAATATGAGACAGGAGCATATGTCTCAAAGATAGTATTTCAAGAAAATAAGGTAAAAGAGACATCTTAAGCAGGAAAAGGCTACAACAAGGAGTCTCATATGGTAAAACACCAGGCAGAGATTACATCAAAGCCTACACCAAAGTCAATTAACTGGAAGACAAACCTGCAGAAAACCCAGATCCTCCTTCCAGAGCTCACAAACCTCCTTGAAAAGCCTGGAGAAAGGGAAAGATCCAACTCGTGTCTCTCAGCAGCTGTGCGGAGAAAGGCAAGGCAGCTCAGCTGGCTGACCTTGCAGGAGGTTGAGGTACGAAGTTCAGTTTGTTTCTTGATCGTACACAAAACTGCTGCCTCTGAACTGAGACAACCAGCACCAAGCAAGGATGCAGAGGGAAGGATAACAGTAACAAGGATCATGGCTAGGTTTGTGAGCTAAAGCACTGACAGGCTTAGGCCCTTTGGGAGATGGGTTCCACTCTCTGGACCTCTTTGAAGTGAGGTGGGTGTTTTTTTCAGGTTTTATGTATTAGGGAATGCTTCAGCTGATCTAATGTATAGATGACATTATGGTATCCCTATGGAAGTGGAACTTTTCTCCCTCCCATAGGCTAAAAGGTGTTGAGCAAAAACACTTCACTAACAGTTAACCTTTTAGGTTAGTATCAATTAAGCAGTGATTCAGTATAATAAGGTAAAAGTTCATCATGAGCACTACTAAAGGGATTTCAAGATCCGTATTTAATTTCGATACTACGGAAAAGTGACTATTATCATGTACAAACCATAGAGAAGATAATGGATATTTTGTTTGTTCACTTCAATAGCTCTGTTGCCTTCTCTTTCACTAGAAGAAAGTCAACAGCACAAGTCAATGAATGGACTAAAATTCCACTTTCAACATGCTCAGAGTTTTACTGAAAGGAAGTTGGAGAATCTGAAAAGATGCCTGTATTATATTCAGTTCTAAAACCATTAAGTAATACATACTGCATGTTATAATCAAAATAGGTACTGAATAATTATCTCTGAAAGATGATTAAAGGATAATGTGTTTATGTGAATACTAGCATACAGAAATACGCATATTAAAATGAAACAAAATGTAGCAACAGCAACAAATTGGAATACAAGGCACGTTTGACTTACTAATAGCTTTTGTTTAAAGTACTTTAGCATATTCTAAATACTGTTTGCAATTTTTTATTTATTAAATGCATATTTACTAGTAAATGGAAGGTGCTTTCTTTACAGTTGACAGAACTGTTATTAAGAGCCATATTCAGGACTTTATCAGAAAATTGTAATGTTTAGTTTGTTTGATGTTTTCCATAAAATCCTCAAAAGACAAAATTCTGTCATATGCTTATTCCAGAAAGTATTACACCACAGCACAGAAAATAGTCTAAGGCAATTCTACATAAATCATCAGAACACATTACACACACATATCGGACTTGCTGATAAACATAAGTTTGCTTATATCAGACAATATCCTTGTATTACAGATCTTTAGTATGTAAAATATTGTAAAACTTGATGATCATACTGAGAGCTCTTAAAATGGTAAAAAAGGAACTATTGCAAAAGATGGGAGCTGCCATTTTGCAGAGAAGAAATCAAGAGGAATGGAAATTTTCATTGGTTTGTACCAGTTATGTCTAAACCAGTTCTGTCTAAACATGCGAACATTTCTCAGCTCCCAGGCCCAGTGCCTGCCCTGGCTGACATCTGACCACGCTGGACTGACAGCCAGGCATGTGCCAGCATACCCTGCCTCCCCTCTTCTCCCTCCCTGCCTCCTCGAGATGCCCATTCTCCCGGAGCCAGGTGACACTTGAAGGACATTCCTGTCAAAAGCGCCCATCACACAAATGGTGTTCTGGGACCTCAGCAGAGCAGCCAACAGAACATGAGATGAACTGGAACTACATTTGAGGCTTTTTACCCTGCAAAACTATTTCTGGGGAGTATTAAAACATTCTGTCCGCAAACCAACTGAAAATGCTGAATGTAAATGCGCTAACCCCATAACCAGGCCAGCCTACAGGAAGTGGGTTGGGAACACTGCCAAGCATAAATTGTGGTAACATATATAGGCAGTGCAGCATGAAGGCTCCTGATGACTAGAATACCTATGGAGTCAATAAAACAAAATTCTGTAGATGGTAGCAGTGCTCTGAGTAAAGGGATGAAGGGGACATGGATGTAGCTTGTATCTGGACTCTGTAACACCTAGTGAAGTGACAGGTCTGATGGGAAGCTCCCTGTCCAACAGCCTTGGCTCAGTCTCTCTCCCTCTTCTCTTAAATAAGGTCAGTAGATCCAAAAGACATCAACAGGAGTGAAAATGGATAAACAAAGGACCAGGTGTGGTTTTTAAAAACTTATGCTAGGATAAAGTTCTATTACAAAGCTTAAACTAAACTGTGGCTCATTTCTAGCTCTGTCAAAGACTTCCTATATGGCTTTAGGCAATCACTTAAATCCTATTTATTAAGGGACCCAACTACTAAATACCTATCAACTCTGTCTCTCAGTTGCCTGTAGGTAAAATACAGGTAGCACCATTTCTTTTGTTCACATCTTTGTCCATTCATTTAGGATAGTAAAATACACTCAGGCAGCACCTAGCACAAGTAGCCCCCGAGGAGCTCTGCTGTTACTGGAACAGGAATATTGAGTCAGGCAGTTCAGGAAGGAGCTGTAGTCAAACAGTCTATTCTGGGGTAAAAAAACCCACAGAAATTCATCTGCCCCAGGTTGTATGATTCCAGAGTTGGAATAAAAGGGGAAAATATGTCTTCGACATATACCTTCTGAAGAGCAATGATGTCCTTGATATACTGGGGTGTACATATCAATCCAGTAAAACACCAGCTTTGTGACCTGTGGTGGTGTAGGACACAGATATGTTTGGAGGAAGAAATGGTCTAATAGTGCTTCACTGAAACTCCCACAACAATCTCCGAGTATCTGCTAAGATTACCAGCAGTGAGAAATATCATGCTTGTGAATACTGGAGTAATTTTTTTAAGAGTACCGCTTCTGTGGTAAACGTGTCGCTGGTTACTGTAGCAGTATATGGTACAGGAAAAGTGCAATTACAAACACAACCAACCACTAAGGTATATAATTAGTTGATCAAAAGATGTATATGTACAAATTCTTTTGGCGATTGCCTAATCTAAGGTGTTGTGACTACCTCCTTCCATTGACCACAGCAGACACCCAAGGTCTAGCATCCTTAAACACCAGTCTAAAATGTCTAAGCCTCATGAGGGCAGACGTAACAGTAGACTGCAACACATGTGAAGATGGCCCTAAGTGTGAGGCTGCCAAATGTGTTTGACTTGGAGAATGCATTTTTGATCAGAAACCACTGTCCTCCCTTCTGAAAATGTGATCTTTAAAATGACCCCCTTTCCTTGAATACATCTTCCCATGTCTTCTCCTTCCTTTCTACCACTTATTTCTCCCCCCTCCTCTTCAGCCCTTTGCCCTTACCTTTCCCACATGCTGTTGAGCCTGATTCTTAAAGCAAAAATCAGGTGGGAATGTTCCTACTTACTGCAGCTCAAGTTAGCAGAGAGATGGAACCATTCTTCCTTCCATGCTTTATCTACTTTTCTGACAACTAGGGTCAGAAAAGATTGCTTGGGAGGAGGTGGCTGAGTCCTACCTAAGAGATTCATAGGGGTTGGGTCAAAACATCATGTGGAAGTCGATAATACATATATTCTCAGTAAAACCAGCAAAGGAGCAGGATCTTTCTTACTGGCCAGAATGGAGACATGTAAGGGCAGGTTTAAAAGAGAACAGGTCTTTATTTCAAGACCAATGGAAGACTCCAGAGTTGGTTTTCAGAACTGGCAGTTTCAGTTCGAGAAAGAAGGAAAAAAACTGTTCATCATGGGAGCGCCCTCTGTGAAGTTCTTAATGATGGCAAGGGCAGAAAAGTGAGCACAGAGCAGGCTCTTTATAAGAAACTGAATGGAAAAAAAAAAAAAAAAAGTAAAGGTGCTTTATAAAACTATAGAGAGAGAATAGGGATCAAAGCATCCCTGATCCTGTGGTGAGTTTTCTTAAACTTTAATACAAGCAGTTCAAATTTGTTCATGATCTGTATCTTGAGCAACCTGGTCTAGTGGAAGGTGTCCCTGCCCATGGCAGGGGGGTTGGGACTAGATGATCTTTAATGTCTCTTCCAACCCAAACCATTCTATGATTCTATGATTTACAAAAAATCATTCACAGAAGATGAACAAGCAGATATTTCTCTGTAGTGCAAATTTATACTCTTAATACCACCAATGCCCAAAACCCATGAATATCAGACCTGTCATCTATGAAAAATTGGTTTAGATATTAAAAGAATCCTTTTTGCAATGTTTACACCATTTAACAGAAACCAAAAAATAACCCTGGCAGTAACAGTCACCAACAGTCACCAGCTAGTATGTCTCTAAATGTCACTTAATGTGCTTTCTCTCTCACACACACCTTTTCCCTTCTGTGTGTTTGTGTTTTTCTACAGGCTTCTTGCTCCCTTGCTGGCATTTGCAATGGGCTGCCTCAAATCAGATGTCTGCTGTCTCACAGATCTCACCAAGAAAAGGCTTTTTATCTGCTGACACATTTGAACCATCTGTGGGAAAAGCAGAAGCACTTCAGCACCAGGAAGGACAAAGAAGTCACAGTCCTGTCCCCATAATGTCTTCCAGAAATCCTTGCTCATAAAAATCAGAATAAAAGCAATTTCAGCTTTGTTGTTCCCATTGAGAGAGAATGTAACTTCAGTGGAACCAGTGACTTCACGTAACTTCATGGAAACAGTGAACACAGAAAGACGTCTATAAAAAACTGAGCTAAAGCTGAATATATTAATACACATAAAAAGAGGCACAGTGCATATCCCCTCCCCTCCCCCCCCCCCCCCCCCCCAATAAAGCCTGTATCAGCATGAGGAAAGAGGAAATGGATTGTTATATATCTGTCTAGTAGAAGGGAAAGCACTTTGACTAAGTCTACCAGGGACCAAGCAGGCTTAGTGAGACCAAATAAATATTTATCAACATAGCCAAAGGGCATGTCCTTGCCCACAGGCTAATTGTGTAAGCTTGTATACCGTGAACATAAAACCTGAAAACCAGGGAGCTCCAATTGACTCTGGTCAGTCTGGAATTTATTTGTCAGCATAGAATGCAATGTGCCATCTTTGCATGAGTGCAAACTCCGCTTACATCCAAGCTCTTGAGATTCATTCAGGGTTTGAGATCTCATGCATACTTCTCTAAATTAGAGATAGGCATTGTCCAGAGGTCTCACACCATCTGGCTCTCTTACCCCAGGAATTTCAGGGACATTTCAGGCAAGGCAATAAAGTGCAATGCATTTCTTTTGTTCATTTTCTTTGAGCAACATAGTGAGGCCACCTCAAATTTTGGAGTAGAGTGGAGATGGAGCTTTCATCTCTCTGCATACACATCTTTGCAAAAAGTTAATATCAAATGCTAGCAGAGCTCACCAGGGTTTTTGGCACTGAGTATTCCTCGGTATGCCTGAGTTTACTTATACAAGCTCAGCCTACAAGTCCTAGATGGCAGGCAAGATATATATTCTAAAACACAGACACTACATGGATTTTCCACACATTCAGAGTTGCCCAAGAGTTCAGAAAAACAGGCTAAATAAAATAAATAAATAGTTCAAGTAGGGGGCAGAATGGCCACTACACACATCTTTTTGTGAGGAGCCTGCCTCTGTGTTTGTGTCTAGTTAAGCTAATAGAGAAAGATAAAACAACACTGAAAATGACAGTGGAAGTAGTAACGCAATCTGGGTGACTCCCCCAGGAAAGCGTACAGCAACCCAAGAAAGGAGTGAAGAGATGCACAACATGGGAAGAGTAAAGCACTGGGAGGGCACAGTATTTCCCACTGACCATCAAACCCATGTATTAAGAGGTAAAGTGGCCTTATGCTCACTCCATGGGAGAATAAGCAGTGAAGGAGGAAAGAACTATTGGATTTCACAGCATATTTCCCATGTATGGGAATTCAAAAAAGGCTGATCCCAAAGATGAGGTTTCACTACGTTATAGAAAATGATGAACTTCATTAACAACAAGAGCAAAAAAGTTACCATATACAATAGCTTCCCACACACATAAGTAGCAAATGAACCACATGTACACCACATGTTATCAGTTGGAAGACAGACAAATTAAACAAATTTTCAAGACTACACTCTAACATTAATGTTTATTGCAAAAACCAAGACACTCCAATCAAAGTCTACACCTTGCAGGAGGCACTTAGAAACACATCACAAAACAATGATTTCTGATGCAGGAAGCTTTTCCTTTTTCAGTCCCAGAATAGCACAATGGAATTTGCTGTATTAACCTTTGAAACAGAGGTTGGATTCACTCTTTTCGGAGTGAATCCAAGAATATCACTGCAAATCTGCTACTTTGCTGTGACAGCCAGGAGGACAGATTCAAAGAAATCAAAATGCTCCTTCTCTTCTGTATGGTCAACAGGCAATCTGATCACAAAAGTATCAACATACTGCACTCTGAGAGCAAAAGCCTAACTAGGTAAAGAGAGGGGAATACATTAATATCAAAATTTATGGAACAGAGTATTTATTTACACCCAGAGAATCAACATCTTTTCATATATAGGCAGAGAAAGGTTTGAATATGAGGTGTAAAGGGGATAAAACCACTTAGCTAGAAGGTCTGAGCTATTTTACAGGACCCTTGAATAAACTAAGAGGCAAATTTATTCCACACACATTTTAGTGGGACATAAGAGATCTCACTATCAAACACTAGGTGCTCAAATCATAAAAATGCTGTGCTTTGACAGTTCTCTAACAGGGGTTGAGCACTTCTTGGGACTTCCTGGGAGTATGTTCATTTACAGACTTAGAGTCTATAACAATTAAGCTTACCAGTGATATCTTGACAAGGTATCAGCTTCCTCCTTTAAGCAGTTTTGTCATTGAATGTAATAGGCATTGTAGAGGAAGATTTTGAACACTTCTGCTCTTATATTATATTTTGATAGAAGGCGAGATTCTGTGGAAGAACCCCAGATAATAAATCACTGGAGCACAAAACTATGTTGATAGCACATCTGTTTTAACAGTATGAAGTGCCACATGGTGTACTGCAGAATAACCTGTTCAGCCGGAAGAGGCTTTCACATCTGTTAAAGGGCCTTTGCACATGTTCACACGAATTCAGATTTCATATTCCCCTTTCTTTTCTGAAATTGTATAAAAAGATCCAAAATCTTAGGAACAAGCATGGCTGGGATAGGGTATAGCACGTTGAAAGAGTCAAGATATACTTTTTTTTTTTTTTCCCCTCTCACTCTCAGTAGATGAAATCAACAGGAAATCAGAGGAAAAACCAATGTTGGGAGTTTAAAAGGAGAGCATTATAGACCAGAAATTATATAACAGGAGATAGAGAGGGAAACAGAAGGAATCCAGAAACCAGATATATCAGCCAAGGGGGAAAAAGTATTGGTCCTACTGATAACATGCTAAACCTGAACTCAAAAAACCCTTTTTTTTTTTTGAGCTCTTGGTACTATGTCCTTCCATAACCTTAAGCATATCATTTCACCACACTGTATCTCAACTCTAGACACATTAAATGGGGACCACAACACTTTCCTAACTACTCAACAGTAATACCACCAGAATAATGACAATAATGTCTAGATACATCTAGATACTCAGAAGGACTCTGCTCCCAGAGACATAGCCACAGGCAGAATACTAAAAATTGAGAGTGGCACTAACAAAAACAACTAGTACAGATCCAAGCAGAGGGCACTACAAATTCTGATATAGAAAAAGAAAACATTCTTCATTAAATCAATTTATTTCTTTGCAAATATATTCCTTTGAGAAATGCCCATATTTTCCTAAACTATATTAATTAGTCACCTAAAACCAACGCTCTTCTATTTAGAGAATATATTTCTTCTTTCATAAGACCATTCTTCAGAACTTAAAAATCTGAGAGTCACCTGAGTATCTACTCAGATGAAGCAGCTATTCTCGTTAGCTTTTGGCAAGAAAGCTCCAGTTTTTCATGTGTAATGAGTTAATAATTTAACTCTCTAGAACTCTTAGTAAATAACGAATTTAATCCCTACTAACCATGAAAAAGAAGGACAGGACTGTCTTTGTTATTATACACAACCACAAAACCAATGAAGTGCAGACATACAAAATGTACTCTAACCCACTGAATACTATCAACCTAAAACACATGGAAAGAGAATGGGGAAAAACACCAGCACTGGCAAATGGGTTTAAAGGAGGTTGGCCAAGAGTATTGTAGGTGGCTGGGTTTTATCTTAACTGTTCACAGAGTGAAATGGTCTGTTGCTGTGAGTGATGCCCCACATTAGTAAATGTTGGTCTTTCTCAACACATAAAACTATGTGTTTATCTATCTTCCTGATGCTATCAGTCTTCTCAAGATGCCTCAACCCTGACAAGAAATAATGAGAGATTAATTAAACTGTTAACCTGTTCTGTAGCACTAGCCATAGTAAGAGAGAGGAAAAGATGGTCCTTCATGGAGAGTGCTGTCACTACACCAGACCTTGGAGAACAAGTGCTCTGAATTAGCCCATGACTCTACAGAACATGTCAAATTTGCAGGAATTATATTTTATATAATTTTATAAAAGAGGATTTGGCCTGCTGTGATTATAGTTCATGCATACAATGAACCACCATGTTAAAGGGTATAAATGGTGACAATTTTAGGCAAGTTAAAGGCAGTCCTTAGGCACCTGATAAGTTTCCAGCCCGTGAAATATTTTCCAAGGATAAACATATGCTGCAGCTGGCAGGAACACAAGGAAAACAACAAAGCAAAGCTACTTGGATATATCAAATAATCTAAAATCACATGCAGCAATAGTGGATGCGATTGGAAATAAGTGATTTCTGTTCCTTGTAAAGAGGAATACTTTAAAAAAGTAATTTATCACCTTGTCCATTCAGATAAGCTTGTGTGTGCAACGGAAGCAAAACAGCAAACAATGCTGTGTAGTAGAAGTAGGTCTATTGAGCAAAACATCCAGTCTACCACATATGGAGGGGCTTACTTTGAACTAGTCTGGTCTCATGGAATGAATGCTCCTGGTTTATTTTCATTTGAAGGAAACCTAGCTCATGTACTCTGAGAGTGCTCCATGACAGAAAGCAAAGTACACTCAAGAGGTGACAATCAGTATATTCTGCGAGTGCAGAGAAGGGCAACGAAGTTGATGAATGCCTGGAGAATAAATCCTATGAGGAGCGATTGAAGGAGTTGGGACTGTTCAGTTTGAGGAAGAGAAGGCTGAGGGGAGACCTCATCACTCTCTACACCTACCTGAAAGGACATTGTAGAGAGGTTGGTGCTGGTCTTCTCTCACAGGTAATTAGAGATAGAACAAGAGAGAATGGCTTTAAACTGCAACAGGGGAGGTTTAGAATGGACATTAGGAAAAAAATTTTCACAGAAAGAGTGGTCAGACAGTGGAATAGGCTACCCAGGGAGGTGGTGGAGTCACCATCCCTGGATGTGTTTAAGGGTCGTTTAGATGAGATGCTGGGGGATATGGTGTAGGGGAGAACTTCGTAGAGTAGGGCTGATGGTTGGACTCGATGATCCCAAGGGTCTTTTCCAACCTGAATGATTCTGTGATTCTGTGATTCAGAAGCACTAATGCTAATGTAGACACAAAGTTTGCTTTCAATAAAAAAAAAAGATGAAGCATAATAAATAGTTAATCAGTAGTTCTGTGTTACAGTAAGAATGAATTAGATCCTAAAAAAGGAACCTGAAACTTTGGACTCCAGTACCACACATATGAAAATCCTTATTTTCATGCACACAAGTCCATGCAGATTGGCTTCAGTGGGACTATTATGTGTTGCCATTTCAGCAAATCAAGTTAAATGTGTCTTCACAGTTACGTGCAGACACCTCCATTCATGCTTTCAGTTGAGTTACCTGAGCATGAAGTCCTAAAAGACCTGAAAGGCAGGTCTGACAAAGCAAGGCAAAATCACATGCTGATGTGTCTACGTGAATTTAACACTACATATAGTTCATGTTTCACCAGTTCATTATGCCATGACTGTCGGCACTTGACTGGATAAACATGCCGTTCGCTGTCAATAGGGCAATGCTTGGTTGAATGAATGTTTTTAGATTCATACTTTAACCAGAGCTGAGCACTGCAAGCAAAGCATCCACCTACTAGAATAGAATGGAGGAGGAACTTTGTAACAAAGAGTACATAACAAATTTGTGACACAACAATTACTGCTTCAAAAACTTGATAGTAGTAGATTTAAATTTCACATATGTAAAAACACAATCACTTGCATTTACATTTTTTTCTCTATTTCCGTTGAGTTGGAATTCAAAATTTGGAATAAAATCCTGATACAAATAGCCCTTTGCTATTTGCAGAAGAGTATTTCAGCCAGGTTCTGGGATCAGGCAAAGCTGATTCATCCAAATGAACGAACGTGAAAAAATCAAAGAAACTTTCTTACTAGAATAGCCACTTCTCATAGGGCAGTAAGTGTCACTAGGGAAATGACTTGGGTTTTTCCTATTTGAAAAAGACCTTGAATCAATGCCTTCTTAATTGTGAAATGTATTAAGAGTTTTCAGAAATGACATTATTCTCTAATGCCCCTGTCCATTAATGGAGCACATTCATTGTACTTATTAAGATGGTAAAGAATCATTAGACTGGTGGGAATGAGGGAAAGAAAATTGAAACATTCCCTGCTAAGAAACTAATTTCACAAAAATGACGGGAAGTCAGTGGAACTGAAAAGCAGGAGATGTTAGAATTAGGTCTACTCATTTGAGTCACGTTTGATGGCATCAACAAAGGCTGTGTTGAAGAAAATCATTCTGGTCCTGCTCTCTGTATTTTTCCACAGAGTATTCCCTATTATTTCTACTTTCTTCTGCCAGAATGGCCATGCCCTTACTTCATCCTCTGTAATGGCTTCTGAACCAGGGACTGACCTTTTCAACAGTGCTAGAGTTCCTACTGCACTGCCTCAGATGGCTTTAAAAAGCTATAAAGTTACAGTCTCTTATATTCTGGATATATAAATGAGTTGTAATCATTTCAGTCCACCAATGCATATAAAAAGTTATTGACCATTCAAGGCTTGGAATGCATACCCTAAAAGCACAGGCAGGAGGAACAAATGCAGTAGTGGTAGGAGGGAAATACTTTTCCAAAATGTTGGGTTGGAGGTTTATTGAGATTTCAAAAATGTTCCTTATCTCTACTGGAAGGACCTCTGCTCAACCCAGCATTTTGAAAAAACCCAGGGACGGTAAATGCTGTGCTAGTGGTCATCTAGCTGCCAGAGAGTTAGCCTGGGATATGGGAGCTGAAGGTATATTTAGATTTGACCTGATTCAGATTCAAGAATTCGATCTTGCTGTCCTGCATTCAAGGGAACTGTCCTAACATGGATTAAATCAATCACATCCATGGTCGGGCACAGTAATCATTTTCTTTAATATTCCAAAGTGTAAAAGATAAGATACAAAGGGTAGGCCTAAGTTTTTAGTCTGGAGTGATGGACTTCTAGAATATGAGATACTGAAGTTTGCTTCCCTAGTCTGACTCAGAACTTAGCACTGAACACGGACATCTCCATATCCTGGTTGTATTTTCCAGGCTCCAAGCATGGCTGGACTCTTGGGTTTCTCTGGTTTTGAGAAAAAAAAAGATCAGTTGTGGAACACAATATGTTTCTTCTCAAAAGGAAGGAATTAGGAAGTATTTCTTTACAGAACGGGTTGTTGGACGTTGGAATGGGCTGCCCAGGGAGGTGGTGGAGTCCCCATCCCTGGAGGTGTTCAAGAGGCGGGTTGACATAGCACTTAGGGATATGGTGTAGTTGGGAACTGTCAGTGCTAGGTTAACGGTTGGACTAGATGATCTTCAAGGTCCTTTCCAACACAGATGATTCTGTGATTCTGTGATTCTATGAAAATGGAAAGCAGAAAGGAAAGCAGTTCCTACCAAAAAGGAAAGCAATTATCACAAAATTCCTGACTAGCCATGCTCTGTGGTAAAACAGTAAACGGAGATGAATTTCCAAAACAAAGTTTGCATCAGATTTAAGTCTCAGAAAGTGGTAAGGTGGTTGATTCAGTGTTTCACAGTTTTGCTGCCCAAGGTCATTACTGCACAAGTGAACTATAAGACTGACTGCACCTATGGGACAGCCCCCACCACAACACAAGGCCACAACTACTAGAACGATCTTTTTCACAGGATAAGAGATAGTGGTTACCCAATAGTCAGCTCAGGACCTTAATTTCCAAGCTTTACATTGTAACTCAGAAACTCAGCATTGCTTTGTCCTATTTCTAGTATTAACCTGCAGACATATGATCTGAATCAGAACACAGCAAAACAGGGAGCAAGAGAACTTATCTTCCATTCATTGGTTTGGTATTTTAAATTCAAAGATAATAGCAGGCACTGTTGAGCTGGAGATGTAGGGAATCATCCCAGGAAGAACAGTATTAGCACATCTTTAGTGTTCAGGCTGCTGGGAGCAGAGGATTCAGAGTGTGGGTCTGAGCAGCCAGCGTGTTTGGGGAAGGGAAATCAAGCAGGTGGTGAATAGGAAAGCTGGATCAGTAAGTGGAAAAGAGCTGTCAGGGGAATCATTAGGAGCAGTTGCCTGGCCAGCTCCCAGTTAGAAGCAGCAGCTGTGCCAGCCTGATGAGGGGAGGGGATGCTGCTCCACGCCAGATGTGCACAGCGTGAGCACACTGTGTTGGCTGCCAGAGATGGGGAGAAATAAAGAGGGAAGCCATAGGGAGGGTGGTGCAGAGAGCTAGAGGAGCAGCTGCCAGGATACTACAGGAGACAGACGCTGCAAGCAGAACAGCATGTACCACTGCTGCAGCCCTGTGATCACTGAGCCATTTCTGTCTAGAAGTAAGGGGTTAAGTAAATGTCCAGGTAAAAAATGTTTCAGGGGCTGTAGGTGCTGATTAGGCTGATCCATGCCTTTGTGACCACTTCCTGCTATCAAGATGAGCTGGTATTTTCTGCCTGAACTACTGCTTAATTTTGTCACTGTATGGTAGCTAAGAATTATTTCTTGGACTAGGCAGTGGCTTAAAACTGCAGTGAAGGATATTAGATTTTGTTCTGTCGACTGCCCTATAAAGTCTGATTTTTCTCTCTCTTTCTCAGCTCAAATGTAATTCATTAATTCACTCAGAATAGACACGTTTGTCTGGCTCTTGAAGCTGAGCTGTGATGAACACCGCAGAACGCAATCGATCAAAAGTTTCAAGACAGTGTTCATGCCTTGGGACTATGAACATCTATTTCGATTTCCTCTCTTGGTGCTATGTGATGCCTCTACTACTCATTTGCACTTCTTTGACCATCTTTTGCTGAAACTCTTCTGACATACGATAGCGATTATATTTCTGACCGGGTGGTCGGAATATTATAACCCAGCAAACATGTTCTGCCTCACCTCCTTCATAGCAAAATTTCACTATTTCATCCTTAATTTTCTGCAGTTTTTGTCATCAAGTTCCCATCTTGCCCCACTTTCAATTGTTGTATTTGTAGAATATTCCTTGTCTTTTTGGGGATGCCTCAGGTTTTTTAAATCATAGGTTTTTATACATAAACTTTTCAAAAAGGGTTCTGAAACCTCATTCCCCTGTCGTTGCCACTGGAGTATAACAGTATGAGACACTGCATTGAGCTAAGCAAAACCAGCATTTTCTGTACTTCTGCTTAGCTTTCAATTCATCAGATAGAGCATATCTGGTTTAGGTAGCTTCCTTCTGCCTGTTTAGAAGTCAGAATATAAATAAATATACATTTTTATTTCTCCCAAGAGATCTAAGCTAACTGCCATAATATATAAAGAAAGAGTGAGCATGTTTTATTCAACAGAAAATTCCATCACAAACATTGTACAATGAGCAGGATGGAGCAAATAATTCATAGTGATTACGGTATTAGAGAAGCTTAACCTGTCTTCTGTCTAAGGCACCTATGCCAGGAGATTTCCATTCTTTTAAAAGTGTACAGTATTCAGTGTCTGTGTCATTTTTTAATGTCTAAATGGATTGAAACAGGTATGTGCTAATAGTTCCTAGTTATTATTCACTGATTGAGTTATACTGTAATTGATCAGAGAGGTCACATAGCACGAATTTTGAAGTCTGGATAGAAGTTACACAGAATAACCTTTTAAAGAAAAAAGGTGCATATGTAAATACAAAATACACTCTGCTAAATTGGGTACTTCGATACATTTTCTTTTTAGTCTACTAAAAAAAATATAAAAAATACAAAAACATTAGAAATAATATAAATTGTTATATAAAATGTTATAAAAAAAGGTGCAGAAAAAAATCAAGCATTGGGATAAATTTTGTTAAGGTATATATTCACAGCTTTAAAAAATGTTGTATTGTTAAAATAGTATGGACTATTTGTGTTTAGGCAGTTTTTGACACTCTAAAGGTGCATACATTTAGATAAAACCAGGAATAGATATGATTCCCTGCTATATTATTATCATTATTATAAAAGTAAACACCTCAGTAAAGCTCTACGATCATCTTGTGCTCCAAATTCAGGTCTTTAGTGCACTTTAAAATTCATTTTCAATTTAAATAAAATCAGTTCTTGAGCTTGTAGCCTGAATTACTAACATGAAATAGAAAAGACCAGTCTGTGGTCTCAGCTCATGACACCAGAGTAAATAGTTCTTTGTGAGTTTGCAGTCTGTATTAACACCACCATTCACAAACTTCTCAATTTCACATGACTACGACCAAGCTGGTGAGAAATTATGAAGGCAGACCATGGGCCATAAAATGGAGTCTGCTTTTCTAGCCAGTAAGTAATACTTTAACTGATTACTCCACCCTGTTAAAGCCCCCACAGTAAAGCTCTCCTCTGTAGGACACCAATCATCTCTGACTGTTTTATTGTCTCCATCCCTCCCTCCTACTCCATATATAATTTGAAGTAGGTAATTAAGCACTACAAAATGCTTAGTTGAAGCTGCTGGATGTAACACAGAGACTGGCATCAAAACCAGAGCACAGGTTTCCAAGGTGCAACGTTAAGACAGCTTAACAGCAGCATCATTATTAATTTCATAATTATAAGACACTTTTGGAATTTTCTGTATTGGACAGTATTTCAGAAGTGCATCTTGTTTATCACTGAAATGGGTATTTATATTTGTGATAATGGTTATCATATGCTTTTACAGAACTCAATCTCTATTTAAAAAATATTTAAGCTATAAACATATTAGATAGAAGGATGTCCAACATACCTGGATGCTCTAGTCCTGATTTAGGCGGGCATTTAATCAGATGCTTTACAGTGCATAAAGAGTACAAATGAACTGAAATTTTCTTCTTCTTTGCCTTTATTTAGATATAAAACTTGATCATACAGGCTGCATCTCACAAGGAACATTGTTCACTGACATATACACCGAAATCAGCGCAATGCACTTACAAGTATTTTTATTCTAAAATGTTGCTTCGACTCTCATGCACCACAGAAAGGGAAAGTGCTGCTTGAACTGTGAAACTGAGAGAAGCCACTAGACCAGAGACTGTAAAATGAAAAAGGTGGAAATAGTGCAAACCTCTCCAAAGAAAAAGAAGAAAGCAACAATGAGGATTTTTTGTCCTGCCTATAACTATGAAGATGAGATGTAAATAGCCTTGTTTCAGAGAAATTTGCATCCAGTATCTTTATCATCTTATTCCAAATCTAACTTGAGGCTTAACATAAAAGCTAACACAATTTTCAGGAATCCCTCCCACTAGAAAGAGATAAAGACAAATATTGTAATTGTCTTAGGTCATTCTGCCAATTTTCTCTTTAAAATAATGTTCTGTTTTGTTTTGAGAATTTCATACTGCCTTAGTCAAATTGTGGTCAATAATATTATTCTGCTGGGGTTTTCCCCCAAAATGGCAGATTTTTATCTGTTTGACCTCTGTCACGCAGATAGAAATAGCTAACTGAAGAGTCTAAATGAAAGATGGAAGGCAGAGACTTAAAATCTGTACTCCAGCCTACTTCATCCAGGGCTTGCATTAACAGACACTCTCAAAATATCTCAGTTTCCTATTTTACACATTGCTTTTACCTTGTTCTCTGCAAATAAGTGGAGATTTCAGTGGAATTAACCTCATGACACACCTGAGCCTGACTTCCCAGAACTCAGCTTTTCCTCTGCGTTCCATCACAAGCCCTTTCAAAAAGGGAAGTACCTGAAACACGAAACACCAAAATCTTGGCGTCACACAAAATTCCTTTGACTTTTATTATCCATCAGACTAAAGTATGCATTTCAAACTCATTTTCTGGAAGTATCTCCTTACTATCCACCCTCGTACAAGAAATAAGACTTTCCTTGGTCACGGCATCCTCTGCCATAAAAGACAGCCATGTAACCCTTCCATCTGCACTGAAATGATGTTGTGTCTCACCTCAGTTAAATAGAGTGAGATGAGAAATACACCTTCTATCTATATGTCTCTGTAAACTCAAAATCCTTTGCATTGGCCCAATGGGAACTCCAATGAAAGAGATCACAAGAGCTATTTTTTTTTTAAGCTATCTAAGCCACTGACAAATGTTTTCTTGTTTTCAAAAGTTTTCTAAATACCCGAGAGAGCATGGTTCAGAAAATTCTGCAGGAAATACAAAGATTCAGTTAGTTTCCATTTTTCTTCTCATTCTCACCCTTTGCCTAGGAGCTGTCTTGCTAGTTCTCCTCATTTGAACAGTAATTTATTACATATGTTTATTCCCTCTTGTGTACTTAAAACATTTTATAGTTCCTAATTTCCTAGTTATAAGATTATACCCTCTGATTTCCATGGCTCTCTGCCAAATATAACAGTTCATTCTGGATTATTGAAAACATATGCAGAAGCTTCAGCAAGCCTGTTTTCCCATCCGTCTTTATTTCTTTCACAAACTCTCTTTCTGAACACACCGATGCCTCAGACCTTTTAACATTTATTTCTTTTCTTCATGGACTTGCTGCAGTCACTAACTACTGCCCCTTGTAATATTAACTACTTCAGAAATTGATCACCAGATACTTTGTAGTAAATGGGGCAGACTCTGAGCAGAAGTAAATTGTACAGATGGAGTTAAATGAGAGTCCAGCTGCTCTACAGGAGTTTCGGGCTCACTTAAAGAAGGAGGCTTTGGACTCCAGGTTCTCCGAGCCTGGCAAAGGTGCTACACGTATCTAAGGATTTGCATACAGGGCAGACTGATGAAGCAGCTGTATCCAGCAAAAGCAGCTGCCATGGCTATACCCTGACACTGCTCCACTTGTACCCAGCAGAAAAGCTGTTTGTGTTGTGTTTTGCCTTGCTTATCATCCTTGCTAACAAACTTGTCTATTAATGGAGCAATAACACATCACCTAACTCATTTGTATCAGTAACATCTTAAAGCTTTCATGCAGTCCACTAAAATCCTTTCTGAAGTTGTTCCCACTAAATTCTATGGGGAAAACTACAATTTTGACCCAAAGGAGTGCTGAACATATCCCCCATGCTAGTGTCCTAGCCTTCCACAAAGCTGCTGCCTCCATCTGCATAAACATTTCCTAGTCTGCCTTTTCATTCTGTCCTCAGAGATCTGTAATAGTTCCCTGTGATTGCTCTTATGCCTTTCCTGTGCTTCACTTCAATCAAAGCTGTCTCTGCGCTGGTAGCCAAACCACATGTCATTTCATCCTTCTGTCAGAGTGTTCTCCCTTGTCTCTCATATTCCTCCGTATCAGTGCAGCAATCCATTTTAAACTGTCTGTGACCCCGTTAGACTGCAACAGGGAAGAAAGTACATAACGTGCAATCTTGGAGAAAGATAAGAAAAAGAAAGATGAGGAGACAAAGCAAGGAGAGAACTAAGTTTGAGATTTCTGCTTTATCTAGTGAGGCAAAGCCCCCACTGCCTGCAGAGAAAGCCTGGAAGGAGACTCACACTTCCCCCGGGGCAGTCGCGCACCTTCCCGCGCTGCTCTGCAGGTCACCATGAAGGTACAGGCATGCTTTCAAAACCTACTTCACACTAGAAGTAATACTGGGAAGAAAAACAGAAGTAAAGTTGTCCTGGGAGATGTAATTCAAATAAAAGCATCCGCTGGTTGTTTTTCTTTAAGCCACATCTACTAAGGGCAGATTTTACCATGCTGCCCCCTCCTTCCAGCAGCTCCAAGAGGGGCTCTGAAGAGAACTCTGTGTTTTCAGTGGCCATGTGGGGATTTGCCCACATTTCTTTCCACAGTTCCTTGCCACACTCCATTTGTATCTTTGTATCTACCTGGCTGAAAAGTTCCACAGAATAGATTTTGTTTATCTAAATACCCAGTTAAAACTCTAGGTAATTGACAATTATTTTATACAAAACTAACAACCTGAACTGGTTTGAGCTCCCCAACTCACTGTCACACAACTGCTTGCTACAGTTGTTGCAGCTGACCTGCAGGCACACCTCCAGCCGAGCGAGGGTGTCTCGACACAAGAGATACAACAAGCATGCCTCTAGGAAAGAACTCACTCTTCTCCTATTGCAAAACATTCTTCCTAGGCCATGTAGATGAAGTCAAACTGCTAATGAGATAACAGGGAATAAACATCACTTGTGGTCATTTAGCGTCTCTACTCCATTACAGGCTGAATACTTGGTTTATGGGGTTTTTTATTATAACTGGCTTTCTCATCTGTGATGTGACCAGGATGAGCGTGGTCCTGAGATGTACCCCAGAAGGGGAGGCAGCAGACACTGGCCCACTCCTCCAGAGGCCACAGCTTCCTGGCTATCATTTCAGCTGTGGCACTCGAGTCCATGGCTCCTCAATAACTACAACAAACATTTTAATTACATTTCCCTACGCTTTGAAGCATAGACAGAGTGTGAATAAAAAGTATGTTTGCTATATTCTATACAGTAATTTTGTTCAGAAAAGAGTCCTAAACTGAGTAGGAGTGACTAAAATTAGAGTGTCAGAAAAGACAGTTTGTTACTTGAAAAATTTAAACTGTAAATACTGCAGAGTTATTTGAAATGGCTGTTTGTGAAAATTCATTTTCTACACTGCATTGCCTTTCTTGATCAAATTATGAGCATTAACGTACCACTAGCAGCTTATTTTTCTCAAAGAAGTCTGAATTACAGTTGAGCAGGGAAGCAGTGAAGGTGAGCCAGAGATAATTCTTCGATAAGGTGACCAAAATTACAAGCATGCCTACAGACTCTGAGTCTTTATTTCATCAAAAGGCTACAATGTCTGGCTGAAATAATAACAATAACAATAATAATAATAATAAAGGTTTATATGATCAGTTCTATAGGAAAATCTGTTGGTCTGTCAAGCTAATTATCTGACACCACTGTTGCAGCACATTAAATTCTGCATTAACAAGGCACTTGGCATCCTCATGACTCCTTGGGAGACTGAACATTTGCTAAACAACAAGCTACCAGGCAACAGGACTTCAGAAGTTCCTACTTCCCAAGCTCCATTTCTCTCTTGGCGTATACACACTACGCTTCCCCCCATGCAAGCTGTGCATCCTGCACATGGAAGGAAAAATGAGCTGTCTAAGAAGCAGCTGGAGTAAGCCACCTTTCCAAACCAAGGTGCTCTGGGATTTCATGTAAAGGAGGACGATGACACTGAACTGACCCATGTCTGGATCAGTGTAATCCTCTTCTTTGACTAAATTGACTTGTGTTGTGTGTTGGTTTACAATAAGACATGGGCATTGCAAACATGACACTGCTTAAAGTAGTAACAAAAGCCTTGTCATCTCCTGTGCAACAGGTAGGACAAAATCACTCAGGGGGATTCACTGAAAGTCTGTTGGGTCTCCCCTTGCATTCACAAGTGTGAGGAACAAGACTGAGGAAAGAAAAAGCATTGTCTGCTACCTTTGTATTTCTCAAGTCCCACAGCTACCAGAAGGAAGACTACAGGGAAATTCTCTTCTGGTTACTTTGGTTGGCTTTAACGCTGCTTTGTGCCAATGAAGAATCCTAAAGTTACTTTAAGAGGTCATATGACCCAGAGCTGAGAGCTTAGGGTTTCACAGATCTCAAAGTACCAGCTGCTATAAAATTCACATATCTTCAGCTTATCACACTTACAATATAAACTAGCAATAAGAATCAAATTAATGTCAGAGGTTGGATGGAAGGAACTCTTAAAAATTTTATTTGGCAGTTTGCTTCTATAAAATCCCATTTTTTCTTTTTCACCACTTTTTTTATGTTTTATAACCTTACTAAGCTCAGGTACAGGCAGAGGTGGTGAACACAAAGCTTGCATATAAAATAAATGAGCTTTTCTAATTTTTGCTGATAAAATAAAAACTTGCACCTAAATTAGGTTGAAATACTCATCTATTCTTCTGCATTTATGTGGCTTTATTTATTTTAAGTGCCTCTTTGTACTTCAGTGAACAATTACAAATCATTTTCCCAATTTCTTCAGACACTCAGGCATGCCAAGAGCTAATTAACTAGTGTGACAATTGCGAGAAGCAGCAACATAATTCAGTTTTTGAATGGCTGGAAGGTATTTAATTTGAATAAAAGAGGAATTAAATAGCAGTAGTAATAAATGGTATTGACAGGTAGGGTACACATATCAGAAAGGTCACCAACAAAGTGTTTGTGGGTACTTTCAGAACTCCGCTTTGGAGTTGTGAAATTAGAATTAATTGGCTGGAGCTGTTTTATAGACTATTTCACACATTTAATACCTTACAATCTATTGAGGTAATCAGCCATGTGTAAAGAACAAGTTTTGAATCGATTCCCTGATTAAGTAAAATATAAGGGCCTTTGTATGCAAAATGTGGGATGCTTAATGCAAGATTCATCTGGCACAGTGGTATACGGGTAGGAAAGACTTTTTCAGTGTTGTGAATCCCAGTGTTTGAGATATAGTACTCACGGCAATGAACTTATGAGAATTTGAGCAACTATTGGCATAGCTCGGAAGCAAATCCCGCTCTTGCTGTTGGAAGTAAATTTGATAAAAGTAATAACTGAATTATGTAGACTTCTATCTGATAACCATCAGTGTTATCCTACATCCACATTTTTTTCTTGTTTAGTTTAAGTAAGCTTTCACTGTCTTTTAAAATACCAAAAAGAAGAGATCCAAATGGATAATGGGAAAATATTTTCCCTTTCTCTTCTTAGAACAATAAAAAAAAAAAAAGAATGAGTAAGTTTCCCAAGTTTGCAAAGCAGAATACAGTTATAAGCTAAAAACCACATTGCCCAGAAATACTGGCACTATGGGAATCGGGTTTTGCTTGACATTCTACCTCAGCCACCACTCTCATGTTTTGGACTCAAATTGCTCCTTATCCAGTGCAGTCCACCATTTTGCCCCTAGTTTGTGTGCTCCCAGTATTGACTCTCCCTTAAGTTGAATACCTTGTAGCAGCAAAACCAGGTGGATCAAATACCTGATGGACTTGAAAGAAAGACTAGCTCTCCACCACTGATCCAGAGAAGGGACATAGAAGCATAGGTAGACTTGATTAAAGAAGACCTACATGGTTAAACCTTAATGAAAATCATAAGTGCGGTCCCATTCCCATGGAGAAAAGGTGCATTGTCTATGGGTACATCTATATTAACGTTCTTTATTGCAGAGTAGTAAAGAAATTAAGTGAATCCCCTGATCATTCCCACCTATTATGTATTTGTTCAGCTCTTGGAAGGGTTCTGGTGTGTGTGGACTGGATTCTTTTAGGATGAAACCAACTGACAGATGAACTGTAGAGAATCACAAGAATCCAAACCAAGAAGCAGGCTCCACTGTGACAAAGTTTTCTGGTAATAGTGACACCAATGTACTGGTAAAAGGCTCTGAAACTGTCAATCTGCAATTCCCTGATGTGCTTCTTGAGCTTTCCTATGTGTGGCATGTGGAGAGAGGTCCACAAAGATCAAAAGGACTGCAGATTGTCCAGGACTGAGGGCTGCAGAATACACCTGAACCATCCCCCCACCCAAAATTTAGGACATGTACAGGTTGGGAGACAGACCTATCTATGTGGCATAGAAGGTGGTTGGCAGCTGAGGTAGAGCTTGGGACCAGTAACACTCTTCTCATACCCCTCCTTTATATTTTGGCAAACATGAAAGTCGCCTGGCCTCAGTCTGGTGTGCAGAAGAAATGTACTTCTACTCGAGAAACTTTCAGGCACCCAGAAAGGGAGAGAAACGGAAAATGAAGCTCTGTCCTGTTTGCTGACATGTCACTTTGAAGTCCCTGGCTTGCTACACCATAACCCTAGGCAAGATGAAGATGTAGGCAAGGCTGTGAATCAGGCAGGGTTTCAAGTAGCTGACTACCAAAGAAGCCATAGTGCTTTTTACGGTTTTGGCAATACACCAGCCCATTCTCCAAGCTGGATGAAGAGTGTCTTGGTGTGGTTCATATTAAACAGTGGTAGAGTGTCCTCACTGAGCTTAAAAGCCTCATTCACCATCTTTGGAGACATATGAAGCAGTAACATGTTCTCATAAAACAAAGCATGACATAATCATGGAAACTGTTTCCTAGTTTTCTTTGCTCTCACTACTTCAAGGCCTTCCTCCCATTTGAGCAACTGAGAGCACCTCTAGGTGTCCTGCATTTTCTAGGTGCCAAGACTAGCAAATAACAGAAGAAAAACTCCTATGGCACTTTGCTGGCCATGGCATAAAGGTAACATCAGTGTTGAGGTAGGTCATCCTGCCCAGTCCCTCTCAAAAATTAGATAAGGAATGGGTAAATCTCAGTACTACACAGAAAACTGTGCCCTAGAGAAGCGGGGAGCTGTATGGTGGATAGCTATAGGCAGTGAACTTGCATTGTAACCTTGCAGACAGTCCTGGACTCACAGACTTGTTTTTGGTTCCTCCACAGAGGTGAGCCACAAAAGCCTTGCTCTCTTCCAGTTTCCACCCCAGCCTCCGGTACCTCAGCCCTACATTGCCTCAGCCAGGAGGCAGCATATGTCTAGGACGCCATCCTAGAAAACATGCTGTAGTATCAGTCTGAGGCAGTGTTAAGAAGAGAGGAAGGAGAGAAGGTCAGCTCAGAAGATGTTCATGGACAGGATCTCCAGAGTCCTTAACAGGCCTGGCAACAGTTCTTGACAAAGAGGCTTCAGATTGCAGAGCAATGGAGCAGGAGGCTCTGGTGATATGGCAGAAGCACGCTGTGCTCTTGAGTGGCAACTAGTAGCCAGGCAGATGTAGGAGGAACAAATGGAAGAAGGAAAAGAGGACCCATCATATCTGGGGACCACCATCTCCACCAACACTTGCTGTGTAACCCAGACCCTCTCTAGATGTCAAGTAGTCTTGGAAAGACATTGGTAGTAGGGTCTGCATAACCTGGGCATCTCCTCTCCTCCTCACATCTGTGGTCAAAACAGTGCAAATGACAAATGAAAACAGCTACAGTGCAAAAAGTCCTAAGAAAGCCTTTGTCCATGTTACTTCCTCAGTCAGCATTTGGTTTTCATCTGAAGAGCCTCAGGCAACAGGTATTGGGGGTGTTAGATCTAGGGGATCAGCCTAACTCTAGCCTAAAGTAGAAACTGATGTCTTCTATGGTTCAGGGAAATGAGACTTACATATTTTTATACATGTAAATATGTGCATGATGTAAGTATCTGGGACAATTGCAATTTCTTCTAAATGAAGAGTTTAGCAATTTATTTTTTTTTCCTAGCTGCTAACTTAAAAATGGTTACAAATTAGGAAAGGCAAGTGCAAATTCATCTGTATATTAAATTAGATGAGAAGGATTCTTATGTACTAGCTTTTGCCAGAAACAGATGGGCTTAATAACAGTATGCTCTAGTTGGGCAAATACTTTGCACTCCAGTTCGCATGTAATGTATCAAACGTTGTTTAAATTCTATGTTGAGTGTTTAAACACAACATGTTACAGCAGTGCTAAACCACCAACCTTTTCCTTTTATTCTGATACAAAATACATATGAATTATTAGACTCAGATGAATTTTAGCTCGATTGTCCTTGATCAGGACTCCTTGCAACATGATCAATATACAAAGTAGTTCCTTATCTTTTTGGGAGATACTCAGGTACTGTAAATCTCCTGCTCACCAGTCTGGCTGGTATGTGTCTCTAGGGAATAAGAGCATCAGCTTTGTACCAGTTAGTTTTAGTTTCTCAAGCAAAGAAGTGATTCAGCAAGAATAAACTTGGAAATATTCTGCAGGTTGGACTAGAAATCATGCAACTGATGGGAATATATTTATGTATCTATGTGGGATTTTTGAAAAATATTTTTCTGGTTTGTTTGGACTATTACAAAACTGTACATACAAGTCAAAAAAATCATCACATGCTGTTCCATAATAAATGGTTTTGTTCCTAAACACTTCTCTTTTCCTTTCATGCTGATAGCATGTTCCTTATAGCTATTTACTCCTTAGCCATCCTTTGATCTCTAGGCTACAGCTTTTTATGTTGCAAGCAAAAAAAAATGCTGTTTAGTTCCTGCATAACCAAAATACTCAACCTGAGATCTTCACTCACCATAGTTAGCCCCATTTCACCTTAAGACCTTATAGTTCATCCTGCTCATTAAAAACCATGTGATGCTTTCTTCTTCAGAACAAAATTCAGACTTTGCTGGGAAGTCAAGACATTAAAAGTAAAGGAGATTTTTAAAATATTTTTTAAAGCAAGTAAGAGCTGATTTGGTATTTTTTTTGGACAGATGCCTTCCTCATAATCTGGACTGCACTCTAGACAGATCTTCTTGCTTTAGTTTCAAACCTTGAGTTCAATTTGCTGCTTTGCATTCCCCATTCAGAAACAAGAGTCCAGAAATGTCAACTGAATAATGGAACTGAGAAGTCAATTAGGTCATTATTCTTCCTTTTGTTGCTTAGATCCCTGTTCATTTTTTCTATAGAAATATAATAAATATTATGAGCCATTCTCACATATCCCTTTTTTCTTGCCATTTATTTCCTGATTCCTCCTATTTGAGTTTATCATTACTTCCTTCTTGATTTTTCAAGAATATGTCTACAAAAGTGTCTTTCCTGAGGAAATACCCTCAGAATGAAAATATATGGATATATTCATACCTGGTGGCAGTCTACTAATGCATGCTGAGTTTTGTCATGAGTCAACTTACCCAATTTTTGAGGGAACAAATTGAAAGAAGAAAAATCTTTTAGGCTCAGGTCTCTCCTATTTAGTCTTTTTATACAGTCTGGAATAGGATAAGATTACTAATCTATGAGGGACTGAAAATGTACAGTTAGGAGATTGAAAAGCATTATCTTGTAAAATTCTTTCACTAAGACAGCCATATATTTTGCTGCAGTGGCAACCAACCTTGCAAGAAGAGATTCTCTCAAACACTTTGAAAAGAGAACTAGCAAGGAAAAAAACCCCAATATTTAAATTCACAGTGCTAAAATTCATGATGAAAATACATTTGTAAAGATAAGGAAGGCATCACAAGCTTTTCCAGATTTTCATATTCTGTGACCTTGCTTAATCTCACAAAGCACTGTGCAGTGGCATGGAAAACCACCTATAATTTCTGTAACAATATGATGTGCATTTCATGGAATAGACAGTTGTTGACCTATTGTAGTAATTGTTTGGCTTCCAATTACACAGCTTGAAAAACATCAGGTCCTTGTGAGAGTATGTAAATTTTATCAGCCAAATGCACCTCTTCACTATAGTCAAGCTATTCTAATGGAATTACATCAGAGATTAATTTTGTCCAATGTATTGTTTAGCAAAAGAAAATCAAAATAGCAATTAGTGTTTTGAAGAGAAACAACAAAGAATATAGCCAAGGGTATTCATAACTTTTTTTTTTTTTTTAACCTTTGGATGCTTGCCAAATTCCAGAGCTCTATAAAATGTTTGCATTTTGAGAAGACATTAATGGGGGGTGTGGGCGGGGTGTCTGGTGTGTTTAATCTGATCCTGCTTACCCACAAAGACTATAGAGACCTGTTTCTCTGAATTCAGTAGACAATACTTTGCTGATGACTTCGGCATTGTTTCGTTAAGTGTTCAGCTCAAGAGTTACCCTTCTAAGTTTTCTCTCTGCATCCACAAATTTTCCCCTTATCCTTTGAGACACAAATTACCTCCATGCTACATGCTTATTCAATATCTAACAGAGCAGTCACATCAGAGGAGCTGCCACAATATTTAACAATAAAAAGTAATGATGCTTGAGCTACCTCTAGATCTGCTGGAGGGACGACACAGCAGGGCACAAACAATCTAGGAGGTTTCTGGAGTGCATTGATGACAACTTCCTGACATAGAAGATCAGGAAGCAGAAGAGGAGAGATACTCTGCTGGACCTTACACTTGCAAACAAGGAAGAACAGGTCAGAGATGTGAAGGCTGGGGGCAGTCTTTGCTGCAGTAACCATGGGATAGTGAAGTTCAGGACTGTGAGGGGTGAGAACAAAGCAAATAGTAGGATCACAACCCTCAGCTTCAGAATAGACTTTGGCCTGTTCAGGGATGGAAGAATCCCATGGGTGATGATCCTGGAGAGAAGAGGGATCTAGGACAGCTGGTTGATTTTCAAGGATTGCCAGACCAAGATTGGTCTGTCCCCAAGAGCAAGTCAAGCAAAGGCAGTAGGAGTCCTACACGGATGAACAACTAGGTCTTGACTAAACTCAAACGTAAAGGGAAGCATATAAGAAGTGAAAGAAGGGCCAAGTGACCCAAGAGAAATATAGAGACAGTCAGAGCATGCAGTTACAGAGTTAGGGAAGCCCAAACCCATCTGCAGTTGAATGTGGTAAGGGACATGAAGGTTAAGAAGGAGGGCTTTTTTTTTTACAGGTCCATCAGCAGCAAAAGGAAGACTAGGGCAAATATGGGCCTGCTGCTGAATGAGGCGGGGGACCTGGTGACAAAGGACACAGAAAAGGCTAAAGTACTCAACACTGTTTCAAATTAGCTGGCTAGGAATAATCCCATGCACCACTGTAGGCTGGAGGACAATTGTTTGAAGCTAGAAAGCAGTTTCATGAAAAAGGCCTGGAGTTCCTTGTGGACACCAAGTTGAACATGAGACAGCGATGTGCCCTTGCAGCAAAGAAGGTCAACAGCCTTTCAGGCTGCATTAGGCAAGGCGTTGTCAGCAAGTGAAGAGGGGAGTAAAGATGGCGCCAAACCCTTCTCAGTGGCGTCCAGTGGGAGGATAACATGCAATGGGAACACATTAAAAAATAAGAAATTATATCTGAACTCAGAAAATTTTCTTACTGTGAGTGGTCAAACACTGGAACAGACTGCCCAGAGAAGCTGTGCAGTCTCTATCTTTGGACATATTAAAAAACTGACTGAACAGTATCCTGAGCAATCTGCTCTAGTTGATCCTGCTTTGAGCACTATGTGGAGAGGGGTAGACTAGATGGTCTGCAGAGGTCCCTGCCAGACTCAATTATTGTATCATTCCATGATTTATAGTTAACTTTAGTTTTTCTGAATTACTTGTTTATATCCATGTGTTGGGTTTGTGTGTGGCAGGGGTTTTGGTAGCAGGGGAGGGGGCTACAGAAGTGGCTCCTGCAAGAAGCTCCCCCGGCTTCAAGTCAGACCCGCCTCTGTGCCAAGACCGGGCCAATTAGCGACGGTGTCTGCACCTCTGCAATAACATATTTAAGAAGCGGAACCTGGGAGGAGGAGTTGGAGTTGTGAGGTGAAGGGGTTGTGAGGGAAATACCTATGCAAACACCAAGGTCAGTTGAAGAACGGGGGGTGGGGGGGTGGGGGGGGGGATGTGTCAGCGCAGAGACTCCCCTGAAGCCCATGCTGAGGGGGCAGGCTGTCCCCCTGCAGCCCATGGAGGTCACCCATGGAGCAGATGCCCACCTGCAGCCCATGTGGGACCCCACATCAGAGCAGGTGGCTGCACCCGAAGAAGACCAGGACTCTGAGGGAAGCCTGCACCACGGGAGGACTGTAACACATGGGAGGGACCCATGCTGGAGCAATTCATGAAGAGCTGCAGCCCGTGGGAAGGACTTACATCAGAGGAAGTTCGTGGAGGACTGTCTCCCATAAGAGGGACCCCACGCTGGAGCAGAGGAAGAGTGGGAGGAGTCCTCCCTCTGAGGAGGAAGGAGCAGCAGACCCAATGGGTGATGAACTGATCGCAACCCCCCTCCCCTGCCTTCCTGTGCTGCTGAGGGGGAGAAGGTAGAGAAATTGGGAGCAAAGCTGAGCCTGGGAAGAAAGAAGGGGTGGGAGGAAGGTGTTTTTAAATCTCACTGTCTTCTGTTTGATTGGAAAATTAAGCGGTAGTGGTGGTGGTGGTGGTGTTTAAAATAAATTGATGTTCTTTTTCTTCCCCTAATGAGTCTGCCTTTTGCCTGTGACCATAATTGGTGAGTCATTCCTCTCTGTCCTTGTCTCAATTCCTGAGCCTTTTCCTTTATTTTTTTCCTCCTGAGGGGAAAGGAGTGAGCGAGCAGCTGCATAGAGCTCAGTTGCCCCCTGGGCTCAAATCATGACAATGCATAACCAACAAGCCATTCCACTTTCTGAATATCCTTTAGCTTCTCTCATCTACACCATGCTTAAAGTTCTTGTCCCTGGCTTTAAGAAACATCTCTCTTCATTACATCAGATTTCCTTATGACTCTTCTCTGCAACTTACTTTTCTCATCTACTCCCCATTTTCATGCCTTCTCCCTACATACTGATAACTACATTCCAGCTCCATCATCTTGGGTCTTTAATATATATCCAATTTATATTACATTATAGGGAAAAATACTTGGGAGAAAAGTCTTCATGAGCATTTCTCTCTCTGTTATTATATCCTTACCTACCACCCTTGCCCACAATGAGTAACAAGTTATTTCATGAATAATTGCACAAAAGTGGTGTAGGTATCCTTCAGCAGCAGAGCACTGCACAACAATAAATTATAATACCCAGAAAGCATCACAGAGTTTTCTATTTTGGGATTTTTAAAAATATTAATTTCTTTTAAAAAGTAGTTTGATCACTTTATACCATCAATGACAAGATGCAGAAATAGATATGCAGGACTTGGGCTATATTGCCTCTTCAGTCCCAAAGAGTTGTGGTGAACGGAGTTAAATCCGGTTGGCGGCCGGTCATGAGTGGTGTCCCCCAGGGCTCGGTTTTGGGGCCACTCCTGTTTAACATCTTTATTGATGATCTAGACGAGGGGATCGAGTGCACCCTCAGTAAGTTTGTAAATGACACCAGGTTGGGTGGGAGCGTTGATCTGCTCGAGGGTAGGGAGGCTCTGCAGAGAGATCTGGACAGGCTGGAGCGACGGGTTAGGGCCAACTGTAGGAGTTTCAATAAGGCCAAATGCCGGGTGCTGCACTTTGGCCACAACAACCCCCAGCAGCGCTACAGGCTTGGGGAGGAGTGGCTGGAGAGCTGCCAGTCAGAGAGGGACCTGGGGGTGTTGATCGACAGCCGGCTGAACATGAGCCAGCAGTGTGCCCAGGTGGCCAAGAAGGCCAATGGCATCCTGGCTTGTATCAGAAATAGCATGGCCAGCAGGGACAGGGAAGTGATCTTGCCCCTGTACTCGGCCCTGGTGAGGCCGCACCTTGAATACCGTGTTCAGTTTTGGGCCCCTCACTACAAAAAGGACATTGAATTACTTGAGTGTGTCCAGAGAAGGACAACGAAGCTGGTGAAGGGTCTGGAGCACATGTCGTATGAGGAGCGGCTGAGGGAACTGGGGTTGTTTAGTCTGGAGAAGAGGAGGCTGAGGGGAGACCTCATCGCCCTCTACAGCTACCTGAAAGGAGGTTGCAGAGAGCTGGGGATGAGTCTCTTTAACCAAGTGACAAGTGACAGGACAAGAGGTAATGGCCTCAAGTTGCGCCGGGGAATGTTTAGACCAGATATTAGGAAGCATTTCTTTACAGAACGGGTTGTTAGGCGTTGGAATGGGCTGTCCAGGGAGGTGGTGGAGTCCCCATCCCTGGAGGTGTTCTTAAGAGTAAAGTTGACTTAGCGCTTAGGGATATGGTGTAGTTGGGAACTGTCAGTGTTAGGTCAATGGTTGGACTGGATGATCTTCAAGGTCTTTTCCAACCTAGACGATTCTGTGATTCTGTGATTCTTCCGTTATTCTAGTATGCTTTCAAGCAGTCAGGTAGTTCTTCTTTTTTCAGCAGAGTAACACAAACAGACTCCTTATTACAGTTGGACTGTTAACTCCTTTCTCATTCTGATCACTCATCGAAAAACTACTAGGAAGAGTTTTTTCTGACATTTCCAAGATGTAGATTCAGCCTACAACCTTCAGAGACACCCTCATCCCACTTTAAATATGCTGCAATATGCTGTCTGCTTACCCAGGGAAGTGGTTGAGTCACCACCCCTGGAGGTATTTAAAAGACGTGTAGATGTGGTGCTTAGTGACATGGATTAGTGGTGGACTTGGCAGTGTTAGATTTATCGTTGGACTCCATGATATTAAAGGTCTTTTCCAACCTAAACGATTCTATGATTCTAAATACTGCTGAAACTTCTTTTGTGTTTTTGTAGCACCCTCTTCTCTCACCATCCTTCTCAATAAGTGTACTTTCTTACTATGAGAGCAGTAGAAATTACTACTTACAGAGTAAAGAACTCTTCAACAAGTTTGGGCTAACAGACTTGGTGAGCATTAGGTGAAACAAAAAAATTATTAACAAGGAAAGAAGAAAAAAACACCCCAAACCCTGAAAATAAGGTATTTAGAGGACATTTTCTTATTTTGCAATTAAGTAATGTGAAGAAGGGAAGTTTTGACCTGTTTTATCAGAGCATTCCTTTTCAGCTGGCAGTTATGAAAGTGGGAAATTGCAAAGATACTTGTTCACATGTGTGCACACAAAGATATTCCCTAATATAAATTTTGGGAGTATTTTCAAGCCTTTTTCAAGAAACTTTTTAAAGTACTAAAAATGTAACGTCACTATTAATATCTTCAGATTCCCTTTAAACAAGTTGAAATAAGTCACAATAACAAGATATAAAATGTGATAAAGCTCTTGCATCCGCACTTGCCTTTCTTCTATCAGTAGAGATGCTGACCCTCATGTTGTCAACCTAATATTGATAATTCATCTAATTCTCCAAGAAACCCATTGCTGACTAAGGACTGGACAGAGGAAAAGTGATTCACAGAGTAAGTCTGAAGCTGCATCAAACTTATAAAGAACATTTAGACAAGACAAAAATACAGAAAAGGAAAACCAAATCAGTAATATACGTATGTCAGCAGTTTTCTCAGATCAAGGTGCTGCGTGAAATGCACTTTTGTTCATCTCTACAAGGTGATCATGGCTGATGAAAAATCATATGAGGAGACATTATCAGAAACTTGAGCTCAGAGACATCCATGTATACAGAAGGACATCTACATCTCTGCACACCTTACAAACTCTATATCCACCAACTCCTTGACATTAGTACCCTCATTTTTATGTTTTTCCATTTTTCTGCCTGAAATCTAAGTTCAGATAATGACATGTAAAAATGGCACCAATGAACACAAAAGATGAAAATGTGCATTTATACTGGCAACATTTAATGGAAAGAAAAGTAAAGATTAATTGTAACAGACAAATTCAAGTGCACAGACAGATCCACGTACAATTATCTAAAACTTTTTACAACTGCACCGGCCATAAATGGATTTAAATAGATGTTGTTTATTTCTGAAACTCTCATAGAGATATAACCAGAAAATCACTATATGATCAATAGTGAAAATACTGCAGTTACTCAGGTGGTTTCTGGACTTTCATCTAGCATACAGAAATAACAAGATACTAGTATGTGGTATGTAGCTGAGCAAAGGGCAAATTTTGATACAAATACCGAGACAAAGCAATTTGAAATATAAGGTAATATCTGCTAGGTCTTAAATATTTCTGTGCCTTAAATAAATTGTGATTCCTTGGTGAAAAGCGGAATTGGTGATAAATTCTTCCTACAACCATTGCATTAATTACAGCTAGAATGAGAAGCAGACTCGTTAGTGAGAAAGAGAACAAGATTTTTATGAAAAAATCCCACACCTATGTAAGTACTTTACCTAGCCAGATGAAAGAAGTCTTGCACTCCACCTGTGGATATATATAGGTTTCATCTTCAGCCAAAAATAGATCTATGATGTATGAATCTGAATAAGATTATTCAATAAATGTCTTAAATTTAGTTACATAACCAAATTGTCCCAAATCTTTCAGGATCCAAACTATTCCAATGAATAGTAAACTTTCTTTAGGTATTTTTCAGTCATGATGTGCTGGCAAATAAATCTTCCTAACAAGCTACTGGCATAGTAACACTGTGATTCTGTCCTAATGACTCACTCCACAATTTTGGGTCAAGTTAAGTTCCTCTTCTCATACCTAATAATATCTATCTTATTCAACAGGGTAAGATATTCCCCTGAATGGGGCTACTTTTCAGTAACATAGAACTCCATCTGATTAACATAGAAGAATCTGTTCCTAAATAATTATCACACAGGGGGCTGTTGATTATATTATGTTGAAATATGAAGAAACATAACTAGGCATATTGCACCTCATACTCAAGATAAGTCTAAAGATAATGGCAGTTAAATTACATGATCAAAAAATGTCTCTTCTTCATATTTGAAAACCAGGCCAAAAAATGTTGTAAAGTGAATAAACTGTCATGTTCATTCTTCTTCTATGCCATATGAAAGAACTCAAAATTTCCTTGCAAGAAGAAATGCAATTTCTTGGACAGAAAAATAAAAGCAAAAAAGCTTCATCAGAAAAGTGTCTAAGCAACCTTTTCTTCTTTTTAAATATTCAGATGTTTCTGTGCCACAGATTAACATCCAGTTCATACTCTCAAAAAGACAATGCAGAAGAAAACAGCAGCTTTCTCCTCCTTTCCTTCTTGAACTGCAGTATTCAGTAGAGTGAATGAATGATTTAAAAGTTCTCAAGTAGACACAATATACCTTGATTTGTACCTTCTGGAATATCACTGAAGTCAATTAACTCAACTGAGGGTTTGGTTTTTACCTGCAATGTACAAAAAATACGAGATTCAAGTGATTGTATCATGAACAAGGGGCATCCACTCAGAACAAAAATGGCTAAAATGCAAGTTTTGTTTTTCAGAAAACATTTATGTTTGTTTTCAATGCAAACTGAACCTTTTTTGTTCCCCCCAAAATTTTACAGTGAACTAGAAATTCTGAGAACTGGTTTTCTAAGAAACAAAAGGACTGACTGGGGCTGCATTCCTTTCAGTTCCCATGTTTGATCAGTTCATATCTCCTCAGGTAGCAAAAGTTCATATCTCCTCAGGTAGCAAAAAAATCAGAAGACAGTATGCTCTTTAACAATAAAAAGGGTCAAGAAGCTAGGAGTAGCCATCCCTGTCCATCACCATATAGGACTAAATACTAATATTAACAAAAAAGAAAATATTTTCAATCTTAATTTAATTTCACATCTACTACTGTTGGTAGAAAAGTCTCCTGATAGTGGTATAATTCAGTGCAGCCAAGACATACAGTCCAATTTTGGCAGGTCAGCAACCCATCACTACACCAAAGCTTAGTTTCTGATACTCTAGTTAGGACCTGTGCTAAAGGAACATGAGAACACATCAGGTTACACCTGTAACAGTGACAAAACAAGCTTCTTCATGGGACTATAAGGAGGCAAAATACCTTGCAGTACAGTAGAGAAATGCTAAGGCTGAAGCTCTGAGACATCTATGAGAACCGCTGTAGTACCATCAAGCTCTTGGCAATAACGGACTGGACATCTATCAGCCCTCTGATGACATACGTATGGATGTTAAGGATGCAAAAATCTCAGCTGGCACCTGTCATTCTACTTCGACAATATGACTGGCGCACTATGGATTGTTACACCACTTGAGAGCATGACCTAGCAGCTGAACCCTCTGTGAAATGGGTGGAAGAAACCTCCCCCATGCAAACTCCTATGCCGAGACAGCCACAACATCCTCTTCATGTACTGCACCTCCATCTGTGCAATCTGGCAGCTACAGCTGTGCTAAGAACATCACTAGACCCATTTCTGGTAAGAAACAAGCTAGAACTTCCACTGTGGACTCACAGGAGATTCAGTCAAGTCAAATATTTATCCTTTGACCTTTTGAACTGAAGAGAGTAACTGAAAAAACAACAGCAACAAAAACCTGAGCACGTACATCCCTACAGTAACTTCCTGAGAAATGTAGAAAATTACCTAGGAAATCCAGTGCCAACTGGCACTACTGTTACTAAGAAAAAACTTCCCAATGGCCTTCTTTATTAACAATACTTTCTATTACAAAAATGTTTCCTTCAAGCAGAGTGTTATTAGTAATGACACAGGTCACATACTTTGATTCATTTATTGAATTCCTTGCTCTTCTGATTTATTAATAGGGGACTTCCCCAGGTTAGTGGGGCTTATTACAATCCTGTTTAATTCTTCTTCATTTTTCATTATTAGGTTCTTACACACTTTAAGCCACTACTTTTTTCTGCTTTCTGAACTCCAGGCAACTTAGCCCAAAGATATAGCACAGAAAGAGACTGCAGATAAGGAAAATAAAAAGCTACAATATTCTAAATGTGTTTTAACTGGACAGTGGGCAGGGGAAGCTTAAAAGACATTTCAATTCAAATATTCTCGACTTCTTCCCTAAGGACAGTGATACTCTTTATATTCTGCAATGTGTATACGTACCCTCCCACATGTTTCTTTTAGTCAAAGCTTTCAGGCTAAGCCAATGACAGGTGGCAGTCCTAGCGTGAGAGGACCACATGCTGTGGACATTAATGAGTTTCCTTCAGGCCCAAATGGAAGTTTTATAACCTTAGGTTGACTTACTCTCCTTTTCAGTTAAATAAAAATATTTCAGCTCATACAAACAGCTCAGGAAGATACAGAAACAGCAAGAGCCAAATGAGTGGAGGGATTTAGAGCTTTTCCAAGGTTTACTTCCAGTTCAATCATTTTCAGTCGCTCATTAGGCAATGCAGTAAATCTCTTACTCTCTCTTTTGGAATCCAACATGCATTACCGAAAAGCAAGTGAGAAAGGAAGACTGGGATTGTAAAGTGTATTCCAAAGTTTATTTTTACTTCCATGATGGACTTCAGTGAATTATAAGAAAACAGCAATTCTGGCTATAGCTAACAAGCTGCAAATGCTGCCCTGAAAGAGTCAGTCTAATGCCACACATATAGAATAGATCAGTTTGATGTTTGCAGTGCCTTATAGGCTTTAAATATTTTATGCCTTCTCCATTTGTTAATGTTTCCAGTCTAACACAGAAAGAAATCAGAAAACAGCAAGTTGACTAAAGCAGAAGTTCGGGATAACAGAAACAATCTTAGCAAACTACAAGTTTTAGTTGTGGATTAAATGAACAGAGCTTTGGCCTTCCTTCATTCAGCTGGACTTTTGGGAAGCTTCAGACTCATGGCAGAAAAGAAACATGACTTTTGCTTGTGACAATCTTCTTTATACCATGCCTGAGAAAGGAAAAGAAGCAAGTCTGTATAACAAAGTGTTTGGCTCTAAATGACCTGCAATAAGTACTGGATACATACTCTCTTTCATGGTACTAATAATTCACATTTATGGATAACCTCTGGTCTCACAGTGACCGTGATATAGAAATCTAGGCATAAAAAAGGCTGGACAGAGTATGTATCAGAGAGGTAGCACTGTGATACTCAAAGAGTTTTACCTTACTGCAGGACATCAGAAAGCAACAGTGTCTCTGCATCTATCACTTGCTCATCTTCCTGCTTTAAGTACCTCACACTGGTTTTTATCATCAGGATAAAAAGATCCCCAGCAGTCTTCAGGTGACAGTGACTACAGCAACCTGGACTGGGTTTTAAATGAACGACTTTGAGGTGAAAGATTCTCTTTTTCATTACCAACTGCGTGAGTCATAATTCATTTATCCTGCCCTTAAAATAAACCACATTTCCAAAAGTGTGTCTTGACGTCTCTTCTCTTTTCCTTCAGTTATGACAAATGGAAAAATTTGTACAACATGTATTTCTACACTGACTGACAGCTTATATAAATTATTTCTTTATGTCTTTGTAGTTTTACATACAATATTTTAAATGCCTGAGATTGCATATAGTTGTATTGAATTCCATTAGGATTCCTGAGTCTGTCAGAGTAATGATGTATTTCAGGTTTTGAACTTCACATGTAGTTCATCTAATTTACAGTGCTTATGTTAAAAAGTCTATTTTCTTATCCTTTTAAACCAGGTACAGAACAAATTCTAATCATTACCCCATGAGATTGTGAAAAATTATTATTTTTCTGTCAATATTTGAAGCTAGTCTTTTAGAGAGGGCTGCAACATATGTACTTTAAAAAATGCACACCCATCCAAAGGTCTTCCAATAACCTCCCTAGTTCCCATTACACACCCAGGATTCCCTCTTAACTTTATGAACATAGATGCCATTCAGATGGTTCCCTTCAATAAAGCCATAGGAGAGACTCCTTACTGCCCAAAGAAATAAGAAAAATGGGACACTATGGCTCCAAAGGATGGGACTCTGGAGAGAGGAGGAATCAAAATTGTACAGTAATGTTTGATAACCTGGGTATCAATAGTAGAATATTGTTTTACTCTTGCTCCCAATGTTAAATACAGCTGGTTATACTTATTCAGACAATTTCCACCCATTACCTGATGGTTTTGAAGTAAATACATACTAGGTAATTTAAATCTTTCAGGGTCATACACTGCAATCAGTCCGAGTGCTGAACTATCATGCAGTAACTGTCAGAATGTCCGAGATATTTTTAATCAGAAGCTGGAAACCCTATTTCCTAACCATGTCAACAGATGTTCTGCATACACGCCATGAACAGCATATACACAGGCTTTGAGGGAAAGAGCTTTTCAAAATAGGCATAATATATGGACATAATATATAGACATAATAGGCACCAGGAGTAGATTAGAAATTAAAACTGTTATAAATCTGAATCCTTATCAGCATGGAATGGAATATCTGAATTATGCATAATGTGGGGAAGAAGAAAACACAGTAGTGCAAAATCACACACTAAATTACAGGACAAATATCAGAGCCCATCATATTTCACCCTCTACCTCCCCTTCACTAATAAACCCTGTCAATGAAATAAGCCTCAACAAGTTTTTCTCCTGCTTTGTCAGTTCCTCTTGTTCATTGTACCTTAGACGTCATGCTGATTTACTGGTCTTTTCATACCCCCATCTCTCCTGAAGGGTAATTTTTTCACGATGCCTCAAAGAAACAAACAAATAGCACATATTAAATTCCAAGACAAACCCTTCCTCAGTCTTCACAGTAAATCCTGTCTCTCTGTGTCTTCATTTAGATTTTTAATAGCTCAGGTTAAGGATTTCATTTATCTGCTTGTACAGAGCAAACACATACAGTGACATTTAAGAAAGACTCAATCATCATAATAATTAGCTCCTTAAGTTAGCATCCAAAGGCTATTGCTGAGGTCAGTGTATATTGCACAATATCCATAAGCTCGTACAGAGAATTCACATATAAACTCATTAGAAGACAAGGCCAGTCTCAAAGATCTTACAGAGTATAAAGGAAAGGCAGGTGCTCAGCTGCACAGAGCAGGAACTGATTTTCCACAGTGGCAAAGTAGGCACAGGGCACCTTGGGCACAGCCAGGGTGGGCAGAAGGCTGGCCCTGTGCCTTGAACGCAGCCAAGCCAATTTTGGCCAGATGTTTGCGAAAATCATTCTCATGAAGGTGAAGGGAAAAAGGTAGGAGAGATGGGGGCCAGGGGGAGAGAACACCTCTTGCTACAAGGAGGCTTGGATGTCCAAGGGGACAGAAACATGAAATTCATCATTTTCCATTCTACCTTCTCCACCCACCCAATATGCCAAACGGATCATGAAGTCAGGAGAAGTATTTTCCGAGATTCCACGTAGTTGTTATGCTCTGTATGTGCATCTCCTCATTACTCCCATGGATACCCTTTCTGCTATACGTCACCTGCAGGCAGAATATGCCCAGACAAGGCAGCTGTGACCTCCAGTCACTCCCTGCATGGTATGGTCTCTAGCACCAACAGCCTTGTTCATGTTTATCCATCTATGCCCAAATGTTTACAATGTTAAAATAAATCTGTTTTGATTTTGAACACATACATTGTATGTTGAACAAATCCAGAACTGATAGTTTTTGATCATATGGCTATATGATTGGGCATTATTCCAACTGTCTCCTGAGATTTTTGAGTATAAGAAATTTCTTTTTTACTCTAACTTTTTCCATGTCCTCAGGGATTTTGTCATTATTGATTAGATGCAAAATTAGATCATAACCTAGCTAAATAAAATTTCCTTTCATATGACAGTTCTTTGGTCTCTGCTTCCTGTGTCATTTTATTACTCATTGTGCAAATGATATTAAAAATTTAATTTTCCTTTTCATGTAAAAAGAAAAATCAAAATATCAGACTGCATCCAATTTACATCTATCATTCATAATGATAGAACAAAAATAAACCTGTCTTCACATAACAAATGAGCATTGCTTCACAGTTTTGATTATAAATACAATATCATCTCTTGCATAAAAACCTCTAAAATGCACTATCCCACTTCTCCAAGTTCTTCTCTAAGTCTACTTGTCACTATTTGGAAATTCCTGCTATTTAAAGAGAAGTGGGTCACTGCTGCCAAGAAGAACCTTGTCCCAGAATAGTGCAGGGTTAGATATCTTCACTGTACTGTCACCACAGTATCTGACTTTGCAAATGGTTAGTAAAATAAAATACCAAATCCTTGCAGAAATAGGTTTTCATTTGATACATCTCTGTACTATATCACTTTTTATCCTTGTCTATTGTGCTGACTGAACACCTTCCTATGACACAAACATTGCAAGCAATGCACAGCAAAGACTGACAACGTAAGAGATTTCAGGTCAAATATTCAATAATGTATTTGACTTATCATAACAGTTTGCTATGGCAAAGCATCTTGAAGCCAGCTGTTAGCAGGACAGCAAAGTCATGTTTAGCTAGTCTGGAAAAGAAGGAGCAAACTTATAAATGTTTTTAATTAAAATTCTGAAGTTAAAATTTAGGTAGAATTTCCGATATGATACTGTTGCATACAGCCTTATAAGCTCTCCCTCTCAGCATCTGAGCAGTGTGAAATCCTGTGCCTGTTCCAAGATGGAGTTTTGGAGGAAAGAAGTCATAACAAATCAGAAGATAATTTGGCCTCTGCCCTGGTTAAATTCAATTTTAGAGCAGAGGTGGGTTTTAGTCATGAGCATGTCTACTGAAGAGTATATCTGTAAAGTGTAGGCTTGTCTTTTTTGGCCATCCAGTTATGGATATGTTAAACAACTACAGACTTCTTCACCAAACCCACATGAAAGCCCCAACAGCAACTAAGGTACAAAGGGATGAATATTCTTATTATTTTTATATGACAGTGAAACCTGGAGAAAAAACAAAATAAAAGTTAGGGCTTTAAGAACAATCTAAAGCAAAACATGAAGAAGGAAGCAGAGAAATAATAAAATTGTAAACAGAGAATCAGAAACCACTCCAAATAGTAAACTATCCTGACTACAATGTGAGTCATACTTGAAAGTAGGAAATTACTATACCTTTTGTACGGAAAAAGAACAGTCTATTCACTTCTAAAAATCCCATGACCAGAAACATGATGTCAAAACAGAAGGAGTTCAGATATTTCTGTGCCTCCTTTTCAGTTTTAATAGATGCCATATCCCCATGTAACAGGAGAGAAGAAAGGTCAGCTGAGCTAAGCCGCATGAGAGAAAGAGTACCTAATGGAGGAAAAAGGAGAGAAGTGATGAGGAGAGATATATATTGTAAAGGCAATGTCTTGGGAACAGAGAAACCTACTTTTTACTTCTCATGTTTTCTCCCTGGCCCATTGTACATATAACAGCAAGTCACTGATTCGTTCTGCACATCTGAGCCGTGCTCCTAAAGAACTGGAGAGAGGAAAGATGCACAGGCAGAGGCAAAACAGAATAGCTCCCATGGCATTTCTGTAACGAGGTTTCTTGTATCACCAGCAAACAGTCCCAGCAGAAAATATTTTGTTACTGTTGGGGTTGAATTATTTATTTTGCAGATGCATGTAAAAGCCACCATCGGGGCTTGCTTAGCCCTTTGGTATAAAAAAAGGATATGTATCATGAAAAGGTAATCACTGCCCCAAGGAGATGACAATCCACCTGCAATGTGGGGAGTAACAGATGGAGGCCTCGAAAAACCTGTGGGGCAGCACAAAGTGAACATGGAGCAATCATAGTGTCACTGGCTGGGGTCACATCTCACCACCTGCTAAACCTTCACAGAGTGCTCCTCAGCCAAAAATCCATCTTTACTAAGTTATCCACAAACTCCACAGGATATGTAACTCTCTCTCCCTTGCCTGGTGAGACTGGTATAAAACCCAGCCTGCTTCACAGGACCACTTAAATTCCTGCAGGATTCACGCCAATAAGTATCCAGTGCTTGCCTTCAGAAAGATTTTCAGGAAGACAATTTTCCAGAAAGAAGGCAATCTGATGAAAACAGAGTTAAATCCGGTTGGCAGCCGATCACGAGTGGTGTCCCCCAGGGCTCGGTTTTGGGGCCACTCCTGTTTAACATCTTTATTGATGATCTAGATGAGGGGATCAAGTGCACCCTCAGTAAGTTTGCAGATGACACCAAGTTGGGTGGGAGTGTTGATCTGCTCGAGGGTAGGGAGGCTCTGCAGAGAGACCTGGACAGGCTGGAGCGATGGGCTAAGGCCAACTGTAGGAGTTTCAATAAGGCCAAATGTGGGGTGCTGCACTTCGGCCACAACAACCCCCAGCAGCGCTACAGGCTTGGGGAGGAGTGGCTGGAGAGCTGCCAGTCAGAGAGGGACCTGGGGGTGTTGATTGACAGCCGGCTGAACATGAGCCAGCAGTGTGCCCAGGTGGCCATGAAGGCCAATGGCATCCTGGCTTGTATCAGAAATAGCATGGCCAGCAGGGACAGGGAAGTGATCTTGCCCCTGTACTTGGCACTGGTGAGGCCGCACCTCGATTCCTGTGTTCAGTTTTGGGCCCCTCACTACAAAAAGGACATTGAATTACTCGAGCGTGTAACGAAGCTGGTGAAGGGTCTGGAGCACATGTCGTACGAGGAGCGGCTGAGGGAACTGGGGTTGTTTAGTCTGGAGAAGAGGAGGCTGAGGGGAGACCTCATCGCCCTCTACAGCTGTCTGAAAGGAGGTTGCAGAGAGCTGGGGATGAGTCTCTTTAACCAAGTGACAAGTGACAGGACAAGAGGGAATGGCCTCAAGTTGCGCCAGGGAAGATTTAGACTAGATATTAGGAAGCATTTCTTTACAGAACGGGTTGTTAGGCGTTGGAATGGGCTGCCCAGGGAGGTGGTGGAGTCCCCATCCCTGGAGGTGTTTAAGAGTCGGGTTGACATAGCGCTTAGGGATATGGTGTAGTTGGGAACTGTCAATGTTAGGTTAATGGTTGGACTGGATGATCTTCAAGGTCTTTTCCAACCTAGATGATTCTGTGAAAATGAAACTCTCTACAAAACCATGAATTCAGTTTTGTTAAGGGTTTTTTTCTGGCTGTGTCCAGAACAGGGTTAGAGACAAATTACCCCATGCAGTCATGATCAGCATTAAAAATTACTGCTCCTGAAAATGAAAATCTGCCTAACACAGGCTACAAGCTGTTCAACTAGTTTTCAAGGCCCCAGGTCACATGTTTACAATCAGGTTACTGGTCATTGTGGGTGGGATGATCTGTTCCACCTTGTATAACTAATGAACTATTCACTCTGGCAGGAATGTGAGCCTGATGTACCCATATGCCTGTCAAGTGTGATACCCCCTGGACCATGGTGGGTGTTTTAAGAGTAAAATGAAAATGTTCCAGCTAAAGACAGTGAGAAAGTGAGGTCCTACTGTCCATGGGATGTTGGAGATCCCTGTCCTGGTTTCTTGCTTTAGACAATCTTTAATTATTGCTACAAAAATAGAGAATTCAGTATGGTATAAACTGAAGGAGATGCTTAAAACTTGCTCCTAGTTCAGCGGGTAGGTATTATTTGAGTCCTATATCTCTACTATGTGCTTTTGCAGCTACACTGCTAGTTGTGAGGGGGAAGGACATGCTCCTTTCCCTAAGACCTGTGATGAAGCATGCAAAGTAGAAGAAACACTCAAAAAAAAGAAAAGCTTGAAGACTTCTTAGAGAATACTTAATACATTAAAAGTGTCTTTTCATCCAACTCTAATTTTGGTACTAACATAGTCTAATTTTCAGAAGTATCCAGCAGTGCCATCTCCCATCCATATCAGTAAGAAGTAAACTTGAAATGAAGATGAGGTCACTAGGCTTTAGGTTTTCTTCCAAATGCAAAAAAGTATAATGCTTAGCTTTGCTTTGCCTGGCTTCTTGGTTTGGGGGGAAGGCAGGAGGTTGTGTTTGGTTTTGTTGGATTTTTACTATTGACCTGAAGAATATAAGAACTTTCAATCAGCTAAAAAAAGTCATAGAAATGTATAATCTTAATTTTTTAATCTTCTGAGCCCTGTTAGTGACCAGTAAAAGAGGTACACTAAAATATTCCAGTGAATCATAAAAGGATAATTAAGTTTTCCCAAATGAACAAAAGCTCAGTCTTGTAAATGCTTAAGATCTTATACACCTTTCAGAAAAGGAGTTTCCTACCCTGCTCACTGTTTTTCTACACTCTAGAGATCTAACTCAATATTCAGTCAGGAAGGTACAACAGGGGCAAGGAAAAAAAAAATCCACTAAAGAACATATAAAGTTGGCAAAAGGTCTTCAAGTTTATATGAACAGAGGAACATAAGTGTCAGTGAAAATGAAAACCTTTGCTTAGAGTATTCATAAGCAAATATAAAATCTAGAGGCAACAATATCATTTGAATCTTTCACTGCAACAGCAGAATAACAATTGGAGAATCAGGACTACCATAAACATGTCAGATAATATTGAGCAACACTTTCTCTGTGTAGCAGTTTGTTACTAGTCCAAATTTTTAGTATGAAGACAGTAACTTCTAAAAGTGCAGGGTTTTTAACAATAATATTTCCCTAAACTTTTTTTTCATCAGATTCATTTAACCCCATAGTCCTGGTAATGTTTCTTTTTCATTTTTTTTTTTACAATCTTTTTCAAATTTGGAAATGGCAAAGATTATTTAAAAAAATTATTCACAAAATTCAGGTGCTTTTTTTTTTTCTGTTTCTAAAGGATATATATAATTTGACAAATTTTTCCTAGAACAAAACAGTTCAGTGTACCTTCCATGTGAAAATATTACAGATGCTTATATCATATTATTACATTTACATCTTACTCCTCACAATGTTCTTCGCATATGATATTCGTGCTTTTGTATTACTCATTAAAATAATAGTATTCTGTCTCCTGACATGATGACTAATTGTACTTCTTACATGTTCCATCAGGGACACATTACTGGACAGGAAAATTAGTATTCACATATAAATGAGTGCCTCTTCATTTATGAAAGGTTCCCCATACTTTCATGTTAACTTACTCAATGTTCATTAATATTTTAATAAATTCAAATGACTCTTCATCCATTCAAAAATTTATGAACATTGACTGACTGAGGGATTTGGAAACTCATCAAATGAATTTCACTGTTTCTATTTATAAAAATATTCATGGATAATGTCCTGGATATAGTTACCACCTTCAGCTCTCACTAGGTAAAGGTAGGATTTGAAAAAGCACGCTCTTGTTGCAACATTTGCAGGCACAGATGAAAGTTAGGTTCCATTGCAGTCTACTGGAAGGGTAGCACTTACAGGCATAAAGCAAAAGAGGATCTCAGCACCAAAGGGTTTATAGCCCTAGGTAATAGCTATAGACAAAAGGAAGGGAAAACATGAAAAGAGAACCATGAGCATGATTCTAGGGAGTTAAATGTGCTTTTTTTGTAACTATGCGCAGGCATATAATGAAGATTATTGTAATTTTGGACAAAGACAGAAGATGAAGTTATCTAATATCAGTCTGGGCACATTTCAAAACTCAAGGAAGAAAACAATATTAGGAGTAGGATCAGTATCAGGAAATTTACTGATAAAAATGACAGGCCTTACCGAACTTGGCACTGAAGAACAGTGTCTCACCCATGCCATTTGTTTGCTCTTGGCACTCCCACCCTCTTGCCTCTTAAGAAGTCTGAGAAGCCTGCCAGCTCTCCATTTTAACATCTCTTCATTCCAATAATCCCAGAAATAATGTCTTAAAATTCTAAATAAATTTAATCAAAACCAGTGGTAGCCTTTCCATTAATTTGAGTAAGAACTGGTCAGGCCTTTTGACTGGGGAGATGCCTGAGGCAAGAACTTAGCATTTCTTCATGTACTAATTGTAAAATAATTAATAAAAGTAAATTAGATCAAATATAACTTAGAGAAAACCACTCTCTGAATTGTGATTGTTGAAACACAGCCAGAGGAGTACTTTCAGGAGTCTGCTCAGCTGTTTAATGCTGATTTAATTATGATGTTTAGACATGGTCTACTACTGAGATACCTGTTGTAGCTTGCTAGCTACATTAGACCTCAGGTAGGTGACCTTATGTGTTAATAGTCGGAAAGACAAAAGTGCAATGTACCAATATGTGAACGAATATGGCTTATTTTGTAGACATACGTGTAAACTGTTCCTTTAGTTTGAACCCAAGAAAATTCAAACCTGCGACTTAAGTCTGAAATTTAGATTTTAGAGAAATTTTGTCAAAACTCATCTTTACACAGTTTTTCTGCATTAAAACATGACTGTACATGATTCTACAGAATCTCAATGATTTGGACATAAAATCCATCAGTCTATCTAACTTATTGATTACAAGAGCCTTTCATCCCCAAAGTTTCTTCTGACATACAACTCTGGAGATACAGCAAACAGATGCAGAATCTATCGATCAAAGTTCATTGTTACAATTTCATCATTTTAACAAAAGTAAATAAAGACTGTGCACATAAAAAATCCACTAAGTACTAACTTCAGCATACATTATATATTTTTCTGGCCTCAGGAAATTTAATCTAAAAAGCAAAACAAATTTTCTTTCCCATAACTGATAAGGTGTTTTCTTTTTTTTAACTCACTAATGAAAACAGGCAATCCTGTATTTTTGTTTCATAGTGCTTCCCTAAGGGCAAAAATAAACTTCACTCTTATCTGTTCTTCTGTTGTTCCTAGAATGATTGCTCTGTTCATTATATTGTTTGATGTTGCCATCTCAGCTTTCCAGTGCCTGATTTGTTCACTTAATTCTCTGTTATTAGGCTCTCCATTCCAAAAAAACCCTGTTTTTCTCATTTAAAAACCAATGTCATCTTTATGTATTATGGATTTACAGTTCACAATGTTAATGGATCATGGACACAATGATGAAAGGTTAAATTATGAAAATGTATTTCACTTGCATAAAAAGGGAACAAGTGATAGTGCCGTATAAGTGAATATGAATCATTACCGCACAAAGATCATAATCGAAAGGCACCTATAAAGCACCTGAGCCACAACCCTCACAAGTTCACAGAATGCTAAGAAACAAAATCTGAATGTGTGGATTATGAGATAAGAGTGTGCTGGCCACACGCCACTCTCCCGGTGGGTATCCATCCAGCTGCACAGTGAATTTACCTCCAAGGTGGGAGTGACAAAGACTATATCTCACCCACTTCAGCTGTGCATATGGATCCTGGGCCATGGGCACAACAGGAGCTGCAACCACCCCACCTTTCATCCCAGTGCTTAGGCTGGTACCCGCCTTGTGTCCAGCTGACACCACAGCTCAATGTAAAAAAAAAAGTGTATCTACTGAAATGCCTCATCTTTTTCTTCAGGATAGTCTGGGATGGAGGAAAGCAGCCCAAATCCTTTTCTTTTAATATGCACTTGACTCCAGACTAAGCCTCCACCTTTATCCAGGATACACAATGAGAAAAGCTTCCAGTGCATTATACACTTTTTATACCTTCCTAGAGGTTGGGCCTATCAGGTAGCACTGTTACATGCCATAGATGTTCTCTGAATTTTTTTTTTTCCTATTATTAAATCATGTTGCCAGTTTGACTTCACACTCTGTCTTCTCAGTACTAATCCATACTGTAACATTGTTCACCAAGAAGCTCTTGTTCTGCACATTGACAGTGTTATAATAGTTTATGTTTCAAATCAGAAGACCTACATAATCTAAATAATTAGAATGCTGTTGCTACCATTTTGAGTGACCAGTGTTTTCCACACACAAATAACATACAGTTAAGAAACTACTTTTTTTTTTTTTTTTTTTTAAAGTATTCTACATATCGCAAACCAGCATTTCTCAGCAGGGTAAGTGACAACTGAATAAAAGTATGGTGACTCAGATGTATTTTGACTTTAAATTTCAAAACTGGGGCCATTGTAAATGTTCATCTTGAAACCACTCCTCCAGACATTCTCTGTAATGCTAAAAATAAACAAAAATCCTTCAATTCTTTCATAAGATTTTTTTTAAAAGTATAAAAAGGAATTTCTTATAAAATAAAGGCAGCACTCCCAGAATAAAATCTCTAATCTGCTTTTATCTGTTAATATAACGGTTTTGTTATGTGTCTTTTAATAACAAACAGTAGAAAAAACAAGCAATGTTGGGATTGACTTTCACAATGTCATTTTATGTAAGGGCTAAACTAATTTCATATGGAATAACATACCACACAATACCCTGACAGTATGCCACCTAACTTTGTCTTTTTAAATGGCCACCAGAAATCCTACTAGATCATGAGCTCCCAAAGCCTAACGCATTAGTAAAGATTAGAGACCAAAATGTCTTCACAGGGTAAGGGAGCTTCACTGCTATGTGTGGGACTTGTTGCAACAACTAATTATCTTTGGTCTATGTGCACATAACATGCCAGCCTACTGCTCGTCTGTGCAGACAAAATCAATACAAAAAGAAGGCCAGCACATACTTTTACATTTGGAATCCTGAAGGGTCAGTATCAAGATGTTCTCCACAACCATTTCAACCTTCTTCATGTAAACATACCACCATGAATCTTCCTGACACTTGAATAACCAAGCCCATACTTACGCAACTGCTGAGAGTTGCTGACTCACAATTAATGTCACAATCATCATGACTGGTGAGGCCGCACCTCGATTACTGTGTTCACTTTTGGGCCCCTCACTACAAAAAGGACATTGAATTACTCGAGCGTGTCCAGAGAAGGGCAACGAAGCTGGTGAAGGGTCTGGAGCACATGTACGGGAAGCGGCTGAGGGAACTGGGGTTGTTTAGTCTGGAGAAGAGGAGGCTGAGGGGAGACCTCATCGCCCTCTACAGCTGTCTGAAAGGAGGTTGCAGAGAGCTGGGGATGAGTCTCTTTAACCAAGTGACAAGTGACAGGACAAGAGGGAATGGCCTCAAGTTGCGCCAGGGAAGATTTAGACCGGATATTAGGAAGCATTTCTTTACAGAACGGGTAGTTAGGTGTTGGAATGGGCTGCCCAGGCAGCTGGTAGAGTCCCCATCCCTGGAGGTGTTTAAGAGTAGAGTCGACATAGCGCTTAGGGATATGGTGTAGTTGGGAACTGTCAGTGTTAGGTTAATGGTTGGACTGGGTGATCTTCAAGGTCTTTTCCAACCTAGACCATTCTGTGATTCTGTGATTCTGTGACTATGGATATGGGCTTATCATACAGGATTAGCTTTAGGCTGTGGGTGTGCAGGTATCTAAGCCACACTAAGTCCTTTTCTTGTGTACTAGCTGATGATGCTTTGACATACTGTGAGCCCATTCAGTCCAGTGAGCTGGCATCAAACTAAGTTTTTTTTTCATTACATGGAGTTAATTTTATGTCTTAACAGTGAGCTGAACTGGTTTACTGCCAGATGAGAGAACTGCCAGCATAATGAAAGGGAAAAAAAAAAAAAACCCAACCAAACAAAAAAAGGGACTGGCTCTTGCACATTAGGTTAGCACAGGCTGACAGATAAGTAAAATTCTGTGTCGCTCCTACTAGAAATGGGTAGATTCTGTTCACCTTTGTTTACCTCATCCATCTTGTAGGTCTACAGTACATAAGTGGAAAGAAAGGCGCCTATTCCTAAATGCAGATGTTGAGGTGGGCAGGGCTAGGAAACTGAAGACAGCAATTACAAATTGAGTTGGAGTCCAGTTTAAGTGAACAATTCTTGAAAGTCTCACTTTGGAACAATGTGGTAAATGCTTTTAAAAGGAAAAATTGCAAGCAACCAGCATACTGCTTACCTGTGTCTCATTATCACTTTAAACTTCAGGAACAGATCAAACATCTGGAGCTGACACTCATCCACCTTTAGAATTAGCCATTCTGTAATTCCAGCAACTGGAAGTATGCACATTTACAGAAATAAAAGCAATTTTGTCTAGGTTTGCAACATGCATGTCACACACTTGCATTTCCTTTAAGGGTGCTATTCCCAGCCATGAACTCTGCCCTCCTGAAAGGATCAAAGACAGCATGAAAAATATGAAGTCTAAAACTAGTATGACAAGACATCAAGTATCATGCTAATATGCAGTGTCTGCCATAGATTAATTTTAATGCACAAGCCCTTGGGTCACATCAACATCACAGAGTTTTCTGGGTCACCAAATTAAAAGGCATGGCATCATCTTCTTTTGACACAGAAGCAGTTCATTAAAAATATTTGTAGAGATATAGGAAAGTAATCTTGGTCAGACACATGCTTTGAAAATTCTTCAAGTTCTGCTGGCTTGAGTAGAGACTTGTACAGAGACAAGGTCTTCTGGGAATGAAAGTCAAACTTGAAAATTAAGCTAGATGAAAGTTCTCAGCTGGACTTTGTTCTCAGAGAGGCAAAGTACACTCTTTGTGAATGCCCAAGTTCCTGACATATCATGTACAGACAATAAATGCTCATTTTTCTATGGGTTTCTGAACCTACTGTTGCTCTGATTTATCACAAGTAAAATGTCTGTGGTCTTTCAAAAATGATTAAATTTTCCCTCCAAACAGAGCTCTATTCCAAGCGTCAATTTTGATGATAGCCTGTCAAGTCAAGATACAGTCAAAGAGTTGAAATAAATCTATAATCACATGGTGTTTGTCATTAAGAAAACCATTTGTACTTTCTTGGATATTGAATTCATCTGCTTCTATTTGTTACTACAGCTACACAAAAGTATTGGAGTTTCTTGTATTATCTAAGGAAATTACCTGTCAACTATAATCAGAAAGGTTATATTTTGCAGAAAAAGTTAATTCACTTTTTTGTTAAAGTTGTTTCGAATTTTTTTTTGAATCTCTAAAAACAAGATAATTAGAGCTCTAAGCCACCGTTACTGTCAGTCTTCACAGTAATCACCAAAAACAGTTAGCAGAAAATAAATGAGATTCCAGTGTCAAGTTACCTGAATACATAAAATATTATGGCTGATAAAAAATAGAGAAAACCCAGTCAATATAACACAAGCAAATAATAATTTCAGATACAAGACTATGAAGAGGATGAACACAGAGAGACATCAGATAACTTCCAAAATCTTTAATGTAGCTGAAAGAAGAACGTGTGCTTGTGCATTCAGCTGTTGGATTCTTTCCCCTTACGTGGCAGAAAATGCAAACTCATGGACTTCAGAACAGTGTGCATGTCATGGTAAGAACTCTTGGGCTAACGAAAGTTTGTACAGAAATTTGCTCTGAATGTACCTGAGACATCAAAAAGAATAAAGTGGTGACAGAAAAAAAGCAACGTTATTAAAATGTTTATTTAACTATGACGCTGTTCCGAGAACATGAGTCAGTTTATACCAAAGTCACAGCAGTTTTGCCATTCTGTTTTACTTCTCTACATTCTTTGTTCTTTTTATGTCAGTGTCCTTAACATGGAAAACTGACCAAATAAATATACTAGCCCACAGATGCATTCATGAAATTTTAACTTTGGGTATCTTCAAAATGTGAAAATGACTGTAGGCACATCAGAAATTAGAAATGGATACTCAAGAAAACTAAATTGCCTTCATTATCCATTCACTGAGAGAGAGGTTGACACTGCATCTGAAGGACACAGCTATTCCACAAAAAGGCATTAAGTTGGTGTCGGTTGTGTTGCCCATATCTTCAGACTCGGAGACATGGCAAGAAAGACATTGTCCATTCTTTTTGCACTCATTTGTTGCTGCTCTTTGCAGCTCTATTCCTAAGAAGAATCCTGATACCATGAAAGCTTGCATACGCACTTCATTTTATGTGAGCACTCCCACTAAGTACTTCTCAAAGACCTTGGTAGTCCTTTGACAAATACTATTTACATTATTCTTATGATTAAGCTGCAGAGACTTGCGGTGTTTTTGTTTGACTAGTTTCCTTGATCTTCCCATAGCTGATGCCTATGCAGCTAAGTAGGTAGGAGAGTCTAGCACTTGCCTAGATAGGACTCATGAATTTTGCTGATGACAAACTGCAGGATATACACAGCATACTTGTAACACATCACCTAAACAGTGATATGCAGGAGATCCCAAGGGCTCAGGCATTTTCCTACATTCTTCACGCCTCTTCTCTGGCTAATGCTTGTCCTTCTGTCTCCCAAATGAGAAATCTGTTTTACCAGATGCTGAAACAGCCCACACACCTTCAGAGAGAACACTACTACTTCTTGGTATTTCTGAGCTTGTACGACACAACAGGTTACTAGAGAGTGGAATAGTCCCTGCTTATTGCAGTCTCCATGCAATCCTACTGCATAACCCACCACCTAATATCATCTTTTTAAAACCACAGAAATGAAAACATGCAATCCTACTGCATAACCCACCACCTAAAATCACCTTTTTAAAAGCACAGAAATGAAAAACAAAGAGTAAAATTATCTTATTAAAAATTTATTAATAAATTGCTAGAGTCAGATCTGAAACAGAAATTTAAGAAGTTTTCTTTTTACAGAGATGTAAAAAAGTACTGTTTAAAGCCATCGATTTTTCAGTTTACCTCCCAGAGCTTTTCTTCCTGTTCCATTCAGTTAAGAAGCTGTTGGGATGCTTGGGCAGTTGGATTCAATTCTCAGCCATGATCTTTATCTTATGAATCACTTTCACTGAGTGAGGACCATGGATTTGTAAGCATATACCCATTTTCCTCTAGGAATTTCTTTTTGTATTCACAGTTTCCTGAAGACTACCCATGATTCATGAATGTGATAATGAATTACAATATCAGGTTTTAATATTCTTCTTCTATCAGTTGACTCCCACCTCACTCTAGAAACACAAATACCACTTGGGCATGACTAGGCAGAGCCATCCCCTGGCTAGAACATAAACAGAACATGTTAATGATTTCATCAGTGCTTAACTCAGATAATGAACAAAGCATTTACCTGACTGACTGGCAGTGTATTGTTCAGACCTCAGCACATATCACTTACATACTGAGAATAATCCCCTACCAGCATATGAGTTAGCAGGCAGAAACATCCAAGTCATTCATTACTAGCTGTGAAGAGACAATCTTAGCTACAGTAATACCCAAAGTTTGAGGTATTAATGTTCCTAGGCTAACTGCTGCAATGATAAAGGACTTCTGCCACAATAGCGAATCTGAGGGAAGAGAAAACTGTAAAGAAAAAAATAGGAAATTAATCAAGCTTCTGTAAAATCGTGAATGAAAATATGTGAGTATGAACTTGTGTTAGAAATTGGTTGTGCCAGCTAGTTACACCACAGTATGTCTCTGCATCCATATAAATTCCTGCATTGATCATCTTTTATACCTAGGAGCAGAGATAGTAACTAAAGTTGTGAAAACTGCCTTCATAATGAGTTTTGCTTGAAGTATTTGAGGCCAGCATCTCTAAATCTGGTCTTCATTAACCAAATTATATTTCCAACAAGGTTAAAGCAATAAAGATAAAATTATTTTGAAGCTAGAATGATTTGTCTTTGCTGTTAATATGACAGATAATGATACTCTCACAGACAGTACGATTGAGATACAAGAGACTGGTACTTTCTTTTTACCATGAGCCAGCTCAAGGTGATATATAACATGTGCTTTGCCATGAAAGAAGACATCTCATGACCTGGGCAAGGACTAGGCCACTCCTTTTAGGTAAATGGCTGTAGGGAAAGGAGAAGAGGAAGAAGCAGCAGGCAATCACAGAAATATAAAGGATAACTGAAGCAACCTCTGTGAGGATCTCTCTCCCTACTTCATCAGAAGATGACACCTCATTCACCCATTACTTGAAAGTAATGGTAGCACTAGCTGACAATCTGACTTTTCAGGGATCCCAATTAGATTAAGTGGTCTGTCTGCTTTTTTCCACTATAAGCACTGTACCTAATTTGCCTCTATTTAGAGCCAGACCTGTCCTTTATCATCTGATTTCCAGGATTGCACTGTTGTCATATGGCATAGGCTATGAATCCACCAGCCAGAAATGATGCTCTACTCAAATGTAATTTGTGCAAATATGTGGGAACAGGATGAAGCTGTGTATGAAGCAGTCCTATCAGCACCACGTGGCACCATTCAGTCATGCACTTTGCAATGCAATAATAACCCCAGTATTACCTCGTGCATTGGAAATGCTACCAGATATGTCAGGGGCGGTTCATTACTGACAAGAGTCTGAAGTTGTCCATACAGATTTAAATGCTCCATCAAAATGTATTTTATGTATCCGGGGACATGCAGGGCAAGGGAAGGTTGAAAGAAAAGTAATAGAAAATCCCTGTCTCCACAGATGGGGAATCCACAACTTCTCTGTGCAATCTGTGCCAGCGTTTGACCACCCTCACAATAAAAGTGTTTTCTTGAGTTCAAATGGAATTTCCTATTTTTTAAATTTGTGCCCATTACATATTGTCCTGTCAGTGGGCTCTACTGAGAAAAACTTTCCTCCCTCATCTTCATTCCTTGCCATCACACATTTATTCACAATTATGAGATCCCTCCTCGGATTTCTCTTCTTCAGGCTGAAGAGGCCCACATCTGTCAGCCTTTGCTCATATGGCAGATGCTCCACTCCATCACCCTAGTAAAGCTAGGACTTGCTCCAGTAAATCCACATGTCTCTTCTACTGGGGAGCCCAGAGCTGGACTCAGCACTCAAGATGTGGCCTCACCAGCCCTGTGGAGAGGGGAAGGATCATCTCTCTCAACCTTCTGGGAATTATCGTCTTCACGCAGCCCAGAATACTGTTGACCTTTTTTTGCCGCAAGGGTGCATTGCAGGCTCATGTCCTTCTTTGCAAAGCTGGTTTCCAGTCAGTCAGCCCCCATCATATACTAGTGTTTAGGGTTATTCCTCCCCAGATGCAGGACTTGGTATTTCCCCTTGTTCAACTTCATCAGATTCCTCTCTGCCCATTTCTCCAGCCTGTCCAGGTCCCTCTGAATGGCAGGACATTCCCTCTCCTGCATCAGCCACTCCTCCCAATTTTGCATTGTCTGCAAACTTCCTGAGGGTACACTACATCCCAGCGTCCAGGTCATTAATGAAGATGTTAAACAGCTTGGTCCCAGTATTGAACCACTGTCAGCAGCCCAGTCACCACTAGTCACTTACCTCCAACTGGATTTTGTGCCACTGATCACAACGCTCTGGGCCCAGCCTTTTAACCAGTTTTCAATGCAGATCACGTTTATTTTTCCAGTCTGCATTTTGTCAGCTTATGGGAGAAAGTGTCAAAACCCTTACTCAAGTCAAGGTAAACAACACCAACTGCTTTCCCCTGGTCCACCAAGCCATTGTAGAAGGCTATTATTAGGTTGGTTAAGCATGATTTCCCCTTTGTAAATCCATGCTGACTACTCCCAATCACCTTCTTGTCCTTGAGGTGTTTGGAAATGGTTTCCAGGAGATTATTCTAGGTGAGGCTAGGAAACGTCCACTAAAAATGTTTCTAATCCTCGACAGAACTGGAGTGAGAAGAGAAAGTGGGAAGTAAGAACACCGGTAGGTGTCATGATAAGCAGCTGTGCACACAGGTTTTTCACTTCACTTCCTTGCTTCCAGCAAAACTCCCTTGGAAAGGCAGAAAGTATGCTGCATTAGGTCATGACATAAATACTTTCAAATATTTAACACGCTTCAGGATAGATTTAAGTAGTTATTTTTAGGTTCCCAAGTTTGACAGCTCTGGCTAAGATCTCTCACTTTTTCCACAAACATATGATTACAGCCTAAATATTTTTTTTAGAGAACATCATTCCCAGATTAGAAACCATCTCAAGTTTTGTAATTGATCATTTGAAACCAAATAGTAAATTGTGCTCTACATGTGCACCAAGCAGGCTGCAAGACAGGATCTTGAGAAAAAATGTTGGAGGAGGAGGGGATGTAGGAAAACAAAAGAAAAAAGGAAGTAAGAGTACTACTGTCTCTCATGCTTAGTTATCCAAAGGTGAATAAATAAAGATTAATAACTGTTCAAACTGTTATAGAGACATTCCTTTCCTTTAAAACAAAAGAAAAAAAAGTATTATTCTTCCTTTTAAATAGTTGGTCTGTTGTTACCTCTTCTGTCACCATGGAGACTACCACTGCTGTTGCTACTGACAATAGTTTTTTCTCTAACTGGTCAGCACATGTTCGTACCATCACCTACTATCAACCTGAGTCACCAGTAGAGAAGTTTATATTTATTCTGAATGAATATCAGCCTAGTAAAAGAAATGCATTTGGTTTTGTTCTGTTGGGTTTTGTACTGCTGCTTATTTTGTATCATATACAAATTCCTATGAATTTACTTTCCTTGTTCTCACTTCAACACAAATTCCAGGGCTGATACAAGTATAATTAAGGGACTGCTGCTCTCACTGCAGTTGGTGCCACCTGCTTTTATTCTTATCTTCCAGTTATTAAATAGGTTAGAAAAAATTACAATGACTTAGTGCAGTCAGCTGAGAACACATTGTCTGAATCCCTTCCTCAAAGTAATACCGACCAGACACTAAAGCTCACTGAACCTGCATTCAGTTTCTTCTTGGTAAGAGTGGAGATTGATACATAATATATGATATTCTCCAACAAACACTGTCCAATGTATTTACAGAAGTATTTAAAAATCAAAAATATCTATTTTCAGGTATTCAATCACATATAAAAATTCAAGCATTATTTACATAGTTACTTATAAATTACTAACATAATTTCAGAAGTAGGCTTCTAACACCATCATCATGAGAGTTTCTGCTTTTCTTTTGTAACAACCTCAACATAAACAACAGTGGCTTTATTCAAATCCTGTGGAGTATTTTAGATAATACATTCAGAACCCTAAAATAACTTGAGAAGCATTGCTCTTCCTTTTAGTACTGGTTTCTTTGCAAGAGGAATAAAAGTACAGAACTACTCTGAAGTGATAATGAGAGCATAAAGGACGTGAAAGCAGAGAAAGAAAAGTTCTAAAATTTCTTTGCTTGGACTACACCAAATAAGATTGTTATGATATGAGAAAGAGAAGACATAATACAGTCTCTTTTGGTTACCCTTTCAGATCCCAGTCCTTTATTTATTCACTCCTGGTTTCTTGCCTGAAACTAACTTCCCCTATAGCAGCAAAGGATGTTTTTCATCTTTCCTAGAAACACAGGATTTGCCACTGTAACATGGATGACTCTTGATATGACTCACGTTGCTCACACTTTCATCATATCTGGGCCAAACCATGGTAATGGGACACAGATGGACATGCAGCCCTCAATGCTTAGGAATTGCCAACTAGTAAAGATCACTACAACACATCTCTTCTGCAGAATACATTTCTATGAGCTAATCAGACCCTTTTCTTGTTGACTGTTACTGATTTCCATGAAATTTCCCATCAGGTACCAGACCTTGCCCCTTCAAGTTTAAGAACTTGCAATGCTACAAGATAACAATTGTGTTTAATAACAGCATTTGCTGTGACACAACAGAAGGCTGAAGAGACAAGACTCCTGGGAATGTGACTGGGAATTTGGGCATGAACTTTCTGAATAGTTATGAAAAGTCATAGGTCTTACTACTTCCTCTTTCTAGAACAGAGGATACTGCTTTGACATCACCTTGTCTGGCACATACACAGTGTGTATCTTTTAAGGAACCTAATTAAAAATAAAAATTTTAGCAAGTTTCCATCACCACAGACAGTGAAGTGACTGAAACATACTGATGACCCCTTGCTTCGTTGGGTAAACATAAAAAAACTGTTGAGGAAATGTATCACAAACATTAGCCATGTTGGCTACTGAAGAGAGCTTAGGTGTTGGTGATGAGCAAAAGTTACACAGAGTGCTGACCACTCAGCCAAACTCAAAGAAAAATGCCTAGTTTCCCCATTCAGAAAGCACAGAACAAAACCTTTTAACTAACACAGTGGAACAGTGGAAAAAAACTATGTTCTTGCTTAACCAGGGCTTTGAATAAGGAACTGCCTTTTACTAACTCTAGAATGTAAAAATTTCTTCATGAACAGCAGCCCAGAATACCAGCCATTATACTCTAGAAATAATGATCTAACCCTGCAGCTTCTTAGACCAGCAAAATTTTGAAGTGCGGACCAAAAGAAATTGCACTGATCAAGGCTACAAAAACATCATCCCTCTCTCCAGGCTATTTCTGCTTTCAGCCTCAGTACAGGCATACTCTGGGTCTACAATGCCAAAATTCCCTCCCGAGCACATATCACTGATTCATTTCAGGTCCAGTGACACACTGCTTCCTGCACAGTTATGCAGCTTAAACAGAAGAAAGGCGTTCCTCAGCCTTCCTCCTGTATCCCTTCAAAAGACCACTACCAGAAGGGCTATCATCTGTCTAAATAACACCCTAGAACCTGTACTGGTTTCTCATCTGAAACATGATTGAAACCTCCCCAGCCTGCTAATCTGTATCTCACACATACTTCTACCTCAGACACTTCACCCAGCATTGCTTGATCAAAACCAGGAACAGAAACCTGATGAATGAGTAACATGAAAATAACTTTTCTGTTCCTTTACAAAACTTGGGTGTTGAAATCCAGGTGTAAGATACCCTGAACACCTACTTATCATCTAAGTTTTTGCAGTAAAATTTCTCATGTGGCTAAAGCTCTGTTCTGAGTTAAATGTGCCCCAGTATGCTGTCAGCGTTGAACACCTTGGCATGACCTGTACATAAAGCTTCTTTCTTACATATAACCCCACTGCAGTCCCGGTCAAAAGAATGCAGCTCTTTAATGCACAGTGTTTTACCACACTTTCTAGAGACCCTTCACTGGGTCCTGCTCTCAGAAATATACTGGCGGACATGATTTGACTCAAAACAGTATGCAGAACAGGAAAAGCTGTTTAATTTACAAGCAGGACAGTCAACTCCTGCCAGTGGGGCTTCAAACAAATCGTTTCCCCAAGAGTACTCTAATCATCAGGCTAGAAACTGTGCCACAGTGAAACAGTGATAGCCCCTTATATTTAAAAGTGATATTCAGTATTGAGAACAAGCTGAACATCCCAGCTCAAGTCAATACATAATTAAATGGGCATCCTTGACTAGATAAATTTGTTGGTTTTGCTCTAGATACTGTCTCTTACACCATTGATTAAACTACAGTTTTGAAATCACTAAATTATTCTGTTAACCAGTATTTCCACTACATAAGCTTAAGCACTCTAAAACAAAGACTAGCGCCTTAAAAATGCATGGATCTCTCAGATGGATAGTGTCAGCAACTTCTCACAGTGTTTATTCTTGGATTCACCATTCTCACCTTGATGCTTTTCATCGGGCCCTTTAGCTGAGGAAGAAGGAGCCATATCTATTAATTCTGCTGATATTTTAGCAAAGCATCAGTAAACTTCTCCAAACTTTCTATGTTCAGTTGAAGATATGGCTTAGATTAAAAACTAAGTATGTTGGATTTTGATAATTACTTAGATTTGGAATCTACTGTGCTGGATGTAGCATCTCAGCCAATAAAAAACTTAGCTCAAAGGATATTACTATCAGTTAGCCTGAATTTTTTTTATCTGTAAGTGATTTCAAAAGACTAATTGTCCATTATATATAAGTAAACTATGCAGACAAAAGCTGCACTCAGAAAAGAAGAAATTCTATAGGTACAACTGCAGATGAACTGTATACATCCTAGTTCTGTAATTTGAGACAGCCCAGGCCTGATTGTAATTCCAGACCTTTGAAATAAGATTCAGTCAGTTCATGAAACATAGTCAGATTATCAACAAATATTCACTATGTTTTGGCAGGGTCGAGCTTTTCCCCTTCTGATGCTGGAGTCTTCAACTACACAAGAAACAAAATCATCAACATAATGAAGGAAAAATCATTTTCTTATCATGGTCATCAATGGAATAATCTTTCCTAGAGTAATTAGTCTTAAATCTGTGCTTCTAACTGAAACAGTTAACTGTTCCAATTATCTCAAGTGTTGAAGTCTCTAGACTAAGGGCAAACATTATGTTGGTTTATGTTTGTAGACAAACACACTGTGTAGATATCAGTCTTCTAGACCTATGACATGTAACTGAGACCTTATCACACTTTTCACTATATCAGTAAGCATTTAAATAAAAAGAGGTTTTTATAAACCGGTGAGAATACACATTGAAAATATTCAGACATGGTAAAATAATTTTTATGACGATATCAGCTACTGCAGCATTAGGCTAATGACTGAGTGTCTTTCAACTCAGCTTCCTTTTATGCAAGTATTTCATAAAAATAATTGCAGAGGTTTTAACCTATGCCTAGCACATTTTTAGACTTACATATTGGATAAAGCCCTGGTTTTTACACTCTTCAGCACAATTAATAGTGTCATAACTATTTGAACTCCCTCCCCAACATTTAAGTTATATTAAAGATTAATATCACATCCTCCTCTTCTCAACATCCCAAATCAAGTAAATAACCCATAGCAGCAAGCTTATAATCATATTTAAAAGTCTTCATCACTGTGCTAACCTCATTCTGAAAAATTAAACCTGATTTTTTTAAATCTAATTTACTTGTCATAGCATACTACATATTTATTTTTTACACTTTGCTGGCTGAATCAAGATTTGTGCAATACTAATATAGAGTTGTTAAGGTATATATGTGGCTGAACTAACTGTTATGATTTTTTTTTTTCTCTCCTTTGCATCACCTCTAGCCCTTTTTCTAATTTGGAAAGACTGAAAAATCAACATTCCAATGAGAAATTATTGTCACAATCAGCACACACATTTTCAACTATCTTGCTACAGTTATGTGTGCATAACTAATCAATACATTAAGCTAAAAGAGACCCCTGGAACTGGTTACATTCTCTACACTTATTTCTGAAAGTACCAAGACAAGTCATTGAGTACAGAAAGACATCTGCAACTCAGAGCTCAGGAATAAAAGAAGTCCTACCCAACAGGTCTTTACAGACTATGTTGCTGGCAAACTTGAATGCTTCTTTCAAAACTGATTGCTGAAGAGACAATGAAGGCTTCATTTCAAAAAACAACGAGGAAATGTCAATAAAGGTGGGAATGAGAGGAACAGAGGATCTCCCTAACATCTGTATGAGAAGTTTAAAGTCCAGCTGGTTCCCGTCTGAAACAGGCAAATTCAGCTGGCTGAGTGCAGAGTCCATCCCAACCATCTTTCACCCACTTCATTTCCAGTCACCTTTAGTGCTGTCTGGAGTACTGTGACGGTTCCCAGAAAGACCAGGAACCCTTTACCCAACCACTGGTGCCTGCTTCATCGGTTACAATGTCAGCACAGAAAACAGAGGTGTGTCTTCTCTCAGGAGTACATCTGCATGTTAAATGAAATTCAGTGCTAATGTCACCTTGGAATTGGAAGCCTGATGCTATTCACACACAGTGCATAAGTAATTATGTATGTCTTATTCCTCTCAGGAATGAGTGCCATGACATACTCATGGAGAAAGGAGATTTTATAAAATCTGGGTTTATGATACAGCAACACATCAGCTCCATTCACTTGAGGACTGGATCCCAGAGTGACAGTCTCACCGTAACTGGCATTTTGGAGAGTGAGGCCAACGTTTCCTCCATGACAGAACAGAGCGTTCTTATTAAAGGTCTGATCTTAAACCAATGGAGAGACTCCCATTGACTTCAGTGCATTTTCCATCATGTTTTTCATAATCCCACCAACTGTGTAATACAGTTTTGAGCAATACATGAAGAAAATATGTATTACATTTAATATCTTTGAAAACTAATAACCTCTTTCTTTTTTAAAATAGTTCAGATTGCTTCTAGCACAGTCTCCCCCTGGCTCTCAGCTGAGCACTTTGGGGATGTATCTGCCATCTAGAGCTGGCCCTCTCAAAACTGTAATATTTGAAATTTCCACTTCCTTGAGCACAGAGAGCTAATTAAAACACTTATCTAGGCAATGGTAGGTGACAGTTCAGTGACAGCTACACGCAACAGTCAGGCTCAGAAAATCTAAACATGAAATCTGAACATGGAAAAAGAACTGAACACAGACGCATAATTTCAATAGGCTAATTCTACATTTTGCTTCACGTTCTGGATATCTTATACATGCAGTGTGTCACTCATGAAGGGAACTTGGGGAGAAACTAATAACTCATTCAGACAAAAAACACAGTTAGAGGGAGCTGGAGGAGTACAAGAAAGAAGCCTGTCATGTCTTTCATTCACAGCTCTTTGGTATTTCATCTCCTCTGTTAGATTTTCTAGGACAGAAAATCTTTGTATCATTATTTTGCTTTTCTCTTTGCATATTGTATATCATTACATCAAAGGGACCCAGGTAAAAAACTGGGCCAAATTTCATATTCAGGACAAACATATCTTTACAAGACTAGCAAGGTTGAATAGGAATTAAATTGACCTGTCCTTATTAATTTCAGTGTATTTCACATAAACAGCAATACTGCATAGTAATATTAATTTGAAATATTACTTTATTAATTGTCAGCTTTGAATATCCCAGAGTAGATTCAGCCCACTTTATATTTTAATTGTAGTTGAGATTAAGAGTGATTGAATTAGATTCAATATACGTGTAATTGAAATTAATGAATTTGGCTAATGAAATATTTATAGGTGACCTTTCCCTGAACTGATAAAAAAGTCTGTTTTGTTTAAAATATCTTTGATATTTACAGTCTGAGGTTAGATTTAAATTATTCCTTTACATAAGAAACCTAAATAGACATCTGTTACTCCTGTAGATTGGCAAAAAAATCATCCATATTGCAGTTTTCTCCTGCCAGATATATTTAGTGCTTCTTGTCAGGTATGCAAACGCCATTCCCAAAAGTTAAAAGTCTTACAGAAAATCATTAATGCACTTGTTTGTATGTGAATAATTTAGTCTCATCTTGGTCCACCCACCAATTCTACTGACGTTTAAATGTGATCTACTCTCAGGCATGTTGCCATTAATATTAAAGCAATGTGAAACTAGGACAAAGGCCCGTGCTGCATTAATGAAATCCTTATCAAATTGAAGTATGTTACCATTGTCAGAATTAGCAATGCAGAAATGCTAATACGATTCTCCATGGATTACAGTTGCATATTCTACTTTGTTAGAGCTCTGGTGTTATGATGACTATTATGAAACCCTGGCTGCAAAATACTGACCTAGCAACTCTGTAAACTTTGAAATAACCAGCGTACTTATCTCTACTTAGCCAGATGTGAAATTATATTAAATTAAAATCAGATAGAAAAATGCATTAAAACTCCCTCAATGTATTTTAAAAAGTTGAGATGACATAAAATGATAGCATTTATTGAAGTCAGAATCCTCCGTGTCTTACTCATGCGATTAGCCCAATGCTGTCCTGACAGACCATTCGTTTAAGAAAAGTGAAAGACATTTGGCCTTTAAAAACTCCTCTTTCCCTTCTCCTGCTGCCAACAGTTTCACACTACCTAGAATGTGTAAAAGAGGAATAGCATCTGTGAGATAAAAGTTAATCAGTCTCCTGCTCACCTGTGCATGGCTAAAACCCACTCTGCAGCATTGCACAGTTTTAAGCATGGCACTTAGGAAAGATGTGGACCTACCAAAAGGTATTAAGAAGCAAACAGCAAGAATGATCAGATCTAGAAAACTTGATCAAAAGATTGAGAAAAATCAGGACTCAGCTTAGACTGAGGGGAGGCAGGATAACAGTCTTCAAATATAAAAAGGGCAGCTGTAAAAAGAAAGGCGATGTTTTAATCTCCCTATCCACCCTGAGAATGGAAAGTGAAGTAATGGCTTAAAAAACAGCAGGGGACAAGCAGAAAAGATTTGAGGGGAAAATACAACTTTCTAGTGGCAAGGACAGTCAGGCAATGAGGCAGACTGCATGAAAGCATTGTAGAATTACCACCCTTGAATGTTTCCAGAGCACACTAGGCAAATACCTATCAAGAATAGAGTAAGCTTATTCAGTCCTGTATTATACCCAAGAGACAGAGTGGATGAAGCTTTGCAATCCCTTCTTGTCCTGTTTATGATTCTGTAAACTCATGTGGGGTTCTTTTAAAAATCCAAGTATCTGTAACAGCAATTTCAAAGACTAACAGTTTGCTTTCCCACAAAGCAGATGAGACTAACAGTGACACTAGCTCCAACACACGCACATCCCTCTTCACAGGAGGACACACATTATATCCAGGATTAGAGAATTCGATTATATTCGATACTCCAAGGTTTTACTGAAAAAAAAAAATCATCCTGTACCATTAGTTTTATATCAGTTAAATTTCAGAGAGAGTACGACAGACAGAAAGGTAAATAGAGAAGTGACAGCTTTGTGCACAGAAGCAAAAAGAAACAATAAAGTCTTTGCCCTGCCAAATATGCTTTCTAAGGACTTAATGTTTACTAGCTTAGGAGGCTTGGTTAGAAGGTTAGATGGATTTAACTCTTGGCAAAACATTCTGTGACAACCATTTTGCCAGCTGTGAGTTATAAAGTGCTAAGAAATATGAATATGAAAGCAAGAAGGACCATTTTAAAGCCTTTAAGTATCCATTTATATACCTCCTGCAGTGTTTATCTCTTAATTTTCCTCTTTTATTACTTTAATGTGTAGATAATCACTGGTCCAAATATCTCTAAATACAGTGCATTTTAAAACTGCACATTATCTTTATAATAGGTGATTTCAGATAAACAATTCTTGGCTGGTCTGTAGAGATATAAAGAGAGCTCACTATAAAAGACTGAAATCTAAAGCAGCAGAAGCAAAACAACAAAAGAAAACATTATGGCCACCATTTAGATTTACAGTAACACAAGTTACACATTGCAGATTGACAAGTGTAGCCTTGAATGAATAAATATAATAAGGAAAGGGAAAGGTCAGCACATGTTCTGGAGTGACAGTTTTTCCTTACACTTTATGGCTGGGGCTTGCACTTGTTCTTCAGTGTGGGGAAACTCCAAATCCAAAGCTAGCAAATGGGAGCTTCTACCCTACTTGCCCATTTCCTTGTTTTATTTCTCTTTAGAGCTGCATTTCACTGTGATATGGGAGTTCCCCAGTTACAAAGATAAAGCTATTGCTCTCCTTGTTTCCTCTCCCTTTCCCTCAGAGCAGATAATGCGGAAGGCAGAACAAAGAAACCTTGCTTAGAGGAAAGTGGAAGATCTGCATGCAGAACTATGATGCAACCTATTCTGACACAAAACGGAAACTAGCCTTTTTGAAACTCCTCAGGGGAGGAGAAAAAATACCATTTATTCTAATCAATACACAGTATCTAAATAACAGGGAAGACTGCCAGATTTTGCAGCACCCTGGGCCAATGAGCAGGAACCCAGCAGGTCTGGGAACTATGACCCCAGGCAGGATTACTGATGCTTCTCAAGTCCTCCAGCTCTAGAGTTGCAACTTCTCAGGAGCCCTGAGATCCCTGTCATGGGGGCGGAATTTAGAGCTTCCTGCTCCAAAGCCAGAGCTGAATCTACAAAAGCCCTCCCTGAATCTCAGGCTCTCCCAGCTCAAAGGAAGCAGACTGGAAGTCTTGAAATCACTGACTTGGAGGCACTGCATCTAGCACAGTTTCCTGGAAACTAGAAAGTTCTCATGCTTGTGTTCTGCTGCAAGTTTATGAAAGCATGTAAATATTTGGGCTTCAATAAACTGGTGTCTTTGAAGACCAGGACACTGTAGAAAAGTTCTGGCCCATCTCTAAACATGGTTAACCTTCACAGCTGGAACTAAGTGGCCACTTGAAGACTTGGTCACTTGCTCAGTATCAAAATACAAAAGAAATCACAAACAGAACACTTTTCCAGTATTAGTTTAGCTGTGCAGCCACACTGCAGTAGTCACAGGACAGACAGAACAGCAACTACAAAGAAAGCTAGGATATGGCAGAGAGTTACATACCCACTGCTTTGACTTTAGCTTGCAGCTGCTTATCAATAGTTTTTAGTGCATCATTATTACGCTGAGACAATACAATAATAACTTTATTAAGACACATTCCATCTGTATTCCCTGTGTTTGAACAGATATTGACAGCCTGCATAATGTGTAAGAGTCCTCTTTTTCCCTCTCCTTTGTAAACCCATCACTTGGAAATTCTGCATCCATCAGTGTTGCCATGGTGTCAGCCCCACGAGACCATCCATGACCTCCTAAGACACTTGGCACCTACCCATAATTCTGCACAATCTACATCAAAGAGAACTAAAACCAATTACCATATGGATTTGCAATTATTATTTTAGTAATTAATCATATATTGGAACATACACATAGTCTAAGGGATAGAGCATAGATGAGAGGGTGAAGAGATCTGAATTCTACTCTTGCGCTGGCTGCCTACTTGGACAAGTTTGAGTTTCAGAGGTGCTGAGCACTTACAACTCACCATGACTTCAAGTAGAATTCTAAATGCTCCACACTTCTAAAATTCAGGTCTTTAACCTCTCTGTCCTTAGTTTTCCATTTTGCAAAACAGTCACTTTTGCAAATAATTTTATGGTTTCTATTCAAAATGAACTACACAATTACATAGTATTATTTTTTAACCTTAATAAAGCACAGATTATATAGAAATATAATCCACGTTTATTATTTTTCTGAGAAGCATAATGTTCCCAGTCAGAAAACTATTTTATTCCTTTAGCAATTCTGAATCTGTAAAAAGAAAATGAGAAAGCTTGGAAACTTCCTTTGCAAGTCACTCTCTTCCTAATTACCTTACCTTTTCCTAATGAACCCTTACTTCATTAAGTTTGTTCCAGGGAAATGCATACCTGAAATGACCAGTTCTGATAGAATTTTGTCCCCATGTATAGAACACTGGATTTCAGCTGAGCTAAATTGATAAAGTGACAGTTTAGAAAGTGAAAAAAATTTTCACAGAAAGAGTGGTTAGAGAGTGGAATAGGCTGCCCAGGGAGGTGGTGGAGTCACCATCCCTGGATGTGTTTAAGGGTCGTTTAGATGAGATGTTGGGGGATATGGTGTAGGGGAGAACTTTGTAGAGTAGGGCTGATGGTTGGACTCGATGATCCCAAGGGTCTTTTCCAACCTGAGTGATTCTATGATTCTATGATAGTATCATACATTCCTAGATGATTTACAAAGACAGGATTTACAAATGTGGGGAAGAAAGAAAAACTGGAGATAAGTGAAAACATCTGAAAATAAACAGCACAGTCATTCAGACAGGTTGTAAGCAAGCTGTGAGTAAGCCTTTTCTGAGCTCCTTAACATTTATTAAAGAACATTAACATAAGCATCCTTAACATAAGGATTGTATGTATATAAACATACATATATATATATGCATGCATGAAGCAGCTGGATAATGAAGATTAAATATTGATGAAGGGCCACATTCTTCATTACCAGTGCCCACGCCAAGTGCTGTAACAAAACGAGATTTATTGTTTTGTCTGCAAAATCATCCTGTCAAGATTACCGGAGCTAACACAGCTCAACAGCCACACTGAGATCTTCTCATTTCCTCAGAAGTGAAATACTCCAACCAATGAAAGGGGTGAATGTCCTGAAATAAATTTGGTCTTCTTTCTCCTGCACAGCTGCCGGTTTGCAATGGGCCCGCATCAAGATGGCACACCATGACATGCAAAAGGTAAGGCCAGGTACAGCTCTGCACCTCAAAGCATCACACAGGCTTTTGTATCCAGGACCATTTCTGCAACTACAAAATCCTTCTAGTGCAAAGGGAAACCTTCAGGACTTGTGCCTCAAGAGATGCCTATCCACCTCCTACCAGCAGTGCAATGTGGCATCTCAGATTCAGAGATGAATTTGAATGAATTCCTAAGAATTATAGTGAAAAATGCACAGCAGGAGCAAAATATAGGATCTGATTTTACAGGATCTGAATCCAGTGACTTTCTTTAATGAAAACAGACGTGAGCTATTTCTATCACTGACTGTTGTTTAACATCATGGAGTTAATTAGGTCAAACCAATAATCAATGCATCATCATCTACCCTGTTAACACCAACAGTCTGTGGTTTGTTATGGAAGGCAATATAACATGATTTAAAATGAAGGCAGTTCACTGCACAAGAAAGGTATATTGTGGCGACTCAAAAGGAGTCAAGGTGTACTGCAGGTGTGTTCAGAGAAGGCTTCAACATGAGTTAAGGTAGTACTAGCCACATCTGTAAACTTGCCTGTTATCCTTGCCTAGTTTCCAGACAGTATTCCTGCTGTCACTCAAATGGATCATGCACTTAGCATGAGCTGTCCAGTCTTAAAAACTGTTATAGCAAAAGGCTCAGGTAAATTACTTTTAAATTTAAGTGAGAGGTGAAAGGATTTAAGTTCAAAATCCATATTCAATTCTCCGTTATGCTAGTGTAAATACACAATAACACTGTCAGGAAAGTTATTTCAGACTCATACTTGCTTAACTGTGATGAGAATCCAGTCTTGTCATTTGAATTCAGTTAAACTCAGACATGGAGCTATGCCCCTTTTTTGTTACTAAAGGATTAAGCTATGTCAGACTTTTTACAATTTAGTGCCTGTTTCAGATTGCCAACTTAGAACATGATACAAAAATATTCAGTGTCTATCCAGTGTTCTTTCATTTTAATTCAAAATATATGTATTATTCATACCAGAAGTTTAATTGAAGTCCCTGGAATGCAAAAGAGAGAGAGTTACTGACATCACGTATGCAAGGCTTAGCCACAACAAGGTATAATAGGAAAGCTGTCTACTGTCGTAAAAGAGAAAGGTAAATGAGCTAGGACTTCAAAATACTTACTAATAAGGATTAGAACCTGCAGCAAAGTATAATCATTTCACTGTGGGCCCAGCCTGCTCCCTGCTGTGCTGCAGATGTTCCATTAGTGTTTCACTGAAAGCGGTGGCCGCTATGATTCGGTAGCACAGTGTGGTGCAACCTCATAGACGTATCTGTCATTTATTCAGCAGCAAGTGGGTTAAAAACTCTTCATACCCAGGAGCTCCACTGTTCTTCTCAGAAAAAATTATATAAATGAAGTAAGCAGCAACCCACCACATCTTCCTGCCTGACATTACATATTTCTCATTTGCCAAAGCATCAGTCTATTCAGATAGCATTGGGAACTGCAATCGCAGGTTCAGTTTGTTCATTTCTACTGAGTGCAGCACACATTCACCTGTTTCCTTTTCTTCTTCTGTATGTTTCCTTTGGCTCTACAATCTCTTCTACAGCTTTCAGGCTAGCAAACCTACAGCAAACATCTGTGTAGGTCTTTAATGCAAATGTAACTTACATATTATGCCTTACCTATTAGTTCAATAAACTACCACCACTGAACAGGAAAACAATTTTGTTTTGAAGTTAACTAGCAATATATTCCATGGTATATTTTTACAAAGAATAGTTATACATTTCCCATTTGAAATGCACACATGAATTATAATAAAGATCTAATAAGAAGACTATTACAAAAAAATTGGGCTACACCATTCACCTTGACAAACAGATGCAGCATTTTGACAGCTTGTCACTCTGGGCTTTTTCTTCTGCATCCACCCAAGTTTTATGCTGACCTATTAATTTTAATCACTTGCTGGACTCCCATTTAATGGTTCAATGAATATAATACAGTGGTGCTTTTCTTTGCATAGTCAAGAGGTTCAGTAAGCAAAATAACTTTTTTAACTTAATATACCAAAAGGTTTCTATAAACATTATAAACATTTCAACTTTACCTTTATTAATAAAACTGAATCTAAATTATTTTTAAACTAAGCTTTATGCCTTTCAACAGACCTATGAATATATTACCTCCTCCCAACCATCCCATATCTCAACTCACACTCACTCTTCAAGACGCATATCCTTAATAAGAATAAGGAGACTAATCCTGTGAGATACTGAGTCTTTTTTAAAAGACGAAGCCATTCCTTTTCAACCTCTTACAGCATACTCAGATTGCACCCTCTTTTTTCAGGAGCCATTCATTCTTTTCAAGGATCAGGTTCTGTTTCCTGAAAGTCTGATGGTTTTAGGACTATAATTAATCCTACAGTACTTTGAACACTAAAATCTACATTGCTTCATAACTCCTACTGCAAAGAAAAAAAGCATTTGCTTCAGCCAACCAATTCTGTTGTCTTGTAGAAAAAACTGTATTTATAATGCATATTCTTAATAGTTTCTGTATTCAGACAGCTCTTAAACATTTTTCTTCCACCTGAAGTACTATGATTCCTCTGAACATCCTCCTTTAGCTGAAAGTGAGAGGGAAATTAAAAAACTCAAAGCAGAAACTAAACTATTACTGCACTTATAAGAGCCAAGGTAGAGTAAAATGAACTGAACTTTAACATCAAAACCATGACAAAAAAGGCCATTCCTTGGCCATTTTACAACTAGTTCAGAAGCTGATGAATAGGCAATTACAGTAAAGCTGCTCAAAAGTTAAAATTCCCTTTTCACGGGAAATTCTGACATTTCAAAGAATATTTCATTCTTGTTACGATCAAAGGGGAAATTTCAATTTTTCCTCTACCAGAATAAGGATTCAGATCTTCAGGTTCTCATAATGAAAACTACAAATGCAGAAATTTTAACTCAACTAGTTGATCAAGCCCTTCCTCTCTGTTAAGGTGGCCAAGCCTCTTTGAAAGCTTCCTAGGTTTCCATGGTCTTGAATTCACGGTAGACAATCTGGAAATGCTAAAAACATCAATTAGTGTAGAGCTTCTTTGTGCCTCCAGCCTCCCTGTTGTGAAGCTTTGATTAAACTGGAATTTTGCTAAGAGCCAGGAGCCAAGATCCATCCAGTGTGTGAATACCCAGCTTTTCCCTGGAAACCTGAAACCTCTGATCTCACAGTAGCAGCTCCCAAGGAATGGACTGAACATGTCCCAGTGGCAGCTCCAGTAGGCAGCCCTTAGGATCCTAGACAATGAACAAAACCTCCAGAGCTGTGGGACCAGAGTGAAGTTTAACTGAGATATCATCCCTAATTATTAAAAGGTAAAAGTCAAGTTTTCCCTGATTTGCAAAAATTATTATTGGGTATCATTCAGTCCATAGTAGTTCGTTGAATGGTAGCCTTAAAGATCAAAGAGCTCCTTTCAGCCAGAGTGGACACAGGACAGAAATAGGAATGGGAGTTGATGCATGCAGCATCACTGATTTACTTCCACATCAGAGCCAGACTCTGAATTCAGCAGAAACTGGATGAAGACTCCTTTGAGCCACCTGATGGGGGTTTTCATACACTGGCAGATGACTTGGACTGTCTTGGCTACTGAGCAGCCATGACATGATAACATGTTTTAATCACTTTTACAGGAGCTGGAGAGGAGCCAGCAATCTACAGATAAAGGGCTACAAGTGACTTAATGTTACCCATTAAATATGTCTTATTGTTAGCAGTACCAAAGATTAATGAGTAAAATGAAAGTGAAAAGATAACACTGGTAGGTGACAGTTTTACTTAATCAAAGAGCCTCTGGGGCCTGTAGGAGTATGTCAGGGTCACGGGGATTTATTTTCTTCCTCGTTTATTTAGACAGATCTGGTTTGCAATGCTGGTATAGAGAGTCCTTATATTTACACTATATAAAGCTGTATTAGAAGACAGGGGCAAAGGTCTCATACTAATAGCTCTATCCCATGGTTGGCTGTCAGTCTTTGCTCCTCGCAATCTTTCTTGCTGGATTTGGATTATTTGCTGAGGCAATCAAGGTACTAAGCTTAGCTAAATGTAAGGGAAGATGATAGTCTCCCTCTGTAATCAATGGCAATAAGTAAGTACATAGCATTACATTTTTTTGCATTTAGGCACCTCACACCTTAAATGTAATAAATTGTACTATATAGATGTCTCTATCCATTGACCGAAGAGTCAGATTAGGCTTTTCTTGGTGAAGCACTTCAGCTATGTGCTTAAAGTTAGACTGGATTAAATTTAGGATATGGCTCAGTGGAGTACCAAGAAGAGCTGGGAGCTCAGACCCCAGAGCAATATAAATCCATTAGCTGACAGTCCTGATACTTCACAGTCTGTGAAATGGGAGTAACTATACTTCCTTATTTCACAGTGTTATTAAATTACACATATTAAAAATTATTCAAATACTCAGTCCGTAAACATAAGGAACTTGAAATCACTACGTGTTACGAAAGAATGTTACAGCAAATATTCAGAAGTTTAAAAGTACTTGAATTAAAGGATATTCTTGGAAGTAACTTCATCTAAATTTTTCAAGGTAGCTATTTATTCTTATACTCCCCATATTTGGTACTCAAGTGAGAGACTCCCAGGATCTATTTATTTTCAACAAGAAATTTCCAATGGAAGGAAATATCTACCCTGGGAAAAAAAAAAAATAGAAATTTGAGTTACTTGAAAAAAGACTCCTACTAAAGTTTTATGAGAAGAAATTAGTTAATATTTGTGAGGCACTGATTATGCAGATAAGTGCTCTTGAGTATTTCCCCGAGGAAATTAATAACCACATATTCAAAAGAACTGAGTACTACTTGCATAAGGGCTTTATTAGCACGCTGCCCTCTATTACAAAGTTGTTGACTATCTGCACATCTAGTGGGTGCTTTGTCTCATAGCTAAAGTTAATCAGACATGAAGGACATGAGCCCATACTATGGGTCACTGCCTGAAATTCCCCAAGCAAGAAAGTGAAGAAAACTATTGAAAGTCAGTGGCAATGGATGTTACTTCCTGCTATAGGCATGACAAGACAGTAGAGAAATAGGGCATCAGGTTCTGAGTCTTAGCAAAACCATTCACAGGAAACTCAAAAATCCTTTAAAAAGGGAATTCAGAAGTCCCTTATAAAGCAAACATTTTTTTCCCTCAGCATTCAAGCATACGCAATTTGGTTTAACTAACAATCCAGAATGGTTCCTTTGACAGGATTATCCCATATACTATATACTATATCCAAATACTATGGTAGATTAAAAGCATTTATGTTGATTCCAGAGAGTAGATTGCTCAAATTGCTATGACAAAAATTGCAATGATTATTAAATTTTACAAGTAACAGTTTAGCAAGTGCCCCTTTTTCCCTTTCTCTTAATAAGATGGCATAGGAAAAAAAGATATTTTGCAGTGTTTTCCAATAGGCACTTAGTATTTAAAGTATCTGCTTTTTGTGGAAAGATAAAGCATTCACAGCAAATTGAGAATATGCACTTACTGATTTGGAAAAATTATACTTATTCATGCTCTAGCTCTATATTCTGAAGGCATTTTTTAAGAGATTCTAGGAACTAGCAGTTGAATAGCACAGAATTAAACTTCATAACTAGAGCATGTTACACCTGGGAAAAGTTCCTTGATGAGCAAAGCTAGCTGTTAAATTGGGAAAAAAAATCACATTGATTATGGTCATGAGTTGAAGACAAGCTTAATTAAAATCAATGGAGAATTTTCAAGTGAAAGCAAAAAAAAAAAAAGATACCAGCAAAGTGTTATCTCTTAATTATGTTATGGAAATTTTCTCTAATTGATACCTGTCCCATGTCACTCTAACTAAAGCAACCTACAGATCTCAGCCTATAAATATTATTTCACATTATCAACACCAGATCTTAAGTAAGAGATGGTTCTTTCTCCTTTCTCTACTCCCTCCACAGACTTTTACCAGGACTGACAACCCTGTTCAGTTTTTTCTTGGTGTCTTTTCTTCTTTTCCTGAAAACTATGGGTGGTGTTCTAAGACAGAAGGGAAAGCAGGGGCAGCAATTCTATCTGTGGCTTTTCCACTGACTTACATGTTCTTCCTGTGCATCTCACTACTACCCTGGTTCCCAGTGTTTAAGTGTGTATGATTATTCTTTAAATATCCAAGACACTGCTCAGAGAGAGTGCCAAACACTATAACTGGTCCAAGTCTAGATACTTTTACTTACATGATATCCAACTAGTTTCAACTGGAGTTATAGGAGTAAAGTCTTATATTTTGTATTTAATCTTTTTTTTTTCCTGACAAGCTGCAAGGGCTCTCAAATGTTGAGCAAGCCAGTGTGGCTAGAAAGCTATTCAGCAGTTCTTGGAGAATAGCAAAGTACAAGAAGCAAAAGCCAGCCATAAAAAAGAACAGGACTACCACACAGATACTAACTGGTACTTAGTGCTCATGTATTATGAGTGACTTGATTACTCTCCTGACATATTCTTTCAATACAATAGTTTTTTGGCATTGATATCTACATACAGCTACCATCTTCCCTGAAGTCCTACAGTCACAACTGCTACTGAAATCCATCTACCACTTCTTTGAGATATTTCTGCTTAAATTTTTTTGCTCTGTACCCTCTCTGCTCACTTTTTTTTTTTTTTTCCCTTAATTCTATTCAAAACACATAGGTAGAAACTAAACGCTGTCACTTAGTTTGAGCCCAGAGGGCAACTGAGCACCACACAGTCGCTCAGTACCCCTAAGGAATGGGAAGGAGAAAATAAAGCAAAAGGCTCTGGAATCAAGATAAAGAAAGGGGCGGGGGGCGGGGGGAGACACGGACTCACCCATTAAGGTCGCAGGCAAAAGACGGTTAGGGGAAGAAAAAGAACATCAATTTAATTCAAACACTAACAACAACACTTAACAGACAGAGTAGGACAGTGAGAAGCATTACCGCATCTTAAAAACACCTTCTCCCACCTATCCCTTCTTCCCAGGCTCAGCTCTGCTCCCAATTTCTCTACCTACTCCCCCACCAGCAGTGCAGGGGGCAGGGGATGGGGTTACAGTCAGTCCTCCGCTCCTTCGTCCTCAGGGGGAGAACTCACACTCTTCCCCTGCTCCAGCGTGGTGTCCCTCTCACGGGAAACAGTCCTCCACAGACTTTCTCCAACACGAGTCCTTCCCACAGGATGCATTCTTCCTGAGATGTTCCAGTGTGGGTCCCTTCTGCATGTTGCAGTCCTCCCAGCACTGAACTATAACAGGGGGAGCTTCTTCGACACAGTCCCGGCCTTCTTTGGGCAAAGTCACCTGCTCCAGCGTGGGGTCCTCCATGGGCTACAGGTGGGCATCTGCTCCACTGGTGACCTCCAAGGGCTGCAGGGGGGCAACCTGCCATCTCACCACGGGCTGCAGGGGGGTTCTCTACTCTGGCCCACCTCCCCCACCTCCTGTTCCTTTCTTTCACTGACCTCAGTGTTTGCCTAGATGTCCTCCTCACAACTCCTCCTCACAACTCCCACTCCTCCTCCCAGATTCCCCTTCTTAAATACGTTATCGTGGAAGTGCAGCCACCGTCGCTAATTGGCCCAGCCTTGGTGTAGAGGTGAGTCCAACTTGGAGCTGGGGGAGCTTCGAGAAGCTTTTCACAGGGGGACACTGCTGTAGCCCCCTCCCCTGCTACCAAAAAACCCCGCCACAGACAGCACACTCTGATGTCTCAGGTCAGATGTAAAACGCACCTGCAGAAATTTCACTAAAAATTAGTGACTAGGATTCAAAGCCCGTTGGGATTCCTTATCCAGGGACAATCTGGACACTTAAGAAGAACATAGTCTAAATTTTACTTGGATTTTTAATAAGGTAGCACAGCTAAAATCAATTTTTAAATTATAAGTACCTTTCCCTTGGCCACCCTATTCTCAAAAGAATTGGCTATCAGGTATCAATACTTGTGATTCTAATGAACAGCAAAACTAAACCCCCCTATTCTCATGACAGCTTCCCCGTTTGTACTTTCTGACACAAATTACTACTCACACAGGCTAGCAGTGAAGCCATGGTCAGGCTGGTGCTACTAAGTTGGCAGTCATCCCTGATACAGTACTGTTCATCAGACAGTGCTCTTTAACAGATTCCCACTGGTGTTAGAAAAAGCTCTAAATGGCAATAAAGGTGGTGTTTCATCTTGTTAAAAAGAGTTCGCTTAAAATTTCAGACACCTCTGAGTCTGTGCTACCTCAACTATGGAAAGGAACTGAGGCAATTTGCGTTTGCTAATATCATCTTTTCCTGATTTGTTTTCATGTAGAAAACTGCACATAATAAAAACAACAGCTAATGCAGAAAATTTGGAGGTTCTTTTCTAAATACCAGGAAACCTAACCAAAGCATACACCTCCCATTAGAGTATTAGAAAAAAGGATTTGCCAACTAAACACCACAGCTCTACTTTAATTAACCACTGCTCCAATTAATTATTAATTTTTAAAAATAAAAACTGCCCAAATCCTAAACTGATTTAAGACAAATGTTCAGCTCAATGTGCATTATAATAGCTAGGTTAGGACTCCTTCCATCTAGGCTCATTACATGTATCGTAACAGGCCACTAATTAAAACAGCAAGTCATGCATAGCTACATTTATTACACTGTCATTTTCACAAAAGAGGTGAAATTCCTACATAGCCTTTTCTTCTTTTCCCCCTGTCAGGCTCTCTAAACTTGAATACCCCAAGAACTGAATAGAATAAAGGTCAGGTAGGTGTTAGACATTTTGATAATCTTATTGCAAATAGCAACAGTAGCAATAATTTTAATGGCAGAGCTACCTGAGAGCTTGTAGTAGCTTTTCACACCAAAACTGCTCTAGCTGAACCTGATGAAGGGCTGGGAATGTGCAGGTGATTTACACTTCAGAAGAAGGTAAGGGAAGGCCTTGTACTCATTCTTCTGAGTAAACCCTCTCTGGCCTGTTTGTGTGCCGAAGGAAGGCGGCAGGGAGTGAAGCATCCCCAGCTTCCACTGGGAAGGATCCCTGGTGGGGCAGTAGAAACTAGAGAGGAGAGAAGGGTAAATCAGCAATGTTACGTGAATATTTAAGCAACTTCCATTCTATAGTGCAAATATATATAGCAACTGACATTAGAAAAGCAAGCACAGAAATGGTCTGAAAGCATTGAAAGGGCAAGAAAGTTCTGGAAGAATTCAATCACTGATGTTTTGTAGAGCACAACGTATCATTTGAGTTGAAACCCTCAAAATGTTATGGCAAGTAACTCAAAAAAAGCTACATTTCCAAGAAATATTCATAAAGTTGTACTACTCAAAGCCAAAGTCTCTTTTCATTCTTCTTATTCTTTTGGAATAATCTAAATTTTGGGTACTCCTGAATGGAGCTGAGATTACAAAATATATCCTCAAGGAACAGCATTCTCAATCTTTAAATGCCAGTATACACAAATGATACAAGAAGAAAATGTCAGGGTCTTGCAGCACATCCAAATCCAACGGTATTTTCATTTAAACCTCTGTAGTATACTATTCACTCTAAAAGGTAGATTAAAGCCTTGTACTTGTTCCTTGTTCAGTAAATCAAAAACTAAAATTGCACCTAACACAAAAGCCAATTATAAAAATGTGTTTCATTAAAAATGGTCTTTCACCAAAATCAAAGTGCTTCATGGAATTACCTTATTGATAAGCTTTCACTGGTAACCTTGGTTGTCCTGGAGCCTGTTGTGACTTCAAGGCCTTCCCACACAGAACTGGGAGATTGAAGCCCGAGAGCTGAATAGCAATTTCTGAGAGGTCTCACTGCCACAAGTCTGTGCCAGGCCAGATCATGCTGATGTCTTGGAAGTGCACCTGGAGGCAAGTCCTTCCGTGATGTTGCTCATGATGGGAACCAAAAGCCTTCAGCCTTGATAGGACCCAGACTTTGGGAACCTATCCCTCCTCATGTGTGAGGATGCCCATAAAGTCAGAGGGACCAGCCTGGAAGCCCAGAACTGCCACCACATTTGACTCACAGTAGTTTTGTTCTCTAACTTCATGATGCCAGGGCATAAAATGGGAACAAGCAAGAAAAAACTGGAAACCTGGATAAAAGATTCAAAGATCTCTTCAACTCAGACACCTCTGTAATGTCAGTCATCAGCAAGAGATTAGGTCACATACTCAGACAGCATCCTGTGTTAAACACCATTGAACTATATATCTTTTTGTCTTTTTAAAAAATTGTTTAGCTTTAAAAAATGTACCACCTGTCAATGATCTTCCAACTTTCAAATAAATTTGAAGGCCATCAGGAAATGAAGTATAATGAAAGATTTTATTTATTGTGATACTTGTAAGAAAGCTGTGACAAGGAGCATTTTATAGAAAGCCTGTGTTTACAGGACTCCCAAATATGTTTTCAGGCCAATAACTGAACATTCAAATTTCAGCATGTTGGCTGAATGAAAGCACTGTTTTTTTGTAGACCCTTTCTCATGACTGCTCTACAATGTAATAAGGGAAAGTTAGGTACATTTCTGAGTTCTACCTGCTGTCTTTCTAGCCCAGCAAGAACATTGCCAAAAACCACCCATTTGTAGACTACAAGGTGACACAGAAGCTCTCATATCTTCAAGGCAATTCTGACTCCCCCAATGGACCTCTTATCCAATATTATTTCTCCAAGTAAATAGCTGCAAGATGAAATCAAAAGCAATGGTAAGCTATAACAAATGTAACAAAAATGTTGAACTCTTCAGGATTCCCACCGACACAAGAACTTAAAATCAGAGAAAATTCAAATTAAATGTTTAACTAACTTAGATGACATGTTCTAATGGTGTAACAAAAAATAGAAGACTTATAGCATAGAATTGCTACAGATTGCAAAGGAGAGCAAGAGTCCTTAATACAAAAAAAACCAAGGCAATAGGAAGTGAACTATAAGAATCTTTGAGACAGAGAAAATATGTCTGCATTTGAAACAATCTTCTGAATGGAGAGAAAATAAGATAGAGAGTGAGTTCCAATACATCCCCCAAAGGCCTTGAAAACAAAAAAATACCAGGCTCTGGAAATGATGATATTTTTTATGTTAAAGGATGAAAAATAAATTTAATTAGTTAGCAAAATGTAATTTTATTCCATTTGGAGTAATTTTCCAATACATTAACTTTCTCATTAGAATTCAGTTTTGTTTTGCTAAACAAAAGGAACCACTTCAACCCCTGTGGCATGAAGAATCATCTAGAAGATGAGTTGTGCCCCAAATTAATGCAAATAGTTGAATGCAAGTTCTACACAGTAACACCAAACAGAAGCACTTGGGGAGACAAGCCCAGCCTGGCTGAGCAGGCAGCCAGCATAATTAGCAGCATCATTCACATGCAAAAAAAAAAAAAAAAAAAAAAAATCAGATTTGGAAGTAGTGACTAAATAGTAGAAAGCAAGTTCAAATAGCCACTACATTTTTAGTCTGGTCCCCCTTTTTCCCTCCTCTTTCATATTCTCCCTTGTGGTTGCTCATTCTCAGTGATGTTATAGGATGAGATTAAATGCAACACTCTGATCTTCTAACTAATTTTGCACGATACTTTGCTCCATCAGTGCAAAGAATCATCTACCTACACAATTTAAGCATATATAAGTAAAGCTATTTCAGTTCACTCCATCTGCCTCTAATTGAAATGGCTACACTAACAAAAATAATGTTCTGTATAGGGTTTTGCACAAATTACTTACATGTCAGTTTATGTTACTCTAGTACAATCACCAGAGTTTGATGTAGTTTCCATTTAAATCGCCACAACATTAGGCCAGGGACTGTATCAGTACAGCTCTGTTCAGCTTTTAATACAACACAACTATGACTTACTGAAACATTGTGGTACTTCTGGAACAGAAACACATTTGAAAGACAAGTAATTATGAAAAATGGGGACAACTAGGCTACTGTTAAACTGTGTCAATTGGAGAGGAAAAAAAGGGGGGTTATTTACTGATGTGACTGTTCTAAAACTCATGTTGTTTGCTCTTCTTCATCTAAACAGCCAGTTCAGCTAGAAGAAGCCATGATTTTATTCAACCACAGACATTTAAAAAACTGTTCCCCCTGTTCTCTGCCCATAAAGAATTACAAAACCTCACTCACAGAATATGTTTGATAGGTCTAGAGACCACAGCAGTTACTGTTTGCATTGACTGAGATGCTATAGTACTGATCAGTTATAAACTCTTAATAATCTCATCAATAACTCCATGAACTGCTCAGAGAAAAAGGACTTTATGATTTTAAGACAAGTCACTACCTCTGATCTGGAGTTTTTACAGGTCCATGAAATGAGTTACAGTTCCCAGTTACAAAGAAAAAAAAAAAAGAAATCAAAGGAAAACAACTGATATAATTACACCTAAACTAAAAAAAAAAGCAAAACAAAACCAAAAGAGGGTCTGGAAATATCAGCTCCACTTCCAAGCCAAAACAACCCTCAGGCTAAATACAATTTGGAAATAATTTTACCAAGTTTAACTTAAGTTAATAATTTAGATAACTGATTTCAGGAAGAGTATGGCTGGCATGTGTGAAGCAGAGCAAATCTAGCAAGGAGACAGATGAAAAGGTTGTTTGTTCCTGTGGGACAGGGAGAAAAGAGAGATGAAATTACCGACTGCAACACAGGACCACTTCATCTGGGAGAAGGGCATGAGGAAAACTGTATGTGCCAAAACCAATATGTTTCTACTAAGTCCATGAATTTTAGGCTTGTCTTTTGAAGATATTTTACAGGTTTCCTGGCAAATGAGGCTTCAGGTGTCTGCCACTAAGGTAACTATGTATTGTTTAATTGACTCCAAAAGCAATATAGCAATTATCTGTCTATTGAGAGAGCTGCTAACTCCCTGTTCCAGAACAACCTGTGAGGGCCCAATAAATGTGGACATGGCATAATTTCTTTTGGTTTTTTAGCCTGGCCTGTATTAAGACAAGATACTTGAAAAAAAGAAAAAAAAAATCATAACTGGTTCCTAGGTTCCACTCAAAACCAAGTCCAACTGGAATAAATTTTGAGAGGTGCCATCAACTTTAGTCTGCCATTAACTCTCCCTTCATTTTGACTTTAAAAAAAATAATAAGTGCTATCCAAGTGGTCCAATAATTCCACTGTTCTGTTGAGGTAAAGAGGGAGGACAATCTTAAGTTCTTCTGTGTTACAGCTGTGATTCATAACTTAATATTTTGATTATTACTATCCTTCAGTATTGAGGTGCTGGGAGGAAGCTTTTCAATATATTACCCCAGCACCATGTCCTTTTCTCTAGGTCTCTCTGTTCCTTCAGTGCCCCTGATGGAATCAAGGACTGATTCACAGAATTACAGAGTGGTTTGGGTTGGAAGGGACCTTAAAGATCATCTAGTTCCAACCCCCCTGCCATGGGCAGGGACACCTTCCACTAGACCAGGTTGCTCAAAGCCCCATCCAGCCTGGCCTTGAACACTTCCAGGGAGGGGGCATCCACAGCTTCTCTGGGCAACCTGTGCCAGTGTCTCACCACCTTCATAGTAAAGAATGTCTTCATTATATCTAATCTAAATCTACCCTCTTTCACTTTAAAATCATTGTGCCTCGTCCTGTCACTACAGGCCTGGGTTAAAAGCCCCTCTCTGCCTGCCCTGCAGAAACTGTGCTGGCCAAAGGTGATGGCCCTGTATCACCTTTGTGTTTTTACTCCTCTGTTCATGATCCATCCTCCACTATACTTTACAGTGCAGGTCTCTATTGTTTGGCTTTTGGACTTTATGAAGCAATTTCAAATATTTTAGAGTATTAGATTCTTCTAGAGTTATTCTGTTCTCATTTATTAAAAAAAAAAAAAAGGTGACAAAAATCTCAGGTATTTTTTTCACCATTGAAAAACCTTCAATCATAATGACCTCTGAAATAGTTTCCCTCAGAACTACATAGCACCTTCCTGAATGAGGCTGTTACATTATTCCAGACATATTCTAGCTCATTTTTTCTTCTGGTTTTTTTCTGCTCTGGGTTGTAACCACTCAAGAAGTGCAGAAAATGAAAAATGCCTATAAAAATGAATTCTCTGCCAGATCTGAGTACAGAAGCAAATGTCAAAGAAAAACTTTATTTGTCCTTTAGGACTTGCATGATGGCTAAGATCAATCATACCACACAAACTCTGAATGCATTGTTATTCAGTTATTTGTAAATATACACATGTTCAACACAGTAGAGAATGTGTGCATATCTTCCAAAGTCCGCTGTAAGTAATTCTTCAGCTTGTAATTTTGTATCATTCTCTTGTTCTTTCTTGCTGGTACTGAGGGGCTGTTTGCACCTTAAGTGACTTGCACCTCACAACTTTTTCTTTTCACAGTACTTTCCAGAGGTCACTAATCTTTGTGCTAAGAATCAAGAGTCTTTGAGAAAGACACAATTCTATTACATGGACTATAACCACAATCTGTGATAGTGAATATTGTTGTGAGTTGTTCAGATACTTCCAGGGTTTAACAGGCGCCACCATCATCAAGAGAAACACAATGCAGGATCCTGAAAAGGTTTTTCTAAGCTAGGTTAGGCTTAGGGTTTGAGGTGGTTTTCTTAAAAAAAAAAAAAAAAACAAAAAAACAAAAAAAAAACACAACTAAAAAAATCACAGCTTTCCTGAAATGAAGCAATTTTGAAATTATAACTTTTATAATCCTGATGTATGTACATACAGAGCAATACACCTCTAATACATCTATGTATCTAAATATATTTATTTAGAGCATTAAACCTGGAAAATTCATTTGAAATTGATGCCCGGATTCTACAAAGCATTAACAATCGAAGATCTGAATCTTTCACTCTTAACTACTTCCCGTCAATCTGAAAGGAATTTTCTTTCCCATGTTTTAAGAAGTTTAAAGACCTTTCTGTCACTCTAATGACATCATCTCCTACAACCCACATCACCACAACATCACACAGGCTGTCCCCTCATTCTTCTAGGAACTTCCAATAACTTCTGCATCAGTTCTTGCCTGTTCCAACCCAGATTCAGAGTCCTGGCTGAAAAAGCATTAACCCGCAACTTGGTGTTAACAGGTGCACCAACTGCATATTTAGTATCTGCAGGTGAAATTTCTTCCCATACAGTCAGCACTAGGCCAGCTCTGAAGGCAGCACACACCAATTAAACTAGAGTGGGTAGGCAGGAGCTATTCATTTAAGCTGATAGAAGCATCTTTTAGAAGTCACTTAGCAAGATTCTGACCACAACAGTGTCCTAATTCCCACAACTTTGCTTATTAGCAGCATAAGGGCAGCAATAATGTTAAAACTGCAGCAGAATGTGTCTAAGCTTGTATCCCTTTACAACTTGCCAATAACCCTCATTTTACGGGTCAAAGTGCAAAATGGCAATAGGAGCTTTCAGAAAGCAGCAAGTTCTGCCCATTTTTTCCTTTGACATCAGAGATATTCTTTGGTTTTGATCCTTGAGACTCCTCCAGAGGTGCAGAATAATGTTACAGCACTGTGGAGTCTGAGCGTGCCTTTCACTTAGCTGCCAGTTCAGTGAGATGAGAGCAGTGCTACATTAATTTCATTCAGACTTTTGGAAGGCTCTCACTTTGTATATAAAACTGTACTAGAGGTGATTTTCAGGGATGATATTTGCCTTAAAAGGGTTCATCTTACAGCATCCCTTCTTCAAAAGCTGATTACCAAAACACTGTTAAATGAAGGCTGTATTTTCAAAATTTAAAGAAGGGATTCAGCCCTTTGGGGCTATATTGACAATGCATAACTTAGCACTGCACTGAAAAATATACTTTGTAAGCAAACCCTTCATGATACCGAGGATGAGAGCACGGTGACTGATCTGAGTACAGATTAGAATTCCAGCCTGCATATGATGAGGGAATCTATACGTTCTGCAGCACTGTTATTGCTATTTAGAGGACATCACTGTTTTGCTTTGTTACAAAACATACTGTGTGATCTAAATAAATATCTGTGCATGCTTAGTCTGCTAATGATGCAGAAGAAATGGAGTCAATTGGATTTTCTCCCATGAATACTATGTTGGTGTTTTGTAGATTATTTGAGAAGAGGTTACACACAATAGTCTGGCAAGTAGGGTAGACATACCATTTCTAGCATGTGGATTTCTTACAAACTCATCCGTTATAGCTGCTGTGTCACATCATTGATCAGCTAAACTGCATGGACTGGAGAGAAAGTGTTATTTAAAAGATCAATAAGGGGAAAAATATCTCAACATCTTCCAGGAGCAGAGAGGACAAACTCAACACAGTCCTGGTATTTCTGAGCAGAGATCAACATCACAGAAAATAAGAGGCCATCTATAAAGGAAACAAAATTTCAAAGACAGTATCAAGGACAAAGGAAACAATCTTCAGTATGTAGATAGCTTAAAGGTCTCTTTAAAACAAGTTAAGTGGCTGAGCAGACTAAAGAAGAGAGAGAATGCTCTGGTTCAAACAGTCTAAAAGAAAGTAGAATATATTTGTTTTTCAAACCCTAACAGCCAGGAGTAAACAAATGTTTCCACTATAAAGGTTTCTCGTTCCCCTATTTCTGTAGCATTGCAAACAATTTCTAGAGGAGATGCAGAAGTAATAGAAGCATCCAATCCTGCTATCATGTGCTCTTGATGACAGGATATCTCCAGCTCCAACTCAGGACTTTCCAAGCCAAACCTACCATGTGGCCGAGTAAGACACAGGCAACTATCTGACTCTTGTAATAATTACCAATATCTGCTTTTCTAAATTCTCCCTGTTTTCAAATAAATAACACCAGTGAGTAAACAGAAAAATAATTAATTCTAATCCCACGGATTTTTTTATTCGTTCTAAAACTCCTTCTTGGTCACAGGGCTCTGTTAGAGGAGGGTGTGGATGAGGAGCGGGAGGAAAAGGAGGAGCAAATTCTGCAAAGTACTAAAGAAACTGGGAAGAGTGAAAAAAGGATAGATAAGAAAAGTCATAAGGAGGCCCAGCTGGAAGAGTGAAGAAAGAACAAGTTAGTACGAGAGAAATAGCACGTATCTTTCCAAAGTCCATTGCAAGTAATGGAATGATCACCAACAAAGCCTCTTCATTCACGGTACTTCAGTGAGTACCTGACAGTCCTTAGAAGCACCATCTATTTATCCCCAGCAGAAATCAGAAAGATACAGTAGAAGAGAGAAAGGAAACAGCAGAGGTTTACACTAGGGTCAGAGGCTTGAGGATTGCAATATATTGTGTCCCTGTAGGTGAGGGATGCCAATGAAAACCAATGGCGTAAGAAGCTATGTTTTTCTCTGATATCCTCCAGATGCTAAGCTACCAGAAGAAATTGAAAATGAGTATTAGCTGTGCTCAGGCACCTGCCTTAATCTTCACTTGAAAGTAATTCCACAGGTAAGGCTTAATCAAAAGCTCCACTGCCCCCATGAGTTAGGCATGATTCAAGTGATCCACTTCAGAGACACCCGCAACTCTGCCCTTCTGGGCCCGCTCCCAGGTCTCGCTGCGATCCTGCCTCTCCCAACAATCATTCTGTCACGCAAACATTTTTTGAAGCCTTTCCCTTCTAGGGAAGAATCCTTAAGGAAGTCTCCTTCAGTTCAGGTGCCTGGGTAACCAGGCCAAGGGACCAGGGAAATTCCGCCGCGCACTCCTGCCAGCCTCCCTGCCCAGGCAGCAGCACAGGCTACCAACAGACCTCCCACATACACAGCATCCTTGGACTGCAGCTTTACAGTTGAGGTCCCATTTACTGCACTGCAGTTTTACAGACAGCTGCCTGGGGACAATGACCCGGTCAATAGAGTTCTAAATGTGGCCCATGATTTCATTCACCAGAGCTGAAAAGCAAAGAGGAGATGCTGTGCGGCTTTATAGCAAAACAAACCATTTTGCTTTTGGGTCACTAGAGTGCAGTGACACAAGACAGTAAAAGCCCAGTGTACCTTCTGCATGATATCTGTTTGATGACCTGATACTGATGTAATGATAATGAAATTACTTCTTGATAATGAAAGAAAATCTAACCCACACCTGGCAGCCCTGCGGGAAATCCCATTGGAGAGGGCAGAAATTAAATGGATGTAGAAGGTCAAAACTATATTTTCCCTTGTAAAGGTGATCTTTCTGTAATCAGAACTGGGAAGTAAGGAGCTCATGGAAAGCATATATGCACTGAGAAAAATTGTGAAGGTCCTCTTACATGGCATCAAAAATTCAGGCGTAATTATTCTAATTCCTTTTATGATCAGGAAAACTGTATAAATAGAAAAAACTATGTGACAACGGCAGTTTGAAACTCCTTGACTCTGCATTTTCAGCTCAGTTGCTGAGGAGAGGGGCTCTGAAGAGGAGGACAGTGGCAGGGGACCCTCCTGAAAGCATCAAAAACCCACGGCAAAGCCACAAGACATGAAGGCAGAAGCCCAGGGAAGAGGGAGAGACTCAAGTCGCCTCCCCCCTGAGTGGGAAGAGCGAGCTGCTGCTAACAACGGCAGCGGGGACTCAGAGTGGGCGGAGACTGGAGTAAGGACACCCCACACCCCTCACGTACAAGAGCAGCCTGCAGGGAGCTCGAGCGACCAGGAGCGCGGCAAACAGGGCGAGGCGTAGCAGAAGGGCAAGGTGTGGCAGTTAGCGCAGGCAGGGCGAGCAGACAGGGCACAGTCCCTATCCGGGGTCTAGAACTTATCTGAGCTAGTTTCATCTTATCGTCCTCCATGAGTGGACTGAACCATGGTCTCCGCTCACGTCAAAACCACCACCAGAAAGAACGTGGCGACCCAGACGGAGCTGCCACGCAAACATGCAGCGGTCCGGGTCTCAGGCTGCAGGAGTGCCTGAGCCTGTCAATCCTGCCGGAGGGCAGCAGTGACAGCACCTGTGTGCGCTGCGACCAGCGAGATGACCTGCTCAGCCTGGTGGCAGAACTCAAAGAAGAGGTTGAAAGATTAAGAAGTATTAGGGAGTGTGAAAGGGAAATTGATTAGTGGAATAACACCTTGGCACCCATGAAGCAACAGGAGCAAATGGAGACTCCAAATGAGGCAGGCAATCCCTCATCCTCTTGCTACCAGGCGGAAGGAGGGGACCTAAGAGATGGGGGAGACTGGAAACAGGTCCCTGCTCACGGAAGCAGGAAAATCCTCTCCCAACCTCCCTCACCCTCCATGGTGTCCCTTCACAATAGATTCAGGGCCCTGGAATCTTTGAATGATGAAGAGAAGGAGGAAGAGAATAGACAAACAAGGAGGAAGACCAAGGTCCACCAAGGCCAGGTCATTATAGACCAGATATTAAGACCAGTTCTAAGAAGAACCCCAGAATAGTCATTGTAGTGGGTGACTCCATTCTGAGGGGTGTCAAAGGCCCCATATGCAGACCAGACCCGCTTCATATGGAGGTCTGCTGCCTCCCCCGGGCCCAGGTCAAGGACCTCACAGCTAAACTCCCTGCTCTAGTGAGACCCAAGGACTACTACCGTCTCTTGGTTTTTCAGGTAGGTAGTGATGACATTACCAGGAGAAGTCCTAAAGCAATGAACAGAGATTTCAGGGCCTTGGGGAAACTGGTTAAGGGGTCGGGGGCACAAATTTTGTTCTCCTCCATCCCTTCAGTTGTGGGGATGGATGAAGAAGAATACAGGAGAACTCAACAGATGAACTTGTGGATCCAAGACTGGTGTTACCATCAGGGCTTCGGATTTTTCAATCATGGGTTGGTATACAGGACGCCAGACTTTTTGGCAATAGATGGGATGCACCTGTCCCAGAGGGGGAAGAGGATCTTGGGGCAGGAGTTAGCTGGGTTCATTGACAGAGCTTTAAACTAGATTTGAAGGGGGAAGGGGGCAAAACACCAGCCCATCTGAAGTGCATGTATACCAATGCACACAGCATGGGTAACAAGCAGGAGGAGCTTGAAGCCATGATGAAACAGGAAAATTATGATGTTGTGGCTATTACAGAAACATGGTGGGATGTCTCCCATGACTGGAGTGTGCCAATTGATGGCTACAAGCTCTTTAGAAGGGATAGACAAGGAAGGAGAGGTGGTGAGGTGGCGCTGTATGTTAGGGACTGTTATGATTGCTTTGAGTACAAGTGTAGCGAAGACAGGGTAGAGTGTCTTTGCGTTAGAATCAGAGGGAAGGCCAACAGGGCAGATGTTGTAGTAGGAGTCTACTATAGGCCGCCCACCCAGGACAGAGAGGTGGATGAAATATTCTATAGGCATTTAAGTGAAATCTCACGATCGCTTGTCCTTGTTCTTGTGGGAGACTTTAACTTCCCAGACATCTGCTGGAAATACAACACAGCAGAGAGGGACCAGTCCCGGAGATTCCTGGAATGTGTGGCAGATAACTTCCTGATGCAGCTGGTGAGTGAACTGACCAGAGAAGGTGCCCTGCTGGATCTCCTCTTTGTGAACAGAGAAGGACTGGTGGATGATGTGGCGGTTGGATGACTAGGGCACAGCGATCATGAAATAATAGAGTTTTCTGTTCTTAGAGACGCCAGGAGAGGGGGCAGCAGAACTGACATCCTGGACTTCCAAAGGGCTGACTTTGTCTTGTTTGGGCACCTGCTTGACAGGATCCCTTGGGAGATGGTCCTGAAGGGTACAGGGGTCCAGGAAGGCTGGGCGCTCTTCAAGAAGGAAGTCTTAATGGCTCAGGAGCAGGCGGTCCCCAGGTGATGTAAGAGAAGCCGGCGACAGAGAAGACCACCCTGGCTGAAGAGGGAACTTTGGCTGCAGCTCAGGGAGACAAGGAGAGTTTACAGCCTTTGGGAGAAGGGACTAGCCACTCACAGTGATTCCAAAGAGGCTGTGAGGCTATGCAGGGCAGAAAGCAGGAGGTCTAATGCCCAGCTAGAAATTAATCTGGCTTCAGCAATCAAGGACAACAAGAAATGTTTCTATAAGTATATGAGCAGCAAAAGAAAGACCAGGGAGAGCTTCCATCCCCTGCTAGACGCAGGAGGAAACATGGTAATGAGTGATGAGGAAAAGGCTGAGGTGCTTAATGCTTCTTTGCCTCAGTCTTTAATAGCAAGACTAGTTGTATTGAGGGAATCCAGCCTCCTCAGCCAGAAGACAGAGACTGGGAGAACGACCCCCCCACAATCCAGGAGATAGTCAGTGACCTACTGCATCACATAGACATACACAAGTCTATGGGACCGGATGGGATACACCCGAGGGTGCTGAAGGAGCTGGCTGGGGTGCTCACCAAGCCGCTTTCCATCATTTACCAGCAGTCCTGGCTGACCGGGGAGGTCCCGACATATTGGAAATTGGCCAATGTGACGCCTATCTATAAGAAGGGTCGGAAGGATGATCCGGGAAATTACAGGCCTGTCAGCTTGACTTCAGTGACCAGGAAACTGATGGAGCAGCTCATCCTGAGTACCATCATACAACACATGCGGGACAACCAGACGATCAGGCCCAGTCAGCATGGGTTTATGAAAGGCAGGTCCTGCTTGACAAACCTGATCTCCTTCTACGACAGGGCGACCTGCTTATTGGATGAGGGAAAGGCTGTGGATGTTGTTTACCTTGACTTTAGTAAGACCTTTGACACTGTTTCCCACAGCATTCTCCTGGCAAAACTGGCTGCTCGTGGCTTGGATGGGCACATGCTTTGCTGGGTAAAAAACTGGCTGGATGGCCGGGCCCAAAGAGTTGTGGTGAATGGAGTTAAATCCAGTTGGCGGCCAGTCACAAGTGGTGTCCCCCAGGGCTCGGTTTTGGGGCCACTCCTGTTTAACATCTTTATTGATGATCTAGATGAGGGGATCGAATGCACCCTCAGTAAGTTTGCAGATGACACCAAGTTGGGTGAAAGTGTTGATCTGCTCGAGGGTAGGGAGGCTCTGCAGAGAGACCTGGACAGGCTGGAGCGATGGGCTAAGGCCAACTGTAGGAGTTTCAATAAGGCCAAATGCCGGGTGCTGCACTTTGGCCACAACAACCCCCAGCAGCGCTACAGGCTTGGGGAGTGGCTGGAGACCCACCAGTCAGAGAGGGACCTGGGGGTGTTGATTGACAGCTGGCTGAACATGAGCCAGCAGTGTGCCCAGGTGGCCATGAAGGCCAATGGTATCCTGGCCTGTATCAGAAATAGCGTGGCCAGCAGGGACAGGAAAGGGATCTTACCCCTGTACTCGGCACTGGTGAGGCCGCACCTCGATTACTGTGTTCGGTTTTGGGCCCCTCACTACAAAAAGGACATTGAATTACTTGAGTGTGTCCAGAGAAGGGCAACGACGCTGGTGAAGGGTCTGGAGCACATGTCGTACGAGGAGCGGCTGAGGGAACTGGGGGTGTTTAGTCTGGAGAAGAGGAGGCTGAGGGGAGACCTCATCGCCCTCTACAACTACCTGAAAGGAGGTTGCAGAGAGCTGGGGATGAGTTTCTTTAACCAAGTAATAAGCGATAGGACAAGAAGGAATGGCCTCAAGTTGTGCCAGGGAAGGTTTAGACTGGATATTAGGAAGCATTTCTTTACAGAACGGGTTGTTAGGCGTTGGAATGGGCTGCCCAGGGAGGTGGTGGAGTCCCCATCCCTGGAGGTGTTTAAGAGTAGGGTCGACATAGCGCTTAGGGATATGGTGTAGTTGGGAACTGTCAGTGCTAGGTTAACGGTTGGACTGGATGATCTTCAAGGTCCTTTCCAACCTAGATGATTCTGTGATTCTGTGACTCTGTGAAACTGGATTAGCTCCATTTAAAGGAAAAGGATTTTGCCTGCTTACATGTAGTGCTAGGGCCTGAATAATAGGCCCCAAAAGAAAGTTGACCTCTAGATGAATCTCACAATCAAACGTTATCCATTATTGGTATCTGCTAATTAGTAAAATCTGTATTATCATTAGCAATTATTAATTAGTATCTGAGCATTAATGAAATATCTATGCTCACTAGGGAAAGATGTAGCTTGGACAAAATGTAAGTAGTAGTGAGGATGAAATGTTGTGAGAATGTGTATCCAACTTCCCTTGTTTAGCATTGTTCAAGGCTGAGAACCCAAGTGTTTGGCCTTGTTAGAAACTCCCTTGGTTCTTCCTCGCGAGCCCTGGCCAGGCTTTGGGTGGAATCCAACAGGAGAATGAAACCAGATGTTTCCACTCAAAGAAAAGTGCAAGTCATTATGACTTGCTGTTTTTTGGTATGTTATTGTGGACCCTCTTAATGAGACTTTGGATGGTTCTTCTACAGATGGACACATTGCGTAGGACTTCCCAATTGCAGGGAAACGTACTCCAAATCATCACTGTAACCAGGGCTCCCCAGCAACTGTGGATCTGGGTGTTGGTAACATATGCAAGTGGTGATGTATCCTTCTTAATCACTATTCTCCCCATCGTGTAATAGTAATGATTAGTTGCATTACCTTGTCTGCTCTTATTTTTTATAATTAACTGTATGTAGTAATAATTAAGTGTACTATTCTGTATTTTTCTTATTGCCTATTTTCTGTATTACTTGGTTATATCCTTTAATTATTAACAGTAAAATAAGCCTACTCTTTTCACTCTGAGTTTAATTGGCATCCTCGATCAGCAAAACATTACATTAGCTAGCTGTCTAAATTTTATCACACCCTCTGAGAGCATCTTTGTTTTTCTCTCACTCAGATAAGATAATTTCAACACACTTAAGATACATTCAATTTTATCTTTCTTACTTAAGAAAACAGCCTTCTTCTGAAAGCCATTCAGACATATAAACAAAAGGAAGCCCTGTCTGATGGGGTAAGATCTGCCCACATCTTTATTACTAATCACATGTACAGCTTTTTCAGTGGCATACAGTTACAAATAGGATTAAGACCACAATGGGAGGAGACTGGAAGAACATAAATAATAGTTCTAGAGAGCAGGAGGGCATGATACATATGTGTCGGAAAGTGGTGAAAAGATGGAGTTAAATGCAAAGTCTTACCCTATTAAGCTCTGACCAAAAATTGCACGTATTTAAGGAGATGAAAAAGACTTTTCAAAAATATTCATGAAATCGGGGGGGGGGGAGGAAAAATTTATTCCACCTACCCCTTTTTCATTCTTCCATAAGGACAATAAGTTTGTGTTCAGGGCACTTGCCCAAGATGGAGAAGACCAAAGTACAACCTTTGTTCTGATTAATTCTAATCAGGGCTTTCACAGGCTCACCCACGTCCCAAGTGAGCACCTTATCATCTGATTAATTCTGCATGTACAGCCAAATCAGCCTTTCACTTGCAAGAGAAACTGCAGCTTGTGTCTGCTGGAAAACCATAGTTTCAGCATTGCAATCTTCTTCTCATTCCAAAACATCCATATTATGAAATTCCTAACCAGGTCTAATTATTTACCTGAATGTGTTGGGTTTGTGTGTGTGGTGGGGGTTTTTGGTAGCAGGGGAGGGGGCTACAGTGGTGGGCCCCTATGAGAAGTTTCTTGAAGCTCCCCCAGCTCCAAGTCAGACCTGCCTCTGGCCAAGGCCAACCAAATCAGCGATGGTGGCTGCACCTCTGTGATAATGTATTTAAGAAGGGGAATCTGGGAGGAGGCATAGGAGTTGTGAGGAAGTGTGAAGGAGACACCTATGCAAACACCAAAGTCAGTGGAAGAAAGGAGCAGGAGGAGGTGGGGGAGGTACACCACCTGCTCTGGTGTAGAGACTCCCCTGCAGACCGCAGAGGTCACCAGTGGAACAGATGTCCATGTGCAGCCCATGGAGGACCCCACACTGGAGCAGGTGTCTGCACCCAAAGAAAGTCAGGACTCTGTGGGAAGCCCTCGTTGTTATAGTTTTGTGCTGGGAGGACTGCAACACACAGGAGGGACCCACGCTGGAGCAGTTCACAAAGAGCTGCAGCCTGTGGGAAGGACTCACATCAGAGAAAGTTCGTGGAGGATCATATCCCGTGAGAGGGACCCCACACTGGAGCAGTGAAAGAGTGTGAGGAGTCCTCCCTCTGAGGAGGAAGGAGTGACAGAAACAACGGGTGATGAACTGACTACAACCCCCATCCCTGCCCCCTTGCACCACTCAGAGGGAGGAGGTAGAGTAGCTGGGATCAAAGCTGAACCTGCAAAGAAGGGAGGGGTGGGGGGAAGGTGTTTTTAAGATGTGTTAAGTGTTGTTGGTCGTGTTTGAATCAAATTGATGGGTTTTTTCTTCCCCTAACAAGTCTGTCTTTTGCCAGTGACCATAATGGGTGAATCATTCCCCTGTCTTTATCTTGATTCTGGAGCCTTTTCCTTTATTTTCTCCTTCCAGTTCCTGAGGGGTAAAGGGTTACTGAAGGGCTGCATGGTGCTCAGTTGCCCTCTGGGCTCAAACCACGACACCAAAGAAACAAAAAATAAAGCAAAGCTGCATGAAAACTGCAAAGGTCTTTTGGATTAGGCCCAAGTGAGGGTGGATTCTTCCAGGCAGAGAGTGACCCTGGCCTAAACAATGACTAAGGCAGCAAAGACTTCATGCCTTATCAGTAGAATTCCTTCTAATGATAAATAATAATTTTAGATCTAAGGCCATAAAGTGATTAATAGCAGAAGCCAGAAATATGTTCTTCAATTCAAGTATTGGTTGATCTTAAAAACCCATCATCAAAACTATCTATAGTACGTAAACACTGAATAAGCTGAAGCACTTCTGTGCTGCACTTCAGTTCTAAAGCAAATCCATGCACTGTGGAATGCAAAAAGTTAATTCTGGGTTACCCAGACCTAGATCCTCTTTGCAAAAACTGTATTTCAGGTGCCAATGTCAAAGAACAAGTAAGGATCAGAAGGGTCAGCTGCAGACACAGAAAGCAGCTTCATGCTCCTCAAACGGTTTGTAAATTGTTTCTCTTCCCACTTCTGGGCCAAGACTCACAGCCTTCCTCTAGGGTCAGCAAGCCTTAAAATTACCCACGACTTTGTAAATGGGCACATTTTTGTCCATCAGATTCTCATTCAGATGCAATAAAGGAATTACACAACTTTTGGTACTGTTCTGCACTTCAGTCCCTCACAGTACATACTGATAATGCAATAACATATAAAGTCCATTTAGTGATTTCCTTACCAGATATGGTTTGATCTTTTTCATATAAGCTAACATGGTACAGCTATCTGCTGCTTCTACTCGTAGTCAGTTCAGGTATTGTGGTTTTCAAAGTGGAAAGGAATGAAATTGCCAGGTGTCTGGCAATAATTAAGTATATTTCAATAGGCACTGCTGTTTCCATTCATAATTTTGTACAGGTGACATTTTAATTATTCCTACTGTTCACGGAGCAGTTGTCTTAAGACTTCAGTCATATACACTGCACAGATATAGAGGACCAAAGGCTGCATAGCTGATAACTGTCAAACAAATCCTCCTCTTCCTCTGTCTCTTTCATTTCCATTTTCTCATACTTCAAGCCCTGCAGTTTGTGATGGGATTTTGCCTTCATAGTTTAGCTAAAGTCAGAGTGAAAGGAAATTCAAGCTACAGCACTTACTGAATGCAATTCAATCTGATTTATCAGACAGGACTGTTGAAACACCTCTTGGAAGACAGCAACTCTTGGCTCGGTCCTCACGTATTTTACAGGAATATCAGTATAACAAATTGACTTACTGAGTTTCCTGATATGACAACTCATTCAATCAAATCCTTCAGACAAAGACATCAGTGAAGAGAAGCATACTACATCAAATTGTGCATTCCACAAACCATGTACAATAACGTCTGCAGATAGGTTTACAAGCGCAGACCCATACAGCCTGATGCTGCCACAGTGGGGGAGATGTTAAAAAATACCAGAAATGAAATAAATAAATATGCACAGCTAGCGCCTCGTCAGGCAGATACCGTTGATTTCCTGTACGGGTCGAAGAGGTATAGCAACCATACATTATTGGCTGCAATTCTTATGATCAGGAAGCACTTTGCTTGTCAATCTAGGTAATACATTTTTAATTTGCAACCTCATTTATAAAGGAAAGGCAACATGCCAGATATAAAAATTATGAGTATTGAAAGAAATCTATTAGTTTTGTAACAGACTCTTTGCAATTATCCCTTTAAATACGCACACACATTTGCTACCATTATACCTTAGCTTTCTCCCTTCACTGAAGCTTGGACAGAAGCAGTGTCAGTAAGTGCTTCTCATTTTTAAGTCCAATAAGACACAAATTGAAGTTTACTGTTGATTTACTTTCAATTTGTTGAGCTCTATGTCTCATCATTTCTACACGATCTATTTAGGTTTTAAGCTTCTTCAAGCAGAGACTGTTTCTTTATCTTTCTGTACAACTTCCAGCATATTTTGGAGTTGTGCTTGCAATAAACAGTAATGCTGAATGGACAAATTATTTGCAAAGGTTTTGCCTGATTCATTTCTCTGTGCATCCATTACACAGTAATATTTGCTAAAATTATTCTGTACAAGGGAAAGAAGTTACTGTTTTTTAGTTAAGTGCACTCTTAATCAGGCAGACTGTCTTTAGGACTTGATTTTATTTCTAAAAAACAAAATCTTCACTGAACACCAGAAGCCTGCATTAGAACAGTAACAATGCAGAAGTTTGAATAAAAAGTTGTGTGCACTCTGGTATAAAAACCATATATAGGAATAAAGGACTTTATACATATACAAGAACAAAGCACAACAGAACAAAGCCCTTTTCTTTACAGACCCTCAAGTGCATTTTAAGAAACATGCTGTGATTTAGAAAAACCTACTGGACTTAGAAAAAGGAATTGAATCATGGAAATCCTGTGGCTTCCGTATGCAGGACATTTTGTGGCTAGGACATCACAACAGCATTAAAAACTCTGAGTCTTTGAGAAAACAGTCCACTCTATTGAAAAACACACTACTGACCCAGAAACAGTTTCTACTGAGATCGTATTAAATGCCACAGGAGTCAAGATAAAATGAAAATAATGAATTTTCTACACAGCCTTTTACCTAAGTGGACTTCTGGTAAATACCCTCATAAGTCAGGCAGAGTCACAGACATCCAGCTGTGGTGAGGGACGACCACACACCATGCGCAGGGCCTGAGCCTGCACCTTGGACCATCTTTGTAAATGCACCCAAGCAACGTGTTGCCTCCCTCTTTCAAAGGCAACAGTGCTCACACGCAGAGTTAAGAATATAAGATGGCAAATTTTAAGGTCACATTTTAGAAGGTATTAAGCTGCCTTGGCATTTCAGAAAACAGACTTTATACTCATCCAAAAGATAGTGAAAATCATATCAGTGTATTTCATGTGCATGCTTGGTATGTTGTATATGTTGTTTAGACATAAACTGCCAGATCGTCCAGATTAGATTTAATTCAAGCTCCCAGCCAGCAATTTTCTTTGGAACTATGGTATGAGTTGTATTCAAAATAAAACCACCAACACATAAATAAGAAAGGCACTGCTTGTGGCATGACTTGCTAGGTGGATTGCGAGACCTTCAGCACCTTATAGACACTCAGCAGTCAGTGACGGTGAGTGCCTGCACTTCCCTCCCTGTCACAGACACTGAAGATAAGAGGCTGACTGACTGCCACGGTTCCTGGGAGAACTGGCATCTTATTGCCTCACTGCTTGCATCTCTGGATTTGGAGCCCTCAGTCTCATTCTGGAGTCAGAAATGTCTTTGTCCTTAGCACAAGATAAGGAAAAGGAGGTCATTTCTAGTGCCCAAAGATGGGAGATAAGTTTTGCACCCAGTGACAGAGCGCTCCTCTGTGTCTGCCCTTCCGGAGCCGTCTTCCCCGCATAAGCTTTATCAGCTCTAGTGAGGATGGGCACCCAATTAAGCCTTGATAAAGCCATAATGAAGGAAGAGATCTTTAAGGCATCTATAATAAAATGTACTTGTCATAGTTGTTTGTCTGTATACTCTTGATACTGATTTGAGGACCAGGAAGGATTTTTTTTTTCATTTTCTTTTTTTATTAAAGGCTCTCACATTTCACCTTTAAGGCATTATTGCAAATTTTATCTTGCTAATTGACTGCTCATATGGTAATAATTTTACACCACATTAAGTAATGTTCTAATTTGGTTTAATGCCCTCACTTAATGGGAATAAAATGCATCATATATAGAAATTATTAACCATTTACATATTCAGTATACATGCTTGTCATCTGGTTTTGGGTAAGAAGGGTGCATATACATGAGAGAGAAATATAGGAGGAATACACGTGCAGGAGAGAATGAGAAAAGCAACATAATAAACTGTCAAACTGAGAAGAATGGTGAGATACCAATTCAGCAGGCATCAATTCCACATTGTTATGTACATCACTGAATGCTTTCTGCTGCTTCAGTTGGGCTGAAAAACAGCAAGATAGAAGTAAGAACCTGATTAAACACATGACTGAATACACCAGGGATGACAGATTCAATGAATGTGTTTCTTTCTATTTAGACAGGGGAAGCATCTTTAGTTTGTGTGTAAGAGTAGTAAAGAATTGGGACTGGTAGAAAAGAAACTGGTAGAGCTGCATCACCTGTGCTGCACAGTGACTCTCTGTAGCCCCAAGTTATCTGCGAAATCCATGCTGCACCAAAGCAGAGGGTATTCTCTCCCTGACACATTTCTTCTGCTTTTGTATGGATCTGACTCCATGCTTGGCTCCATTAAACCATAAGTTACAAATAAAAAAAGCAGTAAAGCAGCCACGTCATGAATATTCAAAGTTCCCTGTGAAAACTCAGAGAGTTGGAACTTTTTTGTATGAATTTTCAAAAAAAACATCAGCTCGGGCCTTTATATATAATATTCCCCTATAAACACCATAATAACAAGAATATTTGTCCTTATATGTCCTACTCATGTACCCTAAAGCATATTATGACTGGAAATTGAATGGCATAGATTGAACTCCCAGCTGTTTGCATTCTTGTTGGTGGCTCTCAATATTCCCAGAGCTACCATTTGGAAACTATTACTTTTCTGTCACTCGCTACTCTCCTCCAGAAGGTCTAATGAACTGCGTAGGTCAACTTTCTGTCTTTGTCTTAGAAAGAACAGCTAATATCTTTTCATGACCTGATCTGATTTTTATTGCTGTACCAACACAGTTACACAGTTCACGATATTAGATTTTGAGAGAATTGTGTACATCACTGAGGACACGGAAACACAGCAGAAGGACTAAGATAAGATATAGAGATAAAAAAGATTAATTAGGTTTATTTTTTTTTCTAAATGTGCTGATTTAAACATATGTAGATATTTTATGCCGATTAAAAACTTTGCAAACTAGTACTAATAGCACTAGAATATTCCTACCATTTTTTTTCCATTAATCCAACATTAGGATTACAATACCGTGATCTCCCTGGTTATCTTTATGCAAAGGTCATTGCATGACTGTGATCTTAAAACCTTTAAATCAGACAACTAACACAAAATTCACATAGTTATTTTAAACCAGATATATTGAATACCCTGGCCAAAATTCAAAAGACTTGGTACTGCCAACTTCTGTTGGGCTGTCTGTACACGAGACTTACTACCAGCATAACTGGACATGTCAAATGCTGTATGATCCCTTATTGATCTATAACAAATAGAAACTCTTACTTTGATTTAAAATTTTGCAGTCAAAATGGCAATACTTATTGACAGATATAAACATAGGTATGTGAATATGTACAGATATAATTTTGTAAGCACTGTCAAATTTCTGCAATGTTTACACAAGTTATTTCCACACTAACCAGTGACCTTCAGCTGCTCCTAAATGTTATTTAGCAAATAATTTCAGCAACAAATATCTCAATGAAAATATTTTTTAAAAACCACAGATAAGGAATTTTTTTTCCCCATGTATTGTAAACTACACAATACAAACCTAAGCATGATGGTCTAGGATGACCAGTAAGTCAACCAAAAAAAATTTACTTCACCAAATAATCGATAAATAAATAAATAGATGAATGAATGAAATTTTAAAAAGCTAAGAAAAGTCAGAAAAACATGAAGGGGGGAAAAAAGAAGGAAAAAAGTTACAGCATCCAGAACACCTCTGTGGTCTTCCCCTTCACTGCAAATATAAACAGGAGGCTAAAGTGAAAAGCTTTTAAGCATTTTTTCATTTAAAAACAACATGACAGAAGTCTTCCATTTCAAGAGAAAAAAAAAAATCTACCTGTAAATGCTCTTCCAAACTTTTCTTGTCTTTAATAGAAGTTGTTTCAATAGGAGTAAGATAGCAGAACTGAAATCTGGACTCTGTGCTTGTATGGCATTGACCTGGCACTCCTTGTTGATTTTACATAAGACACCACCCTCTTAAACCATACTAACTTTCAGCTCCTGAAGATGAGCTCTTTCTGTTCCCATTTCTCCAGAGTGTAGAGGTTTCCTCTTTCCCCCAGCTATGGATAACCACATGGATCCCACACTCTGTTCCACCATCAACATTTTTGGATACCTCCAGTCATTTCTCCCCACTACCTCAATAGTTACTGACTATTCCCACTGATAGCTTGGTCTCAGCTACCATCGTAAAGGATAGTATCCACACAATAAAAACTGACCAGGCTTGGTGAAGGAAGGGTTTGTATTAGCTGCATTTCACGGACTTCTCCAGATATATCTCTCAATTAGAGGGATTACAAATCCTAAATTGAAGATTATAAATCCTCTTTTTATTCAACCATGATGCATATGCGGCCCTAGTCACAATGTAGTAGTGCAAAGAATGCCATCATGTAAAGGGTTAGAAAACACTATTCAGGCTTCACTTGTTTCTATTTTCATGGTGATTCTGGGACCATACTTTCTCATTTGTCCTATGCAGAGAAAGAGGGGAACAACTTGTTTCTTGCATGAAGCTCTCAATGATAGAAGTGAGATTATTTTTACTGCACTCACAGTTAAATAACACTGGTTAAGAAAGGTAACTGTTAATCTTCTCAGCATGCTTAAAGCAAGATGCCAACCAATACACACCTGTAGGAGGATAAAAGATTGCACAGGCTAGAAACTTGACCCTGAATACACAAATCACCCAAGTCTTATACTGTAGGCCCAAATAACACTTAACTTTTCTGTTAAGTACCCTCTACAAGTGTAAAAGATACTCAAACCAGGACAAGAATGTTTTCATTCCCTTTGTCTCATACTTGGCACTAGCCTGTAAGAGCTTCTCTTCATTACATGCACCAGAAAGGCCCAAGGAGGAATGTATTCTGCTCAAAGACAGTTTATGCATGACCTATTTCCCTAGCGAGTGGAGGTTCCTGTGCAGCAATTTAAATTAAAAACCTACCCAAAGGGGACCTGCTTCTAAACACTGTACAATTTGACACTGGAAATAATTCTTTTTTTCCTCTCTATATCCCTAGGGCTGGAGGTCTCTGTCTCCTCAGCAAGCTGCTGTTTTCAGAACAGGTCGGCATCAGTTTTCATTCCTCCTCAAAAATGGCAAAAACACCACTGCAACAAATGACAATTTGTTATCCTTTCCCCTTCTCATAGTGACTTGCAACATAGCCCTTCAGAAAACTGTAAGTTCTAAGCACTGGAGACATGCTAATACTAAGGAAAATTTACTAGAAACAGTTGGCAGGTGGAGTAGTTGGAGGTGCTGGCAGAAAAATCTTTTCTTGACATTTTCCAAAATGCCAGGTTATTCTTACTGCTTTCATTTCTAAAGTTTTCCTTACTTGAGATACTGAAAAGGTTTGATTTGCAGGGGATGAGTGTCCAAAACTTCAAAAAACTCAAGTCTGGAACAGACAGCACACAAATTGTTCTGAAATTTTTGTTGCTGTATTTTAAAATTTCTGTAACTTTGTTGCTATTGTTACTGCAGAGCATGTCCATCCTATAGCTTACATTTGACAGAAGATTGTATCAAAGCTCTTCTTGACACAGACCTCAGGCAGAGCTGAATACCTTTTGGCAGCAGATAAAGATGAAATAGAAAGTAGGCAGCAGAAGATAAAGGCAGCTCAACTTAAACCCATGAAAATTAAGAAACTGGGCTTTCTGCAAAGCTATTTGACACAGTGTAGCATTGTTAAAAATCACCTTTCTTTTTCATCCAGCACAAACTACAAAACGACAACTCATTCCTGAAAAGCCTAACACACCTAGTCATGAGGAGATGCCACTGTCAGCAGTAGTCGGTTACTTGTTGTAGCATCATATGAAGGGTTTCAGTTTCTTTTAACCAAAATAGAAAAATCTAAAACAATTTATGCCTCCAGATTTAATGTATAATGGAAAAGAACCTCTCCATCTGGCTTACAAAATACTTTGCACCTTATCAGCTACCATTAAAATGCATTAAATAGCTCAAATAATGGTATACACTTGACCTGCATGGTATCTCAGCATTTCTAATCATCTCCAATTTGTGTCTAAATACAAAACACAGTCTAATTATCAAGCTACTAACTTCAGGTCTTTGGAGTATTTAAAAAAGCAGCGTATTAATTAGTTCCAACAATACGCTTTATGAACTTCAGGAAGTTCAGCATGATATTAACATTAGAGTATGTGTTATGGTTTGAAAGTTATTGTGCACTGCAATCTTCCATTTAGACTAATCGGGAATGGCTATTCTACAAATTGTGCATCCATACAGTTTTCCTATAGCTGCTTCATCCATTTCTCCTCTGTTGCACCCACACAAATCTCTAATTTTCCAAAGGAAATACAATCTGTTTTGGCAGAGATGCTAACAACACAACAGCACAGCAACCACAAACTATGCAGTTTCTATTATTATTGTGGTAGTTTTTGGTGTATCTTCCCTCAGCCTTTGGAATTTGGATCAAATTCCTATAACTCCCCTCCTGTTACGCCTTTACCCAAAGGAAGTGAGAGTCACCATCGTTTTTAAACTGCTGTTGAGCAGTACAGCCTAAGCACTGAATGCCTTATTCCTGATGGACTTTAATACAAGTAACACAACTCAGCAGTGACAGAGCCCAGTGGCTTTCGGTGCTTCGCAGGGCAGCAATAGCAGTGCTGTGTAAGGATCGTAGGGGGGATGCTGCAGCCCATGAGGGTGATTCCACTATTGTCCCCAGCATTTTCACAACTCTCATCAAATTGCTTCACTTTCCTGTAGACTAGGGCCATGCCAAAAGTATGATGTGATAACTGTTCACCTATTTTGGCACCCTACAGATGGAACAAAAGACAGCAAGAAAGTCCTAGACTTCAGCATAAACAAGCTGGCATGCAACGACATCATGCACATGGATTCTGCACAAGCTAGAATTGCAAAAAAGGTACCATACAGAACATGTGAAACCAGATGAGCAAACCTGGATCTAAAGAACAGCAGTTAATAAAAGAAATGTTAATACCACCAAAAAAACAACAGCAGATTTGAAATGGGGATGTATCTACATCTACCTTACAGAGCAATTTCTTCCAAATTCAAGCATTTGTTTCCAAAAATGTAAAATAAAAATGTAAATAAAAGAAGAAAAAATAAATAGAAGATTCATGTTTAACTGCCCTACACCTTCCACTTCTTTTCCCTAGCTACTTGGCAACTTAACCTGCTTTGCTCTTAAGTAGTTATTCCTCGGGCAAGTCCTTATAAAAAATATTCCTGCTACCATCTTCAGCTGTGAATGAGTGATAAAAAATAAAACAGTTCCTTTTTTTGAAAAATTAGGTGAATTTTGTACTGGGCATAAGGCTGGAACAGAATATCCCTCTCTAACAAATCAACTAATGAAGCTTACATGAAGACATCTAATATTTTAGGATACCCTGTAGGCTGCTCTTGGCTTTGGGACTCCAGAATAAAGATGAGAAATTAGTCACATGATTTTTCTTAGATTTGTAATTAAACCATGTTTATCCTAAACTGACTGATCCATCTGTGTTTGGAAATGATGGTAATAAAAAGCTAGAAAGAGTTGGCAAAATCACTAGCTTTCTCAAATAAAACATCTAAATATCACTTCAACATGAGGCCAGGAAGGAAAAGAAGGTAAACTGCAGAAAGGGATACATTTATAGCAGAAAGAATCTCATTTGGGAGTGTGAACTACATTTGTTGCTTCTCAAATGCAGTGGACTGGTTCGTGACTGGGATGAGTGAGTAAGGGTGGCAATGTAACAACTGAAATTTAGTAAACTTCATAGGTAGACACATAAATATCACCTTACTGAACACTCAGCAGTTCTCTTGTCCACACTCAGAGCTTTGGGGGAGACATAGATAAGTAAACAGGACAGATAAAGTTAAGTGATTGCACAGATAGCACCGTACAGTTTAATTCCTGAATTTATCAGATGTGTCAATCAGAGAATACACAAGAGTTACCTGAAAAGTCCTGGGAAAAGCTCTGGTGCTCAGGCAATTAATCAAACAACAGAGACAAAGAGAAATGACCATATTCCCCATTCACAAATGGCACTATATATGCAAACACAAACATAAATACTTTGTGCTTATGTGAGAGAAGAATGCTGACTATCGCATCTACCCAACAGCCAGTAAGTGTCGTATATCTTATTCTCCCTCATGGCCAAAGAGGCATTTTAAATCTAAGGTTATGGGAATAGATCAGTCCCAAAAGGTATCAAGGATGTCCTCATGCTGAGCATCTTAAACATTAGCTGATTTCATCAAAAATCAATGACTGTTGATAATGAAGTCAGTAAAAATTGGGTCTCCTCAGCACAGCTGAGATGACACCCACAAACTGTAGGATCAAAGCTACCTTCTGCAAAAAAAATGTATTAACTCCCCAGGTCTGTTCTTCAGTTATTGCCCTAAGGAAATGAAGGATTGATGATTTTTTTTCTTACTTTTCTTAAAAACTGGGAAGGAAAACCACACCAGGTGCTCTACAGCAAATGGAAGAAATGTACTGTCATCAAAGGCAGAATTCTATACTTTTAGATTTATATAAGAAGTCTAGACTTTTATATCTATATTACATTTACTTTTATGGAAAGTAAATATAATAGCTAAGCTGTGCTTGATCTGCTGGTGAACTGTTCATTAAAAATAAACACTCTGCATAAAACTGCCCATAACAAATAATTCATCCCTCTCCTGGATTAATATATTTTTGATTCCTATCACCAAGGTTGCACTGAAATAATTTGGGTCAAACTCCTTACAAGTTCCTGGTACTGAAAACTATTTTCTAATTCAGCTAACATAGATTTACAGTGATTGCTAGACAGTTTGTCACTTTTTTTAAAAAAAGTCACCTTGAATGTCACAGATAAGCCATTCTGATTTTCTTGACTAACCAATAGTTCCCAGTGGCATTAACAGTATAGAAATTAAAGTTGGAAAAAATACCGGAGACCAAGAGTTGCAACAATTCAAAGTGGAAAACAAAAAGCCACTAAGAGGATCCTCATCCTTTTTAAATCTGTTCTGTCATTTTACTAGGCTGAGATAGCTATTTAATGTCTTCACTAGATGTATTTTCTGATCTTGGATGTCCTCCAGTACCGGACTGCATTGAAATTCTGTGTAAATTCCAGGGGGATTTTCTTACTTACCTAAGAAACAGTGATTCAGAGAGAACCACATCTAAATACTCCTAACGTTAAGTGACACTGCTCTTGATAGACCACAGGAAAGATATGTGCTCTTAGGACCTCATTTGTTGGTATTTCAACAAAAAGTAACAGCAAATGAATCTAGAGTGCAAACCCAAAACATATCCACATAGATGATATTTTGGTCTTCTGTAGAGGAAAAAAAGTAGCTTTATACATTCAAATTAGCATAGGTGATTGTGGGAAAGGTAATTACATTATTAATACCTGCCAAGCTGCCAATAATGCTAATTTGAGATAAGTTATTCAAAGACTGGCTTTCTCTATACTTGTAAAAAAAATGGTTGTAAATCTCTTGATCATTTCTAAGTCTCATAGGAGTAAATTCCTTAAAAGGCCCAAGACAGTTCATGCTAAGACCTCAGATATTAAAGGGCTTGTCAAATGCCTTCATGGGAATTATTACTGGGAGAGCAGATGTGATATTTCTGTAAAAAGCACACGACAGGAAAGGAAACAATTGCAGAGGTAAAAATAAGAGATTTTTGAAAAGATGAAATACACTTGGACAGGTGTATCCTATTTCACAACGACACATGATCCATGGGGTACGTTTATTTGATTTTCAGAAAGGCGCAGCTCAAGCTCTGTCATCTCATTCAGCTCATTGCTGAATTCTAAGTGAGGTCTCCCGTCTGTTTTCTAACATCGCTTGCGGCTTCTCCTGACACCTCTGCAGAACACTCCTTGTGAATAAAGCCAGGGGGATGGGGGGAAGGTGACTCTCCAGTCTCAACTCTCTCCAAACACGCTGCTGTAGGACTCACTGACAACCCAAGATAGCTGTTGACTCCAGTAATATATTCTTTTCAGGCTCTGTGACAAAGGATATAGGCAGGCAGGGCCACGTAGGCTGCAGCTATTGCAATAACCCCTCTTTCATCCAGCTCATCAACAAAAGAGGAGCTGAGTAACTCTGTGCCACTGGATCATGAAAATTAAAAGCTCTGGGAGCTCCTTTGTCCAGCAGCTTCCCCGCTCCAGCACCAGCGAGGAGCTGTGAGCCTGATCGTGTGCAAGGGAGGAGGATTCAAACTGCTTCCAGGAATGCAGAGTGTGAGAGAATGAAAAACTCTGTTACAAAGGAAGAGCATCAGGACTGTGTGAATGGCTTACACTCAGGAAAGGTTTTGCCACCTCTGTAATGGATTTTACTAACTGCATAGTATGACAGGCCTCAGCAGCAGAGCCTGACTGCATGGCTGCCTCTGTCAGACCAGCAAGAACTAAGTTAATACTGCTAATACTGTATTTACTATATTTACAAGCAAAATTCCTCACATTCCCGAAGAGATTTGTTTTCTTGTTGATGGTACCAAGAATAAGGTGGGCGATCATCTCTTCCTATAGCTGAAATACCAAACATAACTAAGTGTTGAATTGCTCACGTGCCCAGCGAACATGAAAGGAGTTATTCAACTGCAGAGGAACCAGTTTTCCTCATCTTGTGCCAACTGGCAGGTTTTGCTTGCTTATTCACTGGACAAAACAAGGCTGGTCATTCTGCATTTGTTTATCTACAGGAGAATGGGTGCCAAGGCATGAATATTGCCTTACACCCTCCAGGAGGCATAGTGTTCTCCAATGTGACTGCCAGCTGAATTTCATAAGAAAAGAGAAATGATCTGAATTGGAAAAGATTTGGTGGACTAGTTCAACCTTCTTCAAAATTATATGAAATCCTAGCCAAAGGTAATCATCAGCAATTTAAGTCAGGAATATCTGAGATCAAATGTTTCTATTTTGTCTACTTAAGACATTAAAGCATTTGATCTTGTTTCTCAGCAAAGACATGAGAAGGTCCCTCTGGGGTAGGGTTTTCCCTACCTCTCCAAAATTATGTAACTCTCAATCCACAGATAGAATTCATTTTTCAACCATGTAATTCCACAGAAATTAGGTGATCGTCCTCATTTACACTATTATTGTTTTATGTTTCTAGAAGGATTTTTCCAACTAATTTTATTCTGATTTATTCAGAAATAGGGTCAGTGCAGTGCTGCTTCCTCAGATGTCTGAAAGAAAAACTGCCTTCACAGTCCAGAACAATATTGCTGCTTGCTTGTTTTGTTTATGACTGTTTTAAACATTTAAGCTTCTTTAGAAATAAAGGAAAACAATTTCTGAAACTACGGGTTCATTAAGCAAACAGACCAGAACTGTACACAGCTCAGAAGATATTAAACTATCCCACCTGTCATTGGGTTTGAGAATACCACAGAATACAACATTGAGCTTAGTGAGATGTAATTCAAAAAACTCCATTAGTATAATAATAGGTTTGTCTACTGGCTCTGTTTCCCAGCTACAGTGTATTAAATGTCATTTAACTGTTCCAATAAATTCAGGCTCGTGGGTGCAATTGGTAAGCAGGAGAATGGAATAAACTGGTATAATAGATGGATCAATAGACAATACAAAGATATAATGAGCAGTTAATGTGTTGAGGATGGAACCAATGAAAAATCATTATTAAGTTAATTGTTTTGAAATGTTAGCATTCAAAAAATGATCCTCTGAATTAAGCGTTAATTTATTGTATGCTGCTACAAGTCTCCTGTTAAATTTCAAATGAGTTACTGCTAGAACTTATTTAGCAAGAGGAACAAAACATTTCCAAACACAGATGAAGTTGCTCCTGTGTCAGATGTAAACTTGTAACAAGATCATTAGTGCTGTGCTTTAAAGACAAACTGAGTATTTCCTGGGATTTTCTGGTTCCCGTGAAAGAACAGAGCACAGCAAGAAATTGCTTTGCGTACCATCAATGCTGATACAGCAGGGAGAGTTTGTCAAGAGATTTATATTTTCACAGCTCACTTGCCTACAAATAAATATTGCCAAATGAAACGTTTTCCGTGGTGTAGTCCAATCTGCTTTCATAATAACTAAGCCTGTTAAAAGAAGGATTACCTTCAGTTACAGTGCCTGTAGGCAAACTCAGCACACAAACACTGTCCAACGCACCTATGGCTGCAGCCACCAGAGCTCCTTTGCCAGTCGGTACAGCCAGAAAGAGTGTGTGACATGACACCTTTGCCAGTGGGTACCATCACACAGTATGCTGTTTATCTTTAAAGATTCCACTGCTGAGAGAACAGGCACTGCATGATGGTTTTAATCCTGCTCTGCTACACTGCCACCTAGTCAGGGATTTTAAACCTCCTTACAGACTTCACTGACACTGTAAGAATTACCTGTCATTCTTCAGATGAGGGCAAAATCAAATCTTAGAGAAATTTATTAAAAGTCAAATAAAACATCCAGCTGGCTCCATCAGAACAGGGCACAGAGCTCTTCACTGCAGAGACACTGTTCTTGAGAAAGATATTCTTAAAAATCAAACCATACACTCCACTAAAGGTAGATATCAAATGGGCACATGGACATGCTGAGAACCCAGTGCATTTATTTCTACTTTATTTCTGAAAGATGGTACAGCAAGAACAGAGACAAGAATTATAAGATACTGGAAGTGAACAACAGTACCCAAATACCAAGTCCTGAGGCTTGGATTGGAGAAGAGTACCTGATTGGGCAGCAGTGCCTTCTTTCTATGGCTGATAAATGGTGTTGGTGTTACATCTCTACAGTGTTGGTGTTACATCCCCCACAATGGGACAACACATATGCATTTTGAAAATCATTGCACAAGAAGTTTCTTATGTCCTACAGTGACACCATAAAGCCAAGGCTCTGCTCATTTCCCACCTTCTTTGCAGCTCTCACTCACCTGTGCTGCCTGGGAACACAACCACACTGCAGAGGCTGCTCTGCTTCCCTCCCTGCGGATGGACAGGCTTGGACATGAACTGGCCCACAACAGGCCCAGCTACAGGGCTATGCTCACGTTAGGTTTTCTGATCATGCTGTCTTCATTGTTGGTGAAGGAATCATAAAGGCCATGAAAAATCCTTTCCACATACTTTTAGCCCCTCACAAGCCACATTTTTTATAATCTGATATAAATTTGCAAGAGAGAACTGAACTTCCCAAAATATTTGCAAAAACAATGGAAAATGTGCATATTTCAAAATTAAGGAAAACAATCTAGACAAAGCACCACAATTTTAATTTTTTTTTTTTCCTAAGAACTCAGCTGCTCATTAATTTGCTGGACCCTTCACCTTATTATTTATGATGTAAACCCTGTAAAGAAAGAGCCAATGTCTTCACTATTTGCATACAAAATGCTTAGCAAAGTGGGAATCTGATTTATACAAGCTCCTAAATATTACTACAAAAATAAAAATAATACCAATAGTAATAATACATCTTGTCAGTGACATCAGCTTTTGTGCTTAACTCTTCCCTTTGGGGAATCTACACTAGGAAAACGATAAGAAAAGTGGCCTGGCGTCTCCATTATGGCTAAGTACTTTTCTCAGTCAGAACCATAATCTGTAAACTAGGTAATTATTTCAGGAAGATCTTTTTTCCACACATTTGTTCAGTGAGTGAACAATGTTGAAATAAGTAGGTTTGAGATTAATTATTTTTCTCAGGAGCCCCAGCAGGATTCAGTGGGAGGTCTGTTGCAGTGATTTTATTAACTGTTTTGAGGATTTGTGATCTGAATTTACTATTCAGGGTTACCAAAACTGTGCAATACAGGCGATCTTCCACTGGTTTTAAACAAAAGAAATGGAGCATGTGCAAATTTGGCACAAAAGAATTGAATGACATGCAACTGAGAAGTGCTTCCCTGGATTTTTCTTTTGTTGAGGCAGAGGAAAATGAAGTGCTCTCACTCTGACATTCACATAGTCACTACCAGCATTGAGAGTTTTTTCTGAGTGTTTCTCTTCATACTTTCCAACACAGGAAGAGAAAGTTGAATGTAGAGATGGCATGGAAACGGCAGGCACATATGGATGGCTTCACTCCTATTATCCAATGTAAGCACGTCAGCAGGTGCAGCTGCTCATTTCTGCTGGTGGTCACATACACTGCCTGGGTTGCCCTTCTCATAAAAGATTTTCAAAATGTAACCAGATGCACTTGAGTAGCCTAGTCTTAGAGACAAACGATTCCTATTTCTTCCAGGTATGGTTTAGCCAGGTTTGAATCCTGCTTCCGCTCCATTTCTTCCATGACTCTTTCTGAAAACTGTCTTCCGTTTTAAGAAAAACTACTGAGAGCAGCAAAGCAGCAGCTACCAGTATTCATGCAAATTAATTCAGTATTGTGATTGCAATTTCCTCAACCTCTTCAATCTGACTGGAATATACTCTTCATTTAATGATCTACAGTGATCCGTTACCCCTCTCTTGAAGCATCATCCCTGCACTTTAACATGTTGCTCTGCCTTTCCATTCTTCTAACAGAAGGATGAAAATGAACAATGGAAAAATCAATTGACAACCAATAAAGCAAGTCTCCTGCTTGTAAATACCAGCTAAAGCACAGGATGCTACTCAACCCACATGAGAGTCAATGCTAGAAAGGCATCTGAGAGCACAAGCAAAGAGACAACAATGACAGTAAAATAAGGTGGAATTATATAAGAAAGAGACTAATTTAGCATAAAGAGAATGTTTAGAAAGTTTCATAGTTTAACACCAGGCACTGGGGGTCCATTTGTAAAACACAAGTTCATGTTTGTTGCTGAATTCTGTTGGGCATTTACATTTATCTTAGGATATGCACACTTTTGCATTACTGAGGGCCAACAATGCATCAGGAGTCTTTTTATATACAACACATGAAGCAGACTTCCCTTAATTATTCATTCAGCATATAAAATTCAGGTTCCATCATGGTGTGCTTTTCTACACTATGTTAAAACGCTAAGACCTAGAAACCTAGGTTTTTATCAGGTCTGAAGCTACTGAATGATTTTCTACTTTCTCAAAACAGTCAAACACATTCACAGTGGCGAAAGCTTTTGACAAAGATGACTGGACAAAAAGACTGTATTTCACATACACCTGTAGAAAATCCGTTAGCAGTTGTTGGTTTTTTATTTGAAGGAATATATACAGAAAGCATGTGCTTTTTTAGTGAATACAGCTTTTCCTATCCACGAGATTCCCACTGGTGAGATCAAATTTTTCACCCTTGAGCTGTTAATAATTAATATGAATTCTCATTAGATTTCTGATATAGATGCCCTTGGGCACTTACTTTCCTAAGTAGAAAGAAACTCTTGTCTTACAACAGAATTATGAATAAACCCACCACAATACTACATGTCATTTGTGTTTCAACAACAATATAGCTGAACAACAAATTTTTTTCTGAACTTTACACGAGACATGTAAAGCTCAGTATTAAATTAAAATTATTCTGTATTTATAAACCTCCAATTTTACTTCAATAAAGAGACTTACCCAGAGTGATTTACTATATCCCTCACAGAATCTAAAACTTTGTGTTCAGAAAGCAAAAGTTGACTAATGACTTATTTTACAAAGAAAATTCCTCATCAGCATCCTATGCAGACATTGGTGGACTCGGGATACTTGCTTATGTTTCTGCTGAAGGGCTGCGGTACTCTAGATTCCAGAATAAATACATGTAGTAGATATTTTACCATTAGTCATAGCACTTTGTCAAGCAAAAAGTTCCTCAATATTTTTCTGATGGAATAGCCCATGCTCTCAAAGAACATAGTGAATCTATTTCAAGGGATCTTCTTAAAACAGTAAAAGTTGTATAAGCTTCTCTGAGTACTGAAACAGAACATGAATTGCTATTCAGTGGGCTGAACCAAGGGCAGAATTTCTTGATGCATAGTTTATCTTCTACATATGCTTACTGCTATTTAAAGTACATTAAAAGAAAAACAATGTATGTTTCCTAGGCAAATTACAAATTCCACCACACAACAGCAGAAAGGATATGCTTATGTGCCAGGTTTTTCATGACAAGAATGTGTGAAGAAAAGCTGTTATAAAGTAAGACAGAAGTAGAGGAATTTACTTTATTAAATACCAACAATTTCAAGACAGCTTCAAATTGCTTAAAGTTTGCTGGGTTGCTGTACTCAAAGAGTTGCGGTCAATGGCTCGATGTTCAAGTGGAGACCAGTGACGAGTGGCATCCCTCAGGGGTCACTACTGGGACCAGCGCTGTTTAACATCTTTGTCAGCAACATGGACAATGGGATTGAGTGTACCTTCAGCAAGTTCGGCAATGAGACCAAGCTGGGTGATGCGGTCGACCCACTGGAGAGAATGGATGCCATCAGAGGGACCTTGACAGGCGGGCCCATGTGAACCTCATGAAGTTCAACAAGGGCAAGTGCAAGGTCCTGCACATGGGTTAATGCAATTCCAAGCACAAATACAGGCTGGGCAGAGAATGGATTGAGAGCAGCCCTGAGGAGAAGGACTTGGGAGTAGTAGTGGATGGAAAACTGAATATGATCCAGCCATGTGTGCTCACAGCCCAGAAAGCCAACCACATCCTGGACTGCATCAAGAGAAGTGTGGCCAGCGGGTCAAGGGAAGTGACTGCCCCCCTCTACTCCACTCTCACGAGACCCTACCTGGAGTCAGCTCTGGGGCCCCCAACATAAGAAGGACATGGACCTGCTCGAGAGTCCAGAGGAGACCATGGAGATGATCAGGGGGCTGGAGCACCTCCTCTATGAGGACAGACTGAGAGAGTTGGGGTTGCTCAGCCTGGAGAAGAGAAGGCTCCAGGGAGACCTTATAGCAGCCTTCCAGTACTTAAAGGGAGCCTATAGGAAAGGTGGGGAGGGACTCTATCAGGGAGTGTAGGGATAAAATGAGGGGTAATTGTTTTAAACTGAAAGAGGATAGATTTAGATTAGATATAAGGAAGAAATTCTTTACTGTGAGGGTGCTGAGACACTGGAACAGGTTGCCCAGAGAGGTTGTGGCTGCCCCCTCCCTGGAAGTGTTCAAGGCCAGGTTGGACGGGGCTTTGAGCAACCTGGTCTAGTGGAAGGTGTCCCAGCCCATGGCAGGGGGGTTGGAACTAGATGATCTTTAAGGTCCCTTCCAACCCAAACCATTCTATGATTCTATGATTCTATGACAATAAAAGATGACCACTGTGTAGATAATGTTACAGATACTCTAGAATGTGCTGCTCAGTATTTAAAGTGAACAGATGTACAGCTGCATCCTTTAAAGTGTATAATGCAAAAATAATCCTTTGATAATGATAAAAATACATTTCCAAAGCATATTGCAACATACTGAATGGTAAACTTGTCAGAAGTATAATTTCTTTTTTTACACCACATTGAAAAATAATGTTTTATAGCTGATAAAGAAAAAAGGGTTACACGGTATACATTAAAGACAAAATTATGCCAGCCACCAGGTTCTCATAAAGATCACCATTCAAATCAGCAGTGAAAGTGAAAATGCATCTATATCTATAGATATATCTATGGGAGTTATTCCCAGATACACACAAAATTGAGATAGAAGAATAAGCAGTCTAGATCCTTGGAGGGGTGTGGGGGGGTGTTCATTCACCCTTGCTATTTGCTTGATCCAAGAAGGCTCCAGAACCTTGTCCCACCTGAATCTGCAGAAAATTTGCTTTCAGTAGAAGTTCTTGTTATGGCGTGCAGGTAGATGACCAGTCTTTGACCTGATATTTAGATAAGTGAAGAGAATATGAGCAACTCTGGAGATGACACAAGAAATTGCTGGACAGTAACAAATACCAGAGAAGCTGACAGAAGCTATAGATAGCATCATGAAAGATGGTTGGATTGCATGGTTAGTTAAGGGGAAGCTGTGTGAGAAATGGCCAAACTTTGCTGAGAAACAGAGAGGAGTACTGGAAACCTCTGAGGAGAAGAGTCTTGCAAGGCCGAGAGTACCTAGTTGGCCATATTAGTGATACTAATATGAGAAGGCTGAGAAGACCTAGATAACGGTGTCAGTAATGTCAAATTAGGGTATGGATGTAGTGAAACTGGGATTAGCAGGGGAGAAATAATTAGGGACTGTTTTTTTATTTGGGAAGGAGGCAAGGGCAGAGACCAAGAGATATAAAAGTGGGTGGGGGGAAAGAACAAGCATGGAAAACTGGGGAGAAGAGGAGATAAAAGGGCCCAGACAAGTATAACCAAGCTGCTGCTCAATACAGTTGTCTGGCCAAGCCCAGCGCCTGATCACCAGTCTACCCTGTCTTATTAAACTCTACACTTACCTGTTTTCTCTGTAACTATGCTTTCTGTTCTGTGTATGAGTGTGTGTATGAGACATTAGCAAACTTCATGCTGGACTATCCAATGAGTAGGGTAGAAGGTCTGGGAGACAGCTACCAGAAAGACCATGGCCTGGAGAGCCTGAGAGTGGGCTGTTGTCAGGAACCAGAGGTCTAGAAACATCCATGCATGTGCATCTTTATGTATGGATGTGTGAGTGTGAGATGTACTAGCATGCTTGGAGTCTGATTAGCCAGATGTGGAGAACAGGATCAGCACATTTGTATCATTCATTTGGTGTGAGCATACACCTACACACAAGGTGCCAGACCCAGCACTGTCCTCCTGTGTGTGCTACTTTGCCGGTGGCTCACTATGTGTGCGCGTTGGAAATACATGCTCAGCCTTTCTACTGCTGGGACCAAGGAGCACAGGACCACAGAAACCTAGATCTATTGGACTGACCTGGAAAAATCCAACAACTCCCACAGTCCATCAGACTGAGCTTCCCTCAACAGCTCTGAGTGACAGTAGAAAAATTATTTCAAGGATTATTCTATAGTGAATTATCACAGGATGCTGTACCAGAAACAACAGATAAATTGTGCTTGAATATTTCTCGTGCTATGTTTAGTTTTAGCCAAGAATAGTGTGGGAGGTATTTTGTGACATATGGCTAAACGGCAGATGTGTGTTATATCTTTTGCTCCCTGAAACTTAAAAAAGAAAACTACATACAATAGCCAAAGATGAGATCTATCTTTCTTTAGGAACTAAACACGGGAGGAAGAAGTAGCTTGTAGGACTGTTTCCTTCAACACATCCCAGCTTACCACGGTTCTCTTTTCATTTTCCTCCCACCTCTCTACCCTCAACTTTAAAAACACCAGAAATGCCTTAGCCAAGTACGTATATTACTCTGTGAGACAAGAAGATGTATCTCCCATTTTTAGCCCATCCACCCATGAACCTAAAGGAAAAAAGTTACATTGTTTTCAAAAACATATTCCTGTAATGTAAAACTTCTTACTGACCTTCTCCTCTTACTGCTCTGATCTCAGGGTCACTCATCTCCTCTTCTTGTGGTGCCTCACTCACTCACCCCTTTTGTTGTCCCTCATACCTCCCCAGCTGGGAAGGTCATGCTTTTGCTTTCGCTACCTCATTTGTCTGTAATTCAATCCTCTCCTCCCTTCTCAGCCACAAAGGCAATCTATCTCCTTAAATCACACCTTAGAGGCTTGTTTTGTCTCTGGTGTTTGGAAGTCACTTCCTTCTGAATCATTTTGTGATACTCTGTATGAACACCACTCTATGATATAAATTCTCTCGTGTTTCATTTGCTGGAGCTCCAAAATAAGTTAAGAGTTCCAAGTAATCACACAAACATGTGTATCATTAAACAGTTCCCTTTTAAAAAAAAATCATTTAATTAGAATATTCTTTTCCTTAGAATTGCAGTGTTGGATGCACAATTGTAACTGAGGCAGAATGCAAAATTAAAGTATTGCAATCAATACAGAAACATAGACACTAAGCTCCAGGCAATAGGGTAGCCTATCACATTCCATCTATTATTCCAAAGTTGGATGCTTTTTTCTTTTTTATGTAACTTTCCCTGAAGCTTGATGTCTCTCAATTACAAGCTGCAGAGTCTTCTCCACAGCAGCCATAAAGTTGTATGTACATTTTCTAGCATACAAGTATATGAAGGGAAAAAAAAATAATCATATTAATATGATCACCTGATAATTCTCTATTTAGAAACACTGAATTAAGTGAGAAGAAATAAATTAATTATAAGTGCCAATATTCCGTCACACACTACATGCTAGTTTATTCAAAATACTGCTTGTATAGTAAAGACATCAGGTATTCAACTAATGTTTCTGTATACACTTTTGTCTTCAAATGGTATGCACATTTGTTAAATCAGCAGTTGATACAGGAACATTGAAAGGGACTTTCTGCATTGTCCCATCCAGAGTGTTCCCAATGCACTTTTTTCCTAACTGCTTATAGACATTTTTTAGCAAATAATAAAATAATCTTTCTCTTCCTCAGCTATTTGCAACAATGTAGCTCTATGTTAAGAGCAGTAAATCCCAATACCAGTCCCTAAATACAAGGTCTTGCATTTTGGACTGTTGAATTTCAACCCATTTCTCTCCATTTAGTCATCCTGCCTTTGATTTGACAATGCCTCCTGGCTTAGGGATATGGTGTAGTTGAGAATGGTCAGTCTTAGGTTAATGGTTGGACTAGATGATCTTCAAGGTCTTTTCCAACCTTGATGATTCTGTGATTCTGTGATTCATATATCACCAAATTTCACAAGCACTACTTCGTGTGCAAGGTCATCACTGTAAATGCTAAAACTGGCTCCAAAACTACTCTTCAAGTCATTGGACTGGTATCGTTGCTCTAGATCAGCAATTCCACACCCAAAAAAAGCTGCCACCCCCTCTTTCATTAGGTCCTACTAAACTCACAGTACTTACTTAGGCTAATTGCCACGATCTCCATTTAAAAAAAAACATTTCCTATGCAGAATCTTTGGTTTTTTTAGTTCTAGGAGATTTCCTTATTCTTTAAAAGACTAGCCCTCTGGTAACAGGAAAAAAAAAAAAAAATCCAACATCCAAGTCCACAGCCTACATTATATTATTGCACTAATTTTTGTTTATTCTGCCTTGTGAATATCCCAGTCTGAGGCAGCATCATGTACATACACAGATTACATCCACATAATCTGAAGTAGACTTCAGGCTTGAAAACTGGACATAAAGTTTATACTTTATGATTTTTTTTCAAACTAACAAATAATCCAATCAGAATGCAATTAAAATTATGCTATCAAAATTTTTTTCAGACACTACTCATCTTTCTTGTAAATAGAGGTTATTATCATTACAAAGCAGAAAGTTATTTATTTTATTTAAGAAGCACCTAAAAACCAGTAGTTCTCTCACTGAAGCCGTTACTGAAACAATCAACAATGACATCATACCTGCTCCAAGAAGTTTACTAAGACAATGTACAACATGTGTGTGTATATATATATATATATGTAACAGGTGGGAACGGGAAGATGTGAAAAGAAATAATGAAGTGTTCAGCACGCACAGCCACAAGTCAGTGAAAACACTGAAGATATTAAATCACCAGCCTTTACCATGTATGTGGAATATGTGGAACAGCAAGGCAGCATTGCCTTTGTTTAGTTCCCATACAAAGCAGAGAGAATTAGCAACCACGAGAGCAAAAGGTCAGTCACCTGCAGCCATCCGTTTGGTTTTACTCAGTTAGGGACCCATCCCAGTCGAACATATTAAACTACAAATCCTGAAAAAGAGCCACAGCTTTGCAGCAACGTTATCCGCAATTAAATAGCATGATCCCTGTAGCAAAAGCCTCACTTGGGTATTTTGAAATACAGTGAGTTCCTTCCAAATACCCGATTTTTTTTTCGTACAAAACATATTAAAGAACCCATGAAGTAGGGGTTGAGTTGGCTGGAAATTAGACCTGCACAAATAGGCTATATTTCAAGACTCTCGTGATAACCTTAGCAAATTAGAAGGAAAAAGATCTACTCACATTAGCAAGTATGTCCAGTCTTACTGTGCTGAGACAGAGATAATTCAGCACTTTAACACATTTCATTTTAATTGTCACAGAATTAGCTGCTTTCAAAGGAAATGTTAAATCAAGAACTGGAAAAAATGTTTTTGAATATATTTTCCCAACAAATACTAATTCACTTTTTTTATGAAGCTTTAGCCTGTGGCATTCTTAAAATGAATCAAAACTATGACTGCGTAGAAATTAATCTACTTCAAGTCCTGATTCCCAGTTTACAACCTTGCTGGAAGGGTTTTCTGTATATTACTTGCTGTGTCTTTCCCTTCATCTGTCACTGAAAGACCCATCAGCAATTGATTGATCCTGTCCTTGTAGCACAACGTTGTCCTAGCAGCACAACCAAGACCACCAGCCCAGGGTTATTGCTCTTCTAGTGACGCTAACTCACTGAAGATCGCAGGAGGGAAATGTTCAGAAAAGTGTGAGATTGCTACAGAAAAGCAGGCTCTGACTTCAATCAAGAGTCGGGTAGAGGAGCATGGTCTGTGGAAGACATTGAACAGCCCCAAACAGGCTGTCAGGAAACCAAATGAGGAAGATTTTGTGGGTAGACACCTATCATTTTTCAGTGTCTCTTGTGCTGTGTGCATGATAGAGTGTATATGGCTTACAATTGTCATAAAACCTTTCCAAGGTGAAACAGTAATGCAGCACGTTCATGAGCACAGAGCTCTGGAGGGTATTCATATCCTCTGTAAAGAGGAACTGACTTCTCACCATTGATCTTTGGTCATCCTGCAGCCAGTCTCAGAGCTCCACACCACAGGGAAGTGCAGTATCTCATAGTCCAGACATAAGGACAGTTTCTGAACATTCCTCAGATTCAGTTATCCTAAAAGTCATGGGCCCAATACAAAAGCCTAGTGAGCACCCACAAGCAGAAAACAAGCAGGAACATGACTGAAACAAACATTTTATAATGGTCTTCTGTAAATAACCTGATTTCAAATTTTTTATATTTCCCTACAGTTCTCTGAGAAAGTAAAATGCAGCATAAGATTGGCAGATTGCAATGTACTCTAAGAGTGAAGTACTACACGGCATCAGAGTGGAAACCACAATTACAAGACTACAGTGAAGAACTAACACACAGGAAGAACAAAAGCAGCTTGGCATATCCATCACCTTTTTTACTTTATAGGTTCCTGTCCTGACAGACACTGAGTATGCTGTGCCTCTGAATCAAGTCTATAAATACTGCCATAATGTCTGACCTTGTTCATGTACACATGAAAAGCTCCATTAACTTGAAAAACCCCCAAAGAGTAAAGTCAACTCATCTATGCGTCCTTATTGAATGGCACCACCCCAGGAACAGCAAATCATAGAAAACTCCTACCAAGGAGCAAATTACTAAATCCATTTCCCCAATTTGTGCCTGTACACATACATAAGTACTGGAAACTTTCAAACCCCTGCGGGTAGCTGTCTTTTGTGCAACAGGGCAGGCACAGAAGGTGGCAGTGAAATGCTATGGTCATGTCACGAGTGCTCTTGTGTCATTCTCCTGGCACACACTATGGGACACATGGCTGGAACTGAAACTGAGATACAGAAACTGGATGCACAATCAAAACCTCTTCAGTAACACAGGCATCCATATGGACAATGCTGAGTTCCAAGACATCAGACTTAGGTAAGCAAAGCGAATAAATATATAATGAGGTAAGCATAAACTGGAAATAGATGATGCTCCAGTTCAAGTTCGTTAATTGACCCCGTGTTCCATTAAAATTAAATTTTGCTATTTTTCCCAGTTTCTAAAAGCTCCTAGTCCTTGTGAAAAGAATGCAAGTGAAAATTTGAAATAAACTTAAAAGAAAATAATATCTCTGTTACTCCATAGAATTTTTCCTGACTTTTAGAAGCAGACAAAGTTTCTATCAGAATATTTGTCTGTTTTCTTAACTATTGCATTTGGTAATAGGTACATTTGTAGGGGCAGAAAAAAAACTTCAACCAACAGTCAAGAAATTCCAGCATATTTGACATAATCTTGAAGGAAAATAATTTACTTTCTTATTTAACCCACAATAGCACATACATTTCATGGAAATACCAGTGCTGGAGTACAAAATTGTTATTACTGTTAATTTTGAAAAAAATATGTCACAGTGCTAGTCTAACTACACAGCCACAGTGTAAGTAGCAAACATCAGAAAGAACCAGCGTGCTTGTTAATCTTCTAAACAATCTTTCCTCTGACCCCCCCAACCTAGCAAAACCATACGTCCTTCCTGCCCTCACAGACTCTGCCACACATTCTTACGTAGATTTCACCTCATAGAAATATAAAGGTAAATACAGCAATATCCTAATTGTGGAGCTATTGCAAAATCATACAATTTATTTTTGTGCTTTTTAGAATGACTGATTACACTTCAGAAACTACTGTCTCCCTCTGGTTTTCCACACAATCTTTGCCGATATTGGAATCAAGAGTACATCTGCAGTAGTCATTTCTGCTGTGAGTGACTTGGGAGCCTTCTAGGCATGTGAGAGAGACGGAACTGTGTCTAATGTTCTTCAGTGCTCAAGAGGTGGAGAACTAAGAGTAAGAACAGGTGACTACAAGTTTGCCTAGCTGATGAAAGCAACACTTCTCAGTGGAGAGTGAAGATCCGATGGGATGGATGAATGGATGGATGGATGGATGGGAATGATTTAGGACTTTCTCCCAAGGGAAAAATGGAAACAAAGGTTTTAAGACACCAATGGCAGATCAAGCCATTAAGAAAAAGCTTTAAGTTGAAGACTTTGAATGGGAAAGTGTAAAAGTTATTCAGAATTACTACATATACCTTTGTTGTGTATGCTCATTACTAAATGAAAGCCCAGAAGGGATATTTTATGCAATGCTGTACATGTCATCTGTGTGTCTGTGTTCATTCAAGACTACACAGCAGAGAGAAACTATGGCTTATCATCAGCAGTCAGCACAAGAAAAGCTGACTTCTCAGCCTGAGGCTCACGAACACTATTCTGCTACTTGTTCATTTGAAACGTTTTCAAAGCATTAAAAGGGGACATTTTCACAACTCGGGTTTTTTTCCTCTAGTATAGGAATTCTGTCTAAAACAGACTCTTTCTGCAAACAGGTGTGCTTGTGGGGGGCGGGGACTGGCAAACCTATTTTTCAGCAGAAATATTTTCCCAGAAAATGCCTCATTATCCCTAACTATAATATCACATTAACTTTGAGTACAGTCTCACAAAGAAATAGCAAAGAGGAAAAATGCCTTACTAGCAACTGTGCCTCAGAGTGCTGCCATCCCTCCTTGGGTTACCTACTCCATGTGTAGGATGGGAAAACCAACTCTTACTGTCTCTGACACAGAGGATGCATTGTGCTTCCTTCCCTTCTGTACCAACAGGGTACTGGTTCCCTCAGGACATGCTAAGAAGAGTCACATCGGGTTTTTTGTAGTGTACAAGCAAAAGTTGTCTAGATTTCTTTGCACCCAGTGGACATGCCTAAAGATCATTTACACCAGTGTCTCACATTGCACAGCTCATAGTAGTAAATTTCCACTTCATTTATTTCAGACAGCATACCCGAGCACACTTGTGGTTTGTCTAGCTGTGCTTCTGTTAACATTAATATCATTTGGCCCATACGAGGCCATGCTTTAGTTATTGCATACATTATAATGACACAGTATTAAAGATACAATAGTAGAACTGAAGTTTAAATATTGCCTTATGAGAAAGGAATACAGGGATTTCTAAACTGAAATCTAGAGTAAATCTGTAATATATTATTCCATATTTCACCAATTATAATTTTCCCATGAATAAACTCATACGGCAATGATGAGCTTTTTCCTTGCCAGAGCATGCTGAGGTAACAAGAGGTAACCTACCTGAGAAAAACTGCTTTTAGCTGACGTAATATGGAATTGGTGGCTATGTCAGACAGTATATGAGATCTCAGTTCTGAGTACACTGCCTCTGGGTCTTTCATGTAAAAAAACCCTACATAGCAAAACTTTACTTTGGATAGGAGCTGGTTATGAAGTTAGAATACATCTGGTTAGTTTTGGACAGACATATCAAAGAGACAGCCATCATCTTAGTCTTAGCTTTTTTTTAAAAAAAAAAATAATTCCTGGGATTCCCTTGATGACAGAGGAGTGAGGGGAAGGAAGGAAGGAAGGAACTCAATGTGTGACTGTAAAACTCCATTTTGTACACAGAATTTTAACTAAGGAGTGCTTCAGGTCATCAGTCCCGAACTGCCTTCTAGTAGTACAAAATTGACTGATGAAGGTAAACTGACTGATTTTTTATCATAGAATCACAGAATGGTTCCGGTTGGAATGGACCTTTAAAGGTCATCTAGTCCAACTCCCCTGCAGTGAGCAGGGACATCTTCAAGTAGATCAGGTTGCTCAGAGCCCCATCCAGCCTGACCTTGAATGTTTCCACGGATGAGGCATCTGCCACATCTCTGGGAAACCTGTTCCAGTGTTTCACCACCCTCACTGTAAAGAATTTCTTCCTTATATCTAGTCTGAATCTACCCTCTTTTAGTTTAAAACCATGTTCTATCACAACAGGCCCTACTAAAAAGTCTGTCACGACCTTTCCTATAAGCTCCCTTTAACTATTGAAAGGCTGCAGTAAGGTCTCTCCAGAGCCTTCTCTTTTCCAGGCTAAGCAACCCCAACTCTCTCAGTCTTTCCTCACAGGAGAACTGCTCCATCCCCCTGATCATTTTTGTAGCTCTCCTCTGGACCCACTCCAACAGGTCCATGTCTGTCTTGTACTTTTTCCATGGTTTCATCATTGTCTAAACTGAAAACCAGAAACTTTAATAACAGCTAGGTAAACAAACCTTGCTCAGATCAAAACACATTGGCTGTGCCAATTAGTGACTGAGTAAACAGCGGCATGAAAAATGGTAACTCTTAATTACAGCCTCAAGTGTAGTGCTGGGCATTTTGTATTTTCTGTTTATCCAGAGCGAACAGCAAGTAGTTTGCCACATGCTTCTCATGTCTCCAAGGACTAATTAAAACTGGCCATCCCCATTCCCGACCACCTGAGTACTGAATAGATCTCCCTGGGTAAACATTGCTTCCAGCCTTTGTCCACTGATGCTTTTTCTGTGACCCTTTGATTGCGTAGTAGCTCTCTAGTAAATTTCACCTGCTAATTCAGCTGAATGGTGCTAAACTGCAGCCGTCCCATGTATTTTAGTAAAGCAGTAACTTACCTATATAACTGAGCTACTAATGTTAAGATAATGAGTCCTGTTGACGACAGTGCCTAAGTTTCCAGTAGCTGGCTCAGCATGCCTTCGCCTTTAGTCACTGCTGCCAACTGTACACTCGATGTACTGTGCAAGAACTGCAGGCTCCAAAATGTTTCTTGAAAGGCCATGTCTCCAATTTGGCCTCTCAAACAATCCTGCCAATGAAGTGTCTCCTTTGAGAGAAGCTGGTGTTAGAGAAGTACCTCTTTAGTAAGAAACCACAAGGGTACTAGTACCCTTAGTGATTACTGCTAAGTACTTTGTGAGTACTAGTTCTAGAAAGCAAAGTGACACAGAGTCTCCTTCAGATTAAAGAAAAAAAAAAAAAAAAAGAACAAGCTAGGTTGTTAGAACTATCTAATTGTGTGGAAACAAAGAATTGGATCCAAGGCATCTCCAATTATTCCTCCCAGCCTGCATTGCTCTGCATGTATTTATAATGAATCTCTCAGGCTCTCACGACACTGAATTCCATTCGTTCTTCCCCAAGCCTGAATTATGAAGCCTAAATGATTTGCTGTCTGCAAATGTGTTGACGACTGCTAGTCTCTCCCTTCTATCAGCCTACTGGCAAATGTTTTAGCAGCACCTCACTGAAGAAGGAATCTCCTGTTACCATATGTCTGTATCAAATGTCTTTCAGATGCCACACAGCATTTCTTTATATCCTAGATCTTGCAGATTAGACAAATAGTATTACTACCAACTATTTCCTCCTGATTTTAATGTTATTGCACAAAAAAAGAAGACACCTAAAGTATAATAAATTTTAAGAATCCCAGATGAAGGCAAAAAATGAAAAAAACCCTATCATTTTAGGTATGTTGTGGAAACATGCGAGTAACACATGGCAAAGGAAAAACAAGAAGTTATTTTTCATGTGTATATACTTAATGTCCATGATAAAGATGCAGTCAGAATTTGCTAGCAACCTGCAAGGAAGTGGTTTTCTCTGAGGGACACAAAATCTGGACCTCGGTGGAAGTCTATCTCATCCCTTTGTACAACAGAAGACAAGGTCTTACAGGTAGCACTGGAAGGCTTTTCTTCCATTGAGCTAGAATGCAAGATTTTAGTCAGCTGATGTGATTTCCTCCTTCTAAGAAAGTAACCAGTCCACTTAGATCCCCTCACAGGTGGTTACCTCTGGCATGCAGGTGTTCATGGATGCTTTTCCTTTGGACCTTGCTGAGGTAAGTTTAACTGTCATATTTCAAAACCTAGGGAGATACTTTTCAATGTATAACTTGTAGAGAAAAAAAAAAACCACAAATGTTTGACCCTTGGGGATTCATATAAAGGAACCCCTTCACATCATACCAAGAAACCTGACAACTGGGAGTAGGCATCTTCTCGGAAGGGGCCAGCATGGAGCCATGAATAATAAAATAACTCTGCCCTGAAGGGAGACTCCCCTCTATTTCAGCAGTGGAAATTTATGGAGAATCGAACCTAGACAGCCTAACTTTGAATGCAATACAAATACTTTTTTTATGAGAATAAAAGGGTTGATGAAGGGTCTGCTTAGCAATGAAGCTGCTTCCCCTTCCATGCAGAAAGGAGATGAGTGATAGAAGAGGATGAAGCTCAAAAGGGCAAGTTAAAAGACTGAAACACTTCACTGAGAGACACCTTACTGAGGATCCCATATAGAAAACAAAAAAGACAGAATAGAAAAAACAAGAGTTTCTATGTATACAACACACTAACGTCAAGCCCAGAATAGTTATAATATGTTAATCTTCACTGAATAGCACTGAATAGATGTTGTGGTTTTGTTACTTGACTTGTAACATATATCACTTATAAACTATTGTACCATTTATACATATTTAAATACAAACAAAGACAAAATTATATGAAAAAACATGAGCTTTGCAATTAAATCACTTCAACACATGATATTGGGTTCCTGTAAAATGCTGTGAGGTTATTGTTCTTCTGAGTACCATTAAAATAAAAGAGCTCACAGTTAATGTACCACAAATTAGCAGTATCAAACAGCTCTCCTGAATAAAAGATGCAGACATATCAAAAGACAGGCAGCAATATGACTTGTATATTAAAATTTGCCAGCAGTAAGCAAGTTCAGAGAAATACCAATATCTGTCTATGGAAGAAACAAAGTTTTGAGGTCAAGGCAACCTTATTTGTGAGGAATAATGATAAAATAAAATTCATTTGTGTTGAAGTACATTGGAAAAGACAACTGTCCAGGGGATTAGGTTTCCAGATCTGAATTCACGCCTTGAAGAGCACTGTACATTGATGGTATCCCAATCAGTCTCCCTGGGACACTGAACTGTTTGCATGGCAGCAGAGGACCACACAGGTCGTGTCATCTGGGCCTTTCGTGCTCCAGTACGAGGCACGCGGCTAATCCATCACGAACCCATTTGTTGTGAAATAGCGTTTGACAGCTCCTCAGCCTCGTCGCTCCATCGCACTAAAAACCTCTGCTTGACAGAATACCCAGTCAATTAAGGGAGGTGGCTGCTAAGAACTGAAATGTGGGGTTTTTTCTTCTAATGATTCTCTAAGGGTCTAAATAAAGAAATTTAAAATGTTCCAAAGAAGGTGACAATGCTTGTACAGGGCTTCCCAACAGCCACTTATTGCAGCAATTGCCAACATTTTTGTTTGTAAAAGATAATTGCCCTTCTAGATCATTTAAGAAACAAGCCCAGCTCTCAGCTTCAAAACTCCAAACAGTCTGTGTTTAACTATACTTAGACATTAAATGCTTTTCCTTGTATACTGCAAAAAAACAACCTGGGGCTACATTAAGATTCATATACAATGGTATTTTATAAAGTATTAAGTACAAAATATACTTTGAGTATATTTTGAAAATATGATGTAGGTAAATGTTGAAGATTAATTATTTATGGCTAGACCCACTGAAATTCCATAATATATTTTGAAATATTAACCAGCGCTATGCCTGATTTGGTTATATATAAATTAAGGGAGAGAAACTTCGAATTTAAGAGAATTCACAGCAAGGGAAGTGATAAGAATAAGAAATATCCTGAAAATGTTTCCTCAGTTTTATACATTAATTTTTTATATGATGCTTCCACCTTCTTGTCTACATTTTCTATAAATATTTGTGAGATCAGGTTTTATCACCCTGAGTGGTCACATGAAATAAGAATTTCCACTGTATCTTAGAGTATTTTAAATTGACCTGACCACATATTACCAGTACAAATGCTTACTCTCTCCATTCAGTTACATACTACATAGAATATTCTCTCACTTGTTGAATTAACTATTTACAGCAATAAATTTAAAAAAAAAATTAACTTGCTTTTATATCTTTCTTAAAAGCCAGATGAGAAATAAATTTAATCTACTTTAAAAAGTTTAAATTTAATGTAAAGTAATGCTCAAATACATTCAATTTTAGCTGTTGAATGCCCTGACACATTAGGAAACCTGAGTTTTGAGGCCACCTAAGCAATCTTAATTTGATCCAATTGCACATAGGCATTATGCTTCAGCCTCGTTGACCTTTTTTGGTTGATTCATGGCTTCATTATTATTCAGATGTTGTATTACAGTGCCAGTCTTCACAAACATGTGACTGGATCTAGTTTTCTAGATCCTTAGCTCCCTGTAAACTGTTTTACAGAAGTACTGAGCTCGCAACAACTCACTCAAACTAGTATCAGATCTTGCTCGCACTTCTGTAATGATCCTCCAAAGTGGGATGCTTTTGGTCATACCACTGTGTTATATGGGCACTGTAAAAATAGGACCAAGATCAGGGACTCTTGATTACCAAGAAATTGTGTAAGAAAACAAAATACTGAGTCCGGCTTTGCGCAACAGTCCATCACAGACTTCTGAAAGTCTCCATGATCATCTTTTCAGAAGATATTGTCCATATTACTTTTTAATGCTCAGAAAATGGCAGCTGGATGAAAGTGAACATATTGTTCATTTCAAATGCAATATTGTTCCTGGCTGGAATTTTTTTGGTTTAAATATTGCAAAAAACAAACGGTCTGTTTATAACCCTGAAAAAATCCTCCATATCATACAAATCATGTGCACCCAGTTATGCCAGTCTTGCCTCTGCCCCAGCTCAACTGAAATTATTTAAGCTATTTGGTTGGAGTGCTTATACAATTACATAAATATATATTCCATATACTTAAAACAATATATAATTGCTGTGTATATCTTCTACCTTCAATTTCTGATCTATTTCTACCAGTGTTTGCAATATAGAATAAAAGGATAAGTAGTTTCTTTATACTTCAGAAAACTAAAGTGCTGTCTTCTAAAGGTTACGTGGCCATCTGATATATAGAAAACATTCTTCCAACATGCAGCACTAATTCTCTTCATGTGTTTTAAACCTGACACACATTACCTACTTAAAATTCAAGATGAAATTTCTATTCATAGATAATGTTCAAGACACAAAATGCCTACTAACTTTCTACAAAGCTAGAAGAAATGCAAAAAGCTTACTTACAGTTTCAAAACTGCAAAAAAGAAAATGGGAAAAGTCAAACTTTTCTTTACAGGGTTCTTATATATTCGAAACAATCAATTTATGCTTCTAACAGGACAAAGTAAATTTTTGGCAAACTAAGAAAATCAATTGGACTCTTTCTAAACTAATTGTTGTCTCCCAAGGGGATAAACACATTTTGTGACAGGGTTTGTTCTTACATTACTACTTAGATTTACTCTCTATGCATTTCAAATACAGAGATCAAAAGACAGAGAGATGGAAAACAAAGCTCTTAATCTATCCCCCACAGCTGCAAATGTCTTAATATTCTCATCTTTCATGTTTTCAAGGTAATTACACTAAAGAGCTCTTTACTGTAGATTATAAGAAGGAACTTAACCTATGATAATGGTGGACTTTAAAACAAGACAGAATTGCCTTTATTGCAGAAGAACTTGTTAGATATTTCCTGGATTTAAAATTGAAGTCTTTATAGCCACTGTGCTTACAAATAATTCTAAAGTGTTTTATCTTCAGAAACCAAAATGCACCTGCTATTATTTGACTTTGTTACATTTACATAATGTAGAGATAAACAATACTAAAGCTTTGAGTAATGTATGCTCTCACCAAAATTATCACGAAACTGTTCCTGATCAAACTTTTATAAATTCAAATTAAAATACAGACTTCAACCTTAATAAATTTACTTCTCCTCATACCCCTTTCTCTATTTCTAAAGCAGAAATTATTCTGTTTATACTTCAGAAAGGAGTTGTGATGACAAATGGGCAAAAATCTTTCTTTGCCTTGCTGACAGTTTCAATAAATACATACATGCATTATTATTGCAGATCGATATAAAACCAGATTTGCTCCTGTTTTTTACTGAATTAAAAAAAAACAGTTTCCTCTTTGGTCATTTTTAACTGTGTTAAAAAAAGCAAAGACAATTTAGAAACACAGAGCTGGATTAAGTGGCTTTAGATACCATTCACAGAGTACATCAATTAATAATGTCTCATGTACTACAGCTTAATAATTAGGATACTAAATGAGCCTGCAGAATACTTGCCTAGAAAAAAATCACTTGGCCAGAGATGGAGCTTTCATATGCAGTCAGTCTTTCCAGAAGGCTCCCTTCCATATCATCTAGCATTATGTTACAGTCTTCATGGGCCACTAACATTGATGTACAGTTTTTAAGTCACTGAAAACTTATCGTGTTTTATTTATGAAGTGCTACATGACCTGTTTCAATCTTTGAATTTTAATATTTATTTTTATTTCAGATTAAACTACTGTGATTTTGACCAAACCTATGCATAGCCTATCTATGCTTAAAAATACATATACGTGATTCATACTGCAAGAATTAATTCATTAATGTTTATAAACTGCTGCAGGGATTTAAAATGTATCTTAAAATCTAAATAACATCACTTTTGCAATCCATATCATCGGGCAAATAAACTGCCTTCTAAATTGTTTGAATATATTCTATCAGACTAGGTTTCAGCAGCCAACATCAAGTTTTTGGATTCTTTTCTTGGTGATGTCCTATATCTCTGAGAAAAAAAATAATAGTTACAATTTACAGGGCTTGTTTAACTGTGCTGTCTTCATTGGAACTATTTAACAGGAGATGTTTTCCTCTCCTTTATATTCTTCTGGTTTTGTTTTTGCTTTGGGATCATTAATAGCTCCTTCAGATTTCCTTTTCTTCTTGCTTTTGATTTTTTTAAGTGTATCTTGAATTTAAAAGCACAGCAACATGCATTTCAGCTCAATGAAAAGCTGTTTATCAAAAAAGTGAAATGTCCATGTCACCTCTAATCCTCTCATGGCTCTTTAGAAATCAAACAGATGACAATTCATCTAAACAGAAGTCGGTTCTCAAAAGGTTACAGGCACCTGTGCTAGAAAGACAGTAATGATTGCCTGAGAGCACCATAATAATCAATAAACCTCTGTCTTGTAAAACATCAGTAGCATACTTCAGATGAAGCACAGGAATTAAGTCAGGCAGTAATACACACTGGGATAACTCAAGCCCATACATTAGTTATTTAAAAAGCATGAAAAAATACTTCCTATTTCCTTTCAGTCTTTCTTAAATGATCTAAAATATATGGATATCCACATGTAAACATGCTAAATCATGTAGCAAAGAAGAAGAAAATTTCTTACGCCTAGCCCAGAGGTACATTCTTACCTGATGGCATAGATGGGCCACACAGCTGCCACGAATGATGAAGAAGATAGCCCAGTTTTGTGCTGCAGCTCTTGGACTATTTAATTCTGCTTTGATGTAAATCTGGTTTGATTTTTAGGTCTTATTTTATCCAACCCATAATTGTTTTAAATTTACAACAGGAAACACAGCTGGAAACGAGCAAAGAATTGTTGGCCCTGCTTTCCACGTTCACTCTGGTATGCAAGTAACTTGACAAGGAATTTGCTTTTGTATACAAAGCATATAAGTAATTACATTATTATGGACTTCAGTAAAGCAGTTTACATGTTATTTTAAGGATAAGAACTAAACAGTGGGTGTGTTGTACAAGTATGGCTAAGAAAGGAAGGGAAAGAGAATTCCTCTGCTCCTTACAGCAGGCATATGTACATCTGGTGGGTAGGAAATAAGTTATGGCTTATATTGGGTTTTCTTAAGCCTAGATGAGTTTTTGATAGGATGATGCAAAGATGTTGGATGTTATGAAAGAGCACTCCAGAAATGACAGGAGAAGCATGGGGAAAAAGTATAAAGATACCACAGAGCAGAAGAATTTTAAAGTACCGGAGAGGGTCCCAAGATCAGTTTGGTCAGACAGGGAAGCAAAACCACCCAGAGTTCTTCCCTCACACTCTGAACTACATTTCCTTTCAGTCAGGCTTGCACTGCCTCTTCATTGCTTCTGCAACATTTCTGTTGATAAAGTTTTTTCCCCATGAGTATTGTGAAAATACTTAATGCCAAAACTGATTTCAATAAACCAATTTTATGAACTGAGTGTTAATTCTGATATAGGACCTGTGATCCTATGATCCCCTAAAGATCTGCTGCCTTCAAAGGAAACATCTTAGGCATACAAAACCAGCTAGATCATCAATTCTAAGATTACAGATCAAAAGTGCTGTGAGGATTTTGATGCCTAACTCTAACTTGATAAACTCTGCCTTTTTGGGAATAGTTAATGACCATTCCCAACCTCAGTGTCAGCCACAGCTGTTTCCTTAGATCTCCCTCAGCACTTTAAAATGTAATTTTCTGCTTTATGCCAAATTTTCTTAAAAATGGAGGAAGTGATTGACATCTAGTTCATCCCTAAATCAATTTGAATCCAGAAACTAAGGGGATCTGAAATATCTTAATTTGGGCACTTTAGAGTTGGATGTTCACACTGGAGCTTTCACACTTTTTAGAGTCCTTTTTTCAGAGCAGCATCCATCACTAGCTTTTTTAAAAGCAACCTGGGGAGTTCCCTGTTTTCTCTCGAGAGCAGTGAGAGCACTGGCCTAGGTTACAGGAGACAGGTTCAATTCCTTCTTCTTCAACATTCGAAAAATCAAACCCATGACTCCAAACACTAGTTTGTCATCTAGTCTGACTCTGACAGTGAGTGTTTGTATGAATGGAGAAGAAAAGAACGATTAGAAGAGGATAGAGAAGCAGGGGTATCTGTTTCATTCAGTTTGCTGGGGACAGAGAAGAACAGAAATCCGTATTTCAGAGCTTATCAGACCAGCTGCAGTTCAGGCTCTTCTCCAAGTTACTTGCTTTTGGGCAATTACTGAAATGTATAAGCAGCCCTGAAAACACATCCAGAACCCTTTCCAGCGTTAAAAGCCTCATTCACAAATGACATTGTACTTTCGTGCAATGCTTGGTATCTCTCCAACACAGTGAATGCCTCAGTGCAAAGTGAGCACTCCAGCAGGTGCAAGAAGCAGCTCCCCAAAAAGCTTCCAGCAGTGCTGCCTTAGGCATGGCCATCCACTGTCTCAGGAAATTGGAAAGGTCAAACAGTGGCTGACAGGAAAAGGAAAGGACAATCTTGTCCTTATCACATTGCTTTGTCACTGTTGCATGCCCAGTAAGGTTTGATCATGCAGTTGGGAAATAGAGAAAATCCCGTGTGATTTAGGCAACTGATCGTGTAGCTCTGATACCTCGATCAACCACGAGTGGTTTCAAAACAGTCAAGAGCCTGAAATACATCCACATAAATTGTTTGATCACTTATCCTGAATAATGCACAGATATGTAAAAACAGAGGTCTCTATGTGCAGAATTTGCCTCCATCCACTGGAAGAAAATATATCTAATGAGTAATGTCATCAGCTCTACTGCAAACAGCAGGCATCTTCCATGCTGCTTACATTAAACTCCCAGTGAGAAGGTAAATGACATAACTTCTGCTTTAAGTTAGCATTCCCCCATTACAACAGAAAAAAGATCAAAACCTTGCCATTAATCACATCTTTGCTCTTGAGCAGCGCCATACCATTACTTCAAGATAGGTTTTCAGTAATAAAGTACTAACAGGATAATGGTAGTGGAATAGCAAATGAAATCCGTTCTTGCTCACAGTTGTTCCACTTCTCTGCACTGATAGTAAAAATACATAAAATAGGACACTGAAGATATCCACATGCGGTGCGTTAAAATGAAGAGGAAAAAAACAACTCTAGTGGATACCATTTTCTCTCATGCATCATCAACTATTTTCTGCCTAAATCATACTAAGCTGCAAAGAAGCAATAAAAAGCTGTAATTGAAGAACTACAGAAGATTCAGGACATGTAAACATACACTAGCCTAAAAAACAACAGTTGTCATCCATAGAGACATTTCTCTTATCCATCTTCTTTTCCATATTTTGGACATTCTCTTGACTGAGAATCCGTATTTCTGTGGTTTTAGTCAATGATTGGATGTTCACCCCAAAACACTTCTAACCAGCAACCTGTGAGTCCAGCAGTACTCATACCTGTTCCAGAGCCTAAAGCTCGGCCTGCCAGTCTACAATCCATTAATATATTGAATTTCAAAAAGTTTTCCAGTAGACCAATGTGAAGGATCTATATGTCCTATGCTCACTTGGCATCCCCATATCCAAATCCATCTATCTTACAAGGCTTTAGGGAAGAGATCAGCTCAAGAGAAGTGGCCAGTTCTCCATTAGTACACCAGGATGAGGACAATTGTGAAGAGACTCTTCCATGCAGGAATCCGTGCAGAATAACAGGGGGCTATATTCATGGTGGTTTTATGAGTACCTCTATCCAATGCATTCGATTCTTCAAATCCTAACCTCCAAATTCTTCATGGTAAGGAGGTTAAAATTTAACCCCCTTGAGGATGTATATCCCACCAATACTTCACACGTGAAAACTATAGTGAGTCAGTAAAGCACGTCACACAAGAGAGTAATCATTATTATTATTAGCTCAGAATATTTGTCTTACTTTCCAAAGATTTTAAATCTTGCAGACTCATCACCACTTCATGGAAAAATATAGGTATCTCTCAGGACAGAAAACAAGGGAATATGACATCTATCATGCAAATAAAAAAAATAAAATACCACTTACTTGAACCTTTATCTTTTTTTCTGTTTTTTTTTTTTTTTTTTCTTGAAAGAAGTTGTCACTTAGCCCCTGGATCTTTGAGCTTCAGTCGTTGCATCAAATCTCAGTGCCAGAGTTTCAGGGGATGCATACAAGTATGAAAAAATAAACCAAAACAAAACAACCCAACTCCCCAAAACACCAACCAATTAAAAAAAAACAAAAACAGACACAAAAAAAACACTAACCAAAAGCTCTAGCATTCACCTGAGCTCTCCAACCAGCATTATCAGTCAGTGTTCTTGAAAACAATAAGCATTACTGCAACTGTTTCTGGACTTGACCCTATGAGCTTGATCCAGACACAAATATTAATAGCCTTTCAAAATATACCTGTCTGTCAAAAAATGTGACATTTACAGGGGATACATTAACTTTCTATATTGCCCACACCTCCCCAAACAGTTCGGCACTACTACAAACTAACAAGAACAAATGAGCAAGAAATTCTGAACATGCTAGCTAACACTTACATGACAGCAAGTAATGGTATGAGCCAGAAAGTAAACAAATACACACATATATGTGTATGTGTATTTGTATGTGTATATTTGGCAGAAAATAATAAAGACACTAAAGAGAAAAAACAGCGTATTTATCTTGTTCACTGGATTAAAATCAAGTTTGGTAAGAAATACAACTAAAATTGCTATTACTCATGAAAAATGTGTTTATGGAGCAATTCATATTACATCATGCCATTTTCATTAAGATACAGTACTTCTGCTCAAAGAGAACTCCAGTACAATATTAAACTGATAGCCAACTGCTAGCTGCTGTTTTCAGTTCAAACAATTATAAAACATGGAAAATCAGCTTTTGATTTTCCATTTTTAAAATATTTTCAAAGAAAACTTACAGCAAGAGCAAAGAACATGAGCTCCTTCTTAGCACTACCTGGACTGTATGCACAACTTCAAATTACCAAGAAATAGTCTTGAACTACTTGATTGCAACAGTGGAACAGAAATGTAATAATTAATATGCAAAATGGTAGGTGCATATTAATGAAATTAGTAGGAAAAGATAACACTTGTCACCGTAAAGACTACTCATTTAAATTCTTTTGCAAGTGAGCAGAATTTGGCCACCGTTGGATCTTCACGTACACAGATGCAGCACTGCTCCCTTGACACAGCTGTAGATCAGATGTAACACTAGTGAAGACTGAATTCACACACTGAAAAAAACATTACAAGACCCAATTTACAGCCTCCAGCTCTTCTCATGTGTTCCCATGTTTAACCATTACAGTGAAACTATTCCTGTTAGATCTAATTAATACATTTTTGACTCCTTCTGGCTTTACTACAGTGAAGCTGATTATCAAAGTACAACACGTAACACTTGCTTTCTCCATTCTACTGCCCAAGTAACTTGTCTGTCTTCAAGAAGAAGGTACTACACAAGCAATACTGCAAAAAAAATTACTGGAAATATCTGCAGTTTTACACCTATCATAAATGCTCCCTGAAAAATAGTTCCTGAAAAACACTTCTGAAAAATAGTTTGCACATCCTTAACTAAATCAGAAGAAAGCAATGTATAAAGCAATGGGTTTTGGAGGCTGCTTTAGTACCAAATAGTTACAAAGAGGTCAGATCTGTAATGCAAAACCATACCTTTTGTCTCTACCTTGTCCTTATGTTTGATCAAGTCACACATTGTTCACTCAAATTTTCTTTCACTAAAGAGGGTATATAGTGCATTTGTATTCCTAGGCTTCCACAATTTCCACAAATGAAAATTTATGCTGGGAATCCACCCCACATAGAGCAAGGGGAACCCAATTTGTCTGCGATTTTCTGTATAGTTTCTGTTTCATAAATGTACTCAGCATACTGTTTCCAGCCTTTGTTTTGACCTTATTCACAGTTTCTGGTTTATAATCTTCTAATATTGCATTTCTCCCACACCTGGCCACCCTGGAAACTTCACTAAAATGTAGTGTATAGCTAAAATAAACTCTGTTATAACCCTGTTATTGTTAATAGAGGAGCTTATCATTACCTCCAGCATGAACATTTTTGCTCTGTTAGAACTGTGTTAGCAGTCTAGAAAGTTGTTGCAGAGCTGGTGATTCAAAAGGCATCAGAAAATTGTCTACAAAAATAATTAGGAATATATATTTTTTAATTATAATATGCATGATCCTCTATACAAACAAGCAAAACTAGGGAAAAGATTCTTTTTTAAAAAATAAAAAAGGTATCCAGTGTGGTTTTGAATCATGAGAATTGTGGTAACACTCTACACCTTCCAGCCTCTTCAGAAAGGATACACAATCCTTTCATTAAAAAAAAAAAAAAAAAAGTGGGGAATCATTGAACTACCTGTCAAGGTGATAGGGAAAAAAGGCTAGGGAAGGTTTGGTCAGGCCACTGCCATCACGTATCTCAAACTAGCACCTTACTAGCAAATACAGACATTTCACCTGTGCTGAAATAACTACAGGTCCTGCCCCCAGAAGGAACAAAACTTCAGATAAATCATCTCCATCCCTGTCAGCATGAACACCACTTGGAGCCAACTGATCCCTGGAAATATTTTCACAGGTTTCTGTCACATTTAAAACATACTTTCTGAACATCTATTGGGCAAGAGTTAGCACAAATTTTGTACTTAGTGAAAGGTAGTGGAGAGAACAGACAAGTCAAAGGTTTATGGAAGGAAGAAAAGCTGTTTTAGCATGTAGCTGTCATGAGTTATTTTATGGGATATATGAAACCCAGTAAATCACATTCGCATCAAAAGGAAACTACATCCAACACTGACTGAAATACATCCCCTTGCTATTGCTGCAACCTGAGAGTCTGACCTTCCACATTACATTTAATAGGAGACAGAAAGAATGAGAGCCACATATAGTAGAGAATAATCTATGAAACCTCTTAAAAATAAATATTTGCAAGTCCTAAAGATAACATTAAGAAATAAGAGGTGTATGAAAAATTGTTTATGAGCTCAAAAGCAAAAAAATTGTCTTTTTTCATAAACTTATAAATTAATCCCTTCACAGAAAGAACAGGAAGACTAGGCGAGCATATATATCACACAACATAGAATTTCAACAATTACTTATTTTTTATTTCCATCTATAAATTTGAAAATGCAGTTGCCAGCTTTTTTGGTGCCTACTGTAATTTTCCTGCAGACGCTACTCTCCAGACAATTTATGATAAGATTGATACATTAAGTATGAAGTGGTTTCACTATTTAGCCCTTATGTCACATCCACAATTTGCTTATCAATCCCTTTCAGGGAAAATAGTTTTATACTAAAAAAAGCCCCAATAAAATTGGTAAGGCACAATTATTCATAGCTTAAAGCCCAGTCTTAGATACACTCTTGCATCCATTTAACTTCGACTATATGAATCTCCTGAATTTTGTGCCTGTCAATCTACGCAAAATAACAAATACTAGTTTGTTTTTCCCTATACGTTTATTCAAATGCTGAACCCACCCAGAATTAATAGCAGTCTATCCAGTGACAGCTGATATTCACATTTGAACTTTGCATTCATTAGTATCAAAGATGTTGTTCACAGGCTTGTACTTAAGTATATGCTGATTGTTAAGGAATTATTGGAGGCAGTTGCGGTAACGCAGTCTAAATGTTGCACATGAATAATAAACTGATAAAAAATCTTACAGTGGAAGACTTTTTATCCAAAAATATTGATTCACCAGTAATAAAATCCATTAACTGTTAAATCCTATAAGAAACAAAGCAGGCAGGACGTCTAAAAGCCTAGACCCCTCAATTCCTCATGCCGTTGGTTTTCTGGATTGACTGAACAATCCCTCAAGGAGCAATCCCTTCCCAAGAGTCAGACACATGGGGAGGTAGGCAGCAGAAAGCAATCAAAATCTGTGTTTACACACAAAGACACACACACATAAACACACACAAACATAAACACACAGAGTAACTTATTTAGCTTTAGTGACGTTCTTCTAAAATACTTCCGTTTTCCTGTTCCACACATGTATGTGCTCATATTTTTTACAGGGATGGCTGAAGTTTCTCTGTAATAACTGTTAGACCACAAATACACTTTTGAATAAATTACAATTTTCATAGTAGGTGAAAATTTGACTTTTCAATTTAAACATTCTGCATAAAATTCAAACAAACTGAATTTGACAGTGCTTTTTAATGCTTCTTGGCAATTTTTGTGCACCTTTGTCTTCTTTCTTCTAAGTGCTCTTCACCTGTGCTGTATCTGTCACGATGCATTAAGACTAGAGATTCATGTCATATGACAACAGAGGAAAGTATGTCACTTTACACAAAGCAGAAGTTATCTAGACATCCACAGAGAAGACTGAAGGTACGTCAAGAGGTGTCAACTCAGAGAGGCACCACAATAGAATTTCTGAATAAAGGTAATGTTATCTGCCAAAAATTTCTTACTGAAGGTATTTTTGCTTATTAAAAAAGAAGCTTTTCTTTTCTTTTGTTTCCTTACTAGTTCTAAATTTTTCAAGTAAAACAATACCATCATATAGTAGAGGAATACATAATATATTTTGCTCTGTATGGCAACAGCATCAAGAGTTTTCTAGTTTGCATTAAAAAGAAGATTAAAAAGAAAAATATTGACAGATCTGTTATCAGCAGTTACCAAAAATCCTTCTGCTTTTCTAGCTGTTAAACATCTGGCTGAACAATGAGCTATCATTAATATTGAAGCTCTCCCACACAGAACACATTTTATTGACTGTTAGAAATAGGTGACCACTAGTGTGGTTTCTTCTTAAACTGAAGTATTAATGGAGACACTCCACAGGTTAATGTATAAAGTTTGATCTTTACAGCTTACCTTTGCTGATACAGAACACACCATTATATTGCATACCTTATAGGTTTATATCTTTCCTAGACTCTAATCTACACAAGGTAGAAAATATTATGAATTTTATTATGGATGTGCCTCAGTGTTCCAGCCCCATGGTGCTAGATGTTGTACAAACTAAGAGATTTAAGTAGTAAATTGTCAGTTATCTGAAACTGGGCTCTTTGAACTCCACTGACTGAATAGAATGATCTAAATTACTGGGATAATAAAAATGAACACATGTACTCATTTATTCCTTTGACTACTTCTCTTTATGGCTGTTTCTTCACCAGCCAGGAAAGAAACAGGATCACGTATGAACCTTTGATCCCAAAGAACCTGTAGTTCCAAGTGTATTTAACCTGGCGTTTGTGACGGTCCTTGAAACAGCATCAGTTTGTTTTGTAGGTCCACAGGGAGTGGATGCTGGGTGACATGCTGACCTTAAAATCATTAACAAGATGCTGGTCTTTTTTATTTGTTTGCAAAGAACAGAAGACATCCTGAAAATAAAGAAATAAAAACGATCATTAAAAATAAGCCCTTACTAAAAACTTATTTTGAAACTCCAGTGAGCTTTGAGCCTTAAAAGAACCCCAACCAGTAGGAGGCAATATCAAAATGCTATGCTCAATATGCAGAAAAAAAAAATCATAGAGCCCCGTCAAGACTGCCATCCTGCAGATAGAATACAGTTTTCAAACTGAATAAACTGTGTGACTCACCTTCTCAAAAATTAGGATGAGGAGTTTTTGGAAGAAAACACTCATGAAAATGTTAAGTCCAGTAGTGCCAAGATTTTCCCTTAGGATGTTACAGGAAATCTGTAAGTCTTATCATGTTTGCCCCCCATATTACAATGGTATATTATCAGCAATGTTCCTGGCTAAATTCCAACTGTTTTTCTACTCCAACTATGTGGTCTTTTCCACTAGCAATATCCACATTAACCACTTCACTGTTCTTCTAAAACCTCTTACAGCTTCCTTATATATCAAATAACTGGTGAACTGCTGAAGCAGAGCTGCTAAATAACTTCCTTCCTATAAAACATATCTGAAATGTCCAGTTCTGAATATCTGCAAGGATGGACATACCACTGTCGCTCTAAACAGCCTGTTCCTCCCCTCTCATTGTGCTTGAAGATAAACCAGCTCTCCTGGCCCCCATTTGCTCTTCAGCGCATCTCCATGGGATCCTCCCAAGCAGATCCGTAAGCAAGACAAAATCTGCTGTACTGAAGGCTAGAATTATAATTCTGCAAGTCTGAGCCACTTGTGTCAGGATTTTAAACTCTACAGTCTCATGGTTACTGGTGTAAAGGCTGTCATCATGTACTGGCACCTGAAATGGGCCCCCAGTCCTGCTGCTTCCACAGGGAAAATGTTGCTGTCCACCAGGCACTTCCTCACTGCTCCCCGCATAAACTTTGCTCCAGATTTTGATCACAAGCCCCAGGAAACATAGCCTCATAGAATGGTTTGGGTTGGAAGGGACCTTTAAAGGTCATCTAGTCCAACTCCCGGGCAACGAGCAGGGACATCTTCAACTAGATCAGGTTGCTCAGAGCCCCATCCAACCTGACATTGAATACTTCCAGGGATGAGCCATCTGCCACGTCTCTGGAAAACCTGTTCCAGTGTTTCACCACCCTCACTGTAAAGAATTTCTTCCTTATATCTAGTCTGAATCTACCCTCTTTTAGTTTAAAACCATTACCCCTTGTCCTATCGCAACAGGCCCTAGTCTGCCCCCATATTTCTTTTAAGCCCCCTTTAAGTATTGAAAGGCCGCAATAAGGTCTCCCCAGAGCCTTCTCTTTGTCAGACAGATCATGTCTCGGGATCCATCAGCAGAACAGTTCCTCAAAGAAGTTGTAAAAGTCAAAGCCATTTCTATAGTAACAGTAGAATTTTGATCAATGGTCACTGACAGATGGATTAACTGGGCTTGCTGCATGGTTTGTCTTGGTTCCACAGAGCACATTATGTTACAGATTCATTAATGACTTGGATGATAGAATAAAACAAATACTTACTAAGTTTATGGATGACATGAAGGCACAAACCATTGTAGTCATGTTAAAAAGGAAGATAGTGTTTAAAATTATTTTGATGAAATGGGGAAATGGTCTAAGATGAAGAATGAAATTCAGTGTGGTAAGTAGGTATGAATACAATGTAAACCAGTATATACATAAATACCAGATTGGAAGCAGCAGGCTAGACAGTTGCTCTGAAGAAAAGGATTGTATTTTACAGTAAATAAACCAAATGAGTCATCAGTGTCACACTACTTCAAACAAACCCCAAAAAATAAAGATATACCAACAAGAGTAAGAATTAAAATATATATAGTAAGTCTTTCTCTGTACTCAATGGAAAGGCCCCAGTTGAAGGCCTGACTTCAGATTTGGGAACCATATTTCAAGAACAATGTGGAAAAATCAGTAAAAATCCAAAGGATGGCAACAGGAACAATCCGAAACAAGAAGACATAGCCAAAGAGGAATTTGAACTGTTCAGTCTGAAGAAAACTGTGGAAAGAGATATTTATAATAACCAAAACAATCAAGGGCTATTGTAGAGAAGAAAGTTGCACATCAATAGGGAAAAGAAGTGGAAATAACCTCTTAAATTGCAGCAAAAGAGACTTACCATACACTTGGACTGGATCTAACAGCAGTGTGAATGAGCAGCAATTAGCAGCATAGCCATGCCATGTGTCCAGACACTTCTAATGAGAGAAGGGAATACTTGCCTTACCATTCTCAAATAAATCTCTGCCGGGGCAAGGCACTGGGATGCATTTTCTAGCTGTAAGGAAACTTAAGCAGTAGAATGACAAGACTTCCATAGCTAGATGTTTTTTATTAATAGTTTACACAACAATATGCTGATAGTGCCCCGAGGTCTCAGTAATGGCTTACTTGAGTCTTGATAGTTCCTCTAACTTAAGTTTTTATAGAACCAGAATCATAGATTAATTTAGGTTGGAAAAGACCTTTAAGATCATCAAGTCCAACTGTAAACCTAACACTGACAAGTCCACCACTAAACCATGTCCCTAAGTGCCACATCTACATGTCTTTTAAATACCTCCAGGGATGGTGACTCAACCACTTCCCTGGTCAGCCTGTTCCAGTGCTTGACAACCCTTACGTTGAAGAAATTTTTTCTAATATCACTTGTTAGTTGGGAAAAGAGACCAACACCTACCTCGCTACAACCTCCTTTCAGGTAGTTGTAGAGAGCAATAAGGTCTCCCCCAAGGCTCCTTCTCTCCAGGCTAAACAACCCCAGTTCCCTCAGCCACTCCTCATATGACTTGTGCTCTAGACCCTTCACCAGTTTCATTGCTCTTCTTTGGACACACTCCAGCACCTCAAAGTCTTTCCTGTAGTGAAGGGCCCAAAACTGAACACAGTATTCGAGGTGCGGCCTCAGCAGTGCCAAATACAGGGGGACAATCACTTCCCCAGTCCTTCTGGACATACTATTTCTGATACAAGCCAGGATGCCATTGGTCTTCTTGGCCACCTGGGCACACTACCGGCTCATATTCAACTGGCTGTCAACCAACACTCCCAGGTCTTTTTCTGCCAGGCAGCTTTCCAGCCACTCCTCCCCAAGGCTGTAGTGTTGCATGGGGTTGTTGTGACCCAGATGCAGGACCTGGCATTTGGCCTTGTTGAATCTCATACAGTTGGCCTTGGCCTATCGATCCAGCCTGTCCAGATGTCTCTGTAGAGCCTTCCTACCTTCAAGCAGATCAACACTCCCACCCAACTTGGTGTCATCTGCAAACTTACTGAGGGTGCACTTGATCCTCTCAACCAGATCATTGAGATAAAGATATTAAACAGAACTGGCCTCAGTCCTGAGCCCTGGGCAATGCCACTTGTGACCAGCTGCCAACTGGGTTTAAATCCATTCACCGCAACTCTTTGGGCCTGGCTATCCAGCCAGTTTTTTAGCCAGTGAAGAGTACACCCATCCAAGCCACGAGCAGCCAGTTTCTCCAGGAGAATGCTGTGGGAAACGGTGTCAAAGGCTTTACTAAAGTCTAGGTAAACAACATCCACAGCCTCTCCCTCATCCACTAAGTGGGTCACCTTGTCATAGAAGATCAGGTTAGTCAAGCAGGACCTGCCTTTCAAAAACCCATGCTGACTGAAATGATTTGATATAAAATATGATTCACTATGAAAAATATACGCTCAGTAAATGGCTTTGGGTGGTCTAAGGCATGGTCATCCTTACACATTCAGTAAATAGCAACAGAATAAGTATATGGAAGAAAACTATGATAAAATCCAAGACTGAGAAAATAGGTTTCTAAGTCACCACCAGACATTCAGCAGAAATGGGCCTTATCAAGTTTGTGAGAAACTGTGAGTTCTCCAGACTAAAGACATAGAAGCAGAGAAGTTGACCGCAGCAGACTTACTTGTTTTGTTTAGAATCTGAGCAAAAAGAAGTGCCCGTGGAATCAATATGTCTATCAGAGGTCAGATGGTACTTTAAAAGAGTAAGGCTGGAATAATACAGCAACAGAAACAGGACCCTCACATGCAAAAGCAGACCCATATTCTTTTCTCCTCCCATTGCCCTCCCTCCCATCCTTTCAGCTGTTTATTTTCTGTCATTATTAGAACCCTTGATAATTACTTTTTAAAGCAACATAATGCATGCATAAAACAAACATATTTGACCTAATTCATAATTAACAAAAAGCCTTTCTGATTATCAGTGTTCAAATGGTGTGTATAATTTTCTGCTTGCTATTAATGAGATTCTCACTCTTCAAAACATACCATTTAATTCACTATTTTAAAAGCAAAATTAGTTGCCTCATAATAGGAGTAGCACAGACAGCTTTCACATTCATATGTTAGAAATGATAGCAGCTGAATACATTGCTCACTTTTGCACAGGCAGGTACTATCCAGTTTACGTCACAAAGTTGTGCCATAACTGCGCTGTACTTCTATTAGCTCATATGAAAACTTCAACACCACAGCTAAGTGCTCTAGGATGGCAAAACCCTTGATATGGATTGCATCAGTAGATAAGAGCTGTCTTAGCTAAGCTTATACATTTAAAGAGGTGGTGTAACAGCTTGCAGGAAAAAAGAAAATCCTGTTCGCATATGTCACATCTACACCGAAAGGCTCTTGTAATGAAGCGATGCCAGTATTGCTAAGACTGCAACTTGCAATTTAGTCAAAACATAAGCAATATATATCACTACCATATCTGCATGTTCCAGGGTCTTTATTATATGATCTTTATATCCAACATAATGTTGCAATTCCTCATTCCTTCAGCTTGTGCACATTTCTTTTTAGCCATTTCTGAAACCAGGGTCAGAAGCAGCCACAAGAGATCATCTGCCTCAAGACAGAATCGACTGTACAAATGATACATTCTTGATCAAACATCCTTGTAACAGAACGCCTAATCCCTGAGAAATTTATTGTTTTCATGAAAAAGTAAATATGGAGCACTGTTTAACCCATATAATATATATAATTTGCAAGCAAAAAAAATTCCTGAATGACAAAGGACAGGGGAAAATGTGCACTATTCAAACCAGAATCATAACTCTTTTCCCATGAAATTCAGTGAGAATACTTCCCTTCTTTCTTAAAGGGAGGACAACTAAACCAAAGCTTTCTTCACCTGCATAAATCGAAAAGTGCACTTGTATTTGAAAACATCGTTAAAACAAGGCTTTATCTTTCTTGTTGATATTCCCACTGCCCTAGTCCTTACCACTCCTTGAGAAAAGAACTGAAATTATGTGTATTTCAAAAATCTTGTCTTACATTTTCAGAAGAGTGACCATTTTTTATGATTTCTTACTTTCTACCACTATTTCAGCATGACACTGTGGAATGCATCGGTTCCTGCCCTGAGCTGCAGGAATCAATTGGTTCACAGATCTTCCTTTCTCCTGAAAGGTGAAGAACTCATAAGTAATGTGCCTCTTCTCCTGACACCTCTGGAAAGGTCTTTAGACAACGATTCCAGACACAAGCAAGTTTCTACCCTGTCAAGTAAGAGTAATGCGAAGAATTCTGTTAACGCAATGTTATGGTTGAGATTTTCAATAAGCCAGAGTGAGGGAAGCCTAAATTTTGCCTCTCACGGCAACTCTAATAAAGTGCATTTAAGTGTCTGAAAAAGAAAACACAAAAGAAAAACACAAAAAGCATTGCAGAAAACTATGTGTAGGGCTAACTCCAAAACCTGGTATCAGTGAGATTTGTTCCACTGATTTTCAATAGGTTTTGGGTCACATCCTTATGTTTCTGAAAGGTTTTTTTTTTTCCTTCAATATTAATGAAAGAAATATTATTTCCTGAACATATCTGTGTAGAATTCTGCTGGCCATATCTTCAACTTCCTTACCATCATCCCTCTATGCTCCTTCAAAGGAGACATAAAAACATGTTCTGGAAAGGTCAGAAGTTACAGGACTATTATAAGTCTTCCCTGTAACAACAGCTTTCTGCTAAAAACTGTGAGGGTCCTGCTGCACTTTCCAAAACAGGACAAGGATGAAGGAGGCAGAGTGGATAGAGAGATAAATACCCTAATGAAGATAGTGGTATGAGAAACTACTAAAATATACACATTTCAAACAAAATACACAAAATTTCAAACCAGTGACACCATTATAATGTCAATCCCTTTAAGCATTTTATTAAAATGTGCAGGTATGAGATATTTTAAAATATATATTCACTGTCAAAGCAATTTTTTCAAATATGTGAAGGACACTCACGATCAAGTATTCAACTGTCATCTCTTAAAACTGATATTCAGCAAGTGTAAATGACCATAACTCCATTGATGTTAATGGATTTACAGAGGTTAGACAACCAGAGAAAGCGAGTTTTGAATGATCTAATAATAGAAAAAGCAAGTGATAGTGATCTCAGTTGTATCATCACCACAAACCTTGTTGCTCATAAACAGACAAGCATGACATGACCAAACTTTCCCAAGGAAAAAAACCAATGTGCTATGAAAAAGCATGAACGCTTCAATCTCGAGGCCAACTTTTCTGAGGATTTGAAAGCACCAGACAAGAAAGGCTTAAAAAGACGAATGGTGATCTTGTGCTTAAGACATAAGCCTGGGAGTCATGAGTCTGGGTTATTTCCCTGGCTTCATCCCAGCTTCCCTATGGCCTCAAGCAAGGTCTACTAGCAGCAATGGCAGTAAAAGTCAACAAATCCACTTTTGAGCATAGCTGTGGGAAATAGTTCAGAGTTCCCAAAAGATTAAAAATACCCTGCAAAGAGGATGGAAAAAATAGATCAACTAAGCAGTAAGGGTTATTGACAAAATTCAATGTCTGTATTAGGCTTATGACTGGTAAGGTAAGAATGATCTAGAAATTAACTGAGCAAAAGGGGTGCACTTAAAATTAGGCCTACATCAGCTAAATAATAAGGGGAAAGTTTATTCCACCAACAGCTCCTGTGTAGAGTTTTAGAAAACAGAACTCCAGAAATCAAAATAGCAAGAGATTTGCAGGGGAACTCTGGAAATCATGATGCAATTTCCAACTCAGTTCCAAGAATCTGCCCCTCTGCTGAGCTTCAGCTACAGGAGGACAAAGGCAAAACCACTCCAGATAAACCCGGCCATCAGCAGCAGGATACTAATGCAGCACTCTTGAGATTCTGCTGGTGTACTACTCCTCTGTCATGATACTCCTCTTCATTCCTATCTTTCACCTAATCCTAAAACGACATCACAACAGCATTATGAATTAAGATTGTCCATTTCATTCTGTTGCCTAAGAATAGCCAACACCAGAGAGAAACCTGACCGGGATGAACAAGTCAGATTCTCATCAAAGCAATAAGCTGGAATCCAACAAAGGAACAACTGGTGGACCCAGTCTGCTCTCCCAATGTATTTCTTTGAAAGAGCTGCCTCACATCCTGAGCATGTCAAAGAATGTGTGTTATCACATTTTGCTAACTCTCCTCTTTTTATGCCAGTTGGCCTCAGACAGGGTAAGTAACTATTATTACTACTAGTTTGATCAATGTAAAAATCTAAATGAGGCTAGTTGACAGGTCACTGACCCAGCTCCCACATTCAGGTAAATATCCTGATTATACTCCAGACTCACACACAAAGGCCCTGTTACCTTCCCCCATGAGAAAGGGAATGAAGTATGCAGTCCAAAAAGGGACCTGTGGTGCATGTACACCAGCTACATCTCTGAGCTGGTCAAGGGATGGCTGTGACCCTAGTCTACATTACAGAATCTGACCTTCGTTTTGACTTTGTCTGAGAAAACTCAGTCAGGTTTCTTTGCTCACAGGGAGTTTAAAACAGGTTCAAATAAATATATCTGGTGTAATCATTCAATTTCAATATACTTAGAATTTCTTTCTTTTTTACTTCCCTCTTCTGTATGCTAATCAATAACTTTCCAGTCTCCGATTTGGTTGGTTTAATCATCCTGATAAGTGATCTAGCAGACAGAAATCACTGGAGTCCAAACTTGGCTTAAGGTTGTTCAGTAACAACATTATTTCAATACATTTGGTTCTCTGGTAGCAATTCCTCAATCAGAATTAACATGAAATACTTCAATGTCAGTAGCTGAGGAACTCAGATAATGAAATCTCTTTAGAAAATAGGTATCCTCCTACCAGTATTAATCTTACCGAGGTGCATATCTTTTCCAGAGTGGGTCTGACAGATTTGCCTGTATTCCAGCCTGTCCAGATACAGGCCAGCTTCTGTCCAGAAGCCTTGTGGATGCATTAGCATCTGTACTGTGCCTGAGCTACGATATTCTCTGCAGGCTCATTAAACAAGGCACCACAGCATGATAACTCCACAGTTCCTAGATGCAAAACTGGCTTGCCTCTGGACATCTCAAGGCAGAATGAATATGTGACTGTCTTCATCAATTGTGTAAGCAAATGTTACTTCTCTAACTTAAAGAGTTCCTTGAATTCTGTACACAAGAATTCATGCCAAAGAATAACTGGTTTTGGTAACAGGAGAAAGTCTCACCTTGCCATACAGCCAGCATTTCTAACGCAAAACTGTAATTCCATACAGATATGCATTCAAGTAGGAAAAGGAGATATATTTTGTAAAAACTGTGTATGAGGCTTAAAGACATCATTATATACTAAAATGGCCTCAAAACCTGAGGTATTTTCTTGCTTATCCAGAAATCAACATATATTAACTTATAACATTTGAAAAGCCTTTGTTCCCAACTAATAAAATGAGAGCAGAGCAGACCTTGAAAGCATCTTAAAGTAATGGAAGATTTAATAAGAAAATGGATAAGACGACACTTCTAGTCTAGCAAAAAATGTGAGCATATTAATAATAGATGACCAGCACTACTCAGCATGATGTAGGGATCTGTGAAATGTTACAAAGCTAAGTCTCATGCTAGTGAAATGTTGGCTGGTAACACTGACAGAGTCAGTATGTGTGAAAGAAATCATCCCTTGAGGATGTCCAGTGGGTATATTCTCAACCACAACACTTTTCAGATTAGAAGAGGGTACTCATTTTTGCAGGCTTCCTAATGGTTCAATGACTTCATCTAATGGCACCCTCTAATAAGTGCCTGCACTTACCAAGCCCAGTCAGCGGCACAGCTGCCTCAGTCACAGCTCGATCCCTCTGGGTAGTGATGCCTGAGTGGAAGGACACGAGTATCCATAACTCCTGCTGTTCTCGGTGGGAGAGGAGGTTACTCCTGTAGAGAAGGTGCTCAACACTTAGCACCATCAGACTGGTATGCCTCTGATAGTTTATGTTCTTTAAAACCACAGAGATTATCCCTTAAACACCAGCATAATGTATTGCTTTGTTTTTAGAGGAAAATAATTGAACGTGAATAGGCTGCTTTGGAAATTACTCTTCTGCCTAGATAGTTGGGATTCATTGTCAGATATGCTTTTGTCATTCAGAGAGAAAGGTACATGCAAAAATGAAGGTTTGCCTCCCAAGAGATTAGGATTTCTTCTTCCTATCGTAAAGAATAAGCTGCAATTTCTTAGCCAATTCCCGTTACCAAAAATGGAATTGAACAAATGGGTTGACAAAAGTAACATACCAAGAAAACCATGAACTCACAGTTCTTTCAGTGCAAATTAAACAGTGCTTCTATCTACCAGCAGAAAGAAAACAAAACTCTTCCCTGACTCAAAATTGTCCCTTCCCTGTATGCAGACGGTCAGTTCCAGCATTTTGGGGACACTTCTTTATTTTCCCATTCTCCAGAACACCCTTAAGAGACTGACTCATGTCTTCTCCAAGAGCCTGTGTCCAGAGGTTACAACCTGAGGGGGAATTCCCAAATAAGCACGCAGTCAGTGCAGGTGTAGATACTTGTAAATCTCATTCTGCAGGAGAGCTAATCCTGTCAGGATCAACTCAAATCTGTCAACACCTGAAAATAATCTTTCCAAAAGACAATCCATAGTTACTATATTTCTTCTGAAACAGAAAGAGATTTTTGTCTTTGCAATGAATTTTAGCACCTCAAAACCACTTTGCCAACAGTACAGAATTAAAAAGAAATGTGTTCTCCAAATTATGAGCCCACCCAAATAGAGAAATTGCCTATCGAAATGTTAATATGCTCATAGTCACTTGTGGCCAATATAAAAAAGGAATTACGGTTACTATATGCAGAAACATGAAGAAGCACCAAGTAGAAAACCAGCCTGAACTAGGACTCCAGAGACTTTCTGTAGGGCCTAAAGCAAAACATTTTCAGGCTCTCTTTTCTGACTCCATTACCTGTTTTTGTTTGTAAGCACTTGAGGCAAGGTGTATCTCGGATGCACATCCTAGTCCAGAGCCAACTTCAGCTGCAATGTGCTTCAAATGATTTTTAAAAGTGCAAACCCAGCACCAGATTTGGGGCATTAATTACTTCAGCTTCTCGACAGATGAATAAGCAAGTGAAACCCCAGCAGTATTGGAGCACTCCAGCGTGTCTGGCATGTGCACGAACCACAGTTCAGCCTAAAAATCTAACTACAGCCTAGAAATCTCACAGAAAAATAAGAGATTCACATGGCCAGGAATTTCACAGGTCAGATAGGCCAAGGAAACCAAATATGCAAGAGAGCTAAGTAACAATTAAATTATTACCTGTACAAGGAAAAGGCCAGAATCTCTGTTGCTCAGTGAGATCTCATATTAACCTTGCCACTCTTTCAGCCACAGAGCTCTGCAGAAAGAGTTCTTTAGCTTTCAGTGCAAATAAGTATCACATCCTGGCTGAACGCTGAAACCTGGAACTTTTCATGGGTACAGAAATGCAATAAAACTACTTGACATCAGTTCCTCCCACTCTTTCTACATGATCCAGGCTTGTTAAATGTGACCAAAAGAGGTTGTCTGGTCATCATGCAATACACATCTTTTAAAAATGCAGGGTGTGTAAAAAATTTCAGCAGATCAGGGTGGATACAGGTTTACGACCTGTCCCACAACAGAACAAGCAGCAAGGTGCATGTACCTACGTGACGGGACTCAGTAACATCCTGGTGCAGTGCTCCACGCTGCAGTAAAGTGTAGGAGTCTGGGCCGCGCTGGGGGGAAGTTAGTGCAGGCAGAAGAATGCAAGGACGAAGACAAGGCCAGCAAAATAAGGCTGGCAAAAACACACAAGATAGCAGATAAGTGAGAAACACCTGTGGTCAGCAAAAGCACACAAGTCTGAGCAAAACAGGGTATGAGACAGGGAGTTTTTGGCAAGTTTTGGGCTTTACGTGCCAATTGCAATTAACCAATGCAAATGCTTGTAGAGGCGCATGAACAGCGCATGTAGATAACCTGTAGCCTATTAGAAGATAGATGAGTGCGTATACAGAACTTAGTAGGATATAAATGTAACCAGGATGGGAAAATAAAGATGGACGATCTGATAATCACATTGGTGTTGTGTCATTCCTGTTCTTGCACGGAGAAGAAAGGACCCCGGCTAACGGTGACCCCGACAGTAAAGGACAAGGCTTCAAGCACCCTGCATTACCGCTGTGCAAGGCGGCACACCGCATCCCAGCTGCACAGGCTAACATTTTGAGAATCATCAGTGCATCCAACTGATTACAGTTGTACAGATTAACAGATGTAACTGGTTACAGTTAAAATCTAAACACACTTATCTTCATGATGTCTACTTAACCCACGAAAAAATACATATTAGAGAAGCGAAGGACTTCATCACTTAATTCAAATTAAATAAACTTTGGCACTTTGTGGTCACTTCTGGCACAACTCAGTCAGCTTTGGCTTTCATCAAACCGCTATGATTAAATTATACATTAGCAAGAGAACTTAAAGCCATTCATGGCATCTAATATACTTAAACTCAGTTGAATGAAGTTTGGATTTAGACTACTGTCATCCATATGTCTACTTTGTCATTGTAAATTCAGACTTGGAAGCACTTTTTCCATTCCATTCCAACACTCCCATTGCAAGCCCTCTGACAACAGCATTACAGTAAATTATACTACTAGTTCATTTATCAGGTATCACTTGTTCACATTGTCTTCTTTTCAGAACTAACCAGCCTTTTCATAATGCTGTGCAACCAACATGATGTGAAGAACCACAAGTAACTGTGACTTAGACTAAAAGAAAACTTACATTGTATAGATGCAAATCAAGCAGGTAACAATCACATACTTGGTTTTCCTACAAGTGAAGAGAAACAGACCACAGTAGCATAAATGCATTTCTGCACGCCTTTGCTTTTTCTTAATAATGCTGGAGGAGAAGACAGTGAAATACACATGTAGATCCTTAAGACTGGAGATTCATCCTTGTTTTTGAAAGTGCTCTGCTAAACAGCATTAATTACTCTCTCTGTTTTAACCAAGGAATTCTATCCATTATTTGTAACTGATTTGCTATTTCTTCCAGTTGCCTAGAATGGTGCAGTATTTTTAGCCACATGTTATGGGAGAACTCAACCACAGAAGTGAAGGATATTTTCAGGATGGGGAGAACTTTAAACCCGATGTTTACTGGGCCCATTTATAGTCACAAGTAAATTTTAACAATTCTGACTGGTTTGGGGTTGGGGGGAACAGGGTCTGAATCCTACTTCAATAGAACAGATGAAGATCAGAACTTGGAACTTGTTCTGAAATAGTTGGGAGGAGAGTTGGAAACAAATCATCTGGCTCAAGAAAAAAGAGGAATGGGAAAATGGACATAGCATATCATTTCACAGCTAGGCACTGGAGCAAAGAGTTTCCTGTTGATCAGAACAGAAATGGTTTATCGGAAGGATGAGGCTGACCACCAATCTGAGACTTTCACCAGCGTAAGAATTAACTGGAAATAGTGGGAATTGGTGAAAATATCTTCCAAATCTGGTAATTTTGAACGCACATGTTAGTGGGTACACTAAAACAGGCATCCTACAAATGTACAGCTGGCTGACTAGACACTGACTAAAGAATCTTCAGTAGCTCAGGGGATCTCCATGAGGAGACCATGTCTCTTCAGTTTTCTGAGTAGCTCCATCTGCGTTAGAGGGCAGAGAGGCTTTTCAGGTTTCTATGATGTAAATTATTCAGTCTGTAGAAGCAACAAGGTTTCTGTTCCAGTTAAAGTCTAAACACACTTACCTTTATGATGTCTACTTAATTCATGAAGAAGTACATATTAGAGAAATGAAACACCCTGCTTACTCTGCACCAGAAAAATACAGCAAGCTTTTAGCAGGAAAAAATTAATAGCTCACAAGCAGAGGTAGAACTGTATATTTTTGTGATGCTATTCCTGCATTATAATGCACTGCAGTTTTCAGCTTTAGAATACTTCAGCTTTTTATTCTTTGATTGTGTAGACTAAAGTTGTGAAAAGATTTTTCCCTGTGCAGTCCATTTTAACAGAATCCTGTTTCCAAAATGCATTTAGACTTATTATGAGCTCTTTTCAATCCATCTAAAAATCTGCATTTAATTGTGGGGTTTTTTTTTCTTTTGTAGGGATGCACAAGGCTGATAAGGATTTACGTGTCTACTCATCTCTACTGTGGCTTGTGCTAAGCTTCAGCTGCACGCTCCCAAGATCCAGAAGCACTTTGCTCACATCAGGTTCCGGGAATTGCCAACAGGGCAGCGAAGCTGCAGCGTTCCCAGAACAGCACAGAGTATTCAAGGCGCAACCAAAGGGTAAAACTGAAATTGGATGTGAAAGTCTGCCATTCATTCCAATATCCCTAGAAAATATCATCATAATATGGTTTTGCTTCCCTGGCTCTTTTTATTCAAAAGGTCTGACACTAGCACAGTAACTTTACAATAGAGTAGTGAGAAACTGGCTTATCAGCAGTGGCACGTTAGAAAAGATAGATAAAAACTCTTTTCTTAAGATCTCATTTTCAGTGAAACCATGGGCAGGAATTCCTCCCACACACAGAGCCAACTTTCATCTGTCTCCTAAAGAGGGCTTCCATGTCCCACTTTCTTTACGCTCATCTAAATGCGCCTTTCTACACTCTTCATCCCATGCTCCCACATAATCTCCCTCACTATAAAAGCATTTCAGGATCTTTCTGCTCATGGTTCATCTCCTAATTATTATTCTTGCTTTGCTTTATCTGTAGCTTCTTTGGTGTGTGTCAAAACCCTCCTTAGGGAAGTTCCATTTGGCTCATTGTCAAGCATATGCTCTTTATATATATTTATACTTACTCCTAGCCAAAGCTTCTGTACTGATGAAACAAAAAAACCTTTCTCTCAACCCCCATTGGAGAGATCTGTGGAAGAACAAACTGTGATTATTCAAGGGAGTCACCCTCAACATAAATAACTGTTTTACAATTATCTTCCTTTTGCATTTCATAAAATTTTCAATTTTACTGCTTCATGATATTAATTTCTGTAATGGATATTTGTTGTATTGGTTGTTGTATTAAGTAGAAAACTTCTCTTTTTCCTTTCCTTTTAACGTAATGCTGGCATTCACTAGGTGGAAAGGGTTCGCTGCTGCTTTTGCTTGAACCTATCATTATAAAGAGCCTATATGTAAAAGAATGACTTTCAGCAACTTTAATGAGAGCTGGAGGGCATTCGGCAACTCGTAAGAACAAGTCCCAAATCACCACAGCATTAAAAAAATCCATCTGAGCTGAGATTACATGCAAGGTATGGCTGTGTTTGAAGAAAGACAAGATGATAAGGAAGTATAGTAAAAAGCAAAAAGACTAAAATAAAATCTTTTACTACCTTTTTATTACCAGGGTCTTAAGCACTCTGTATGTTCCTGAGATCAGAGAACAGTGATTAAATCCAGCTTACCACTGTCTTTTACAGAACTACCAAAGGCACAGATCCGTAGCGAGATTACAAAGATTTCACTGGACACACGTGGGGAAAGAAAAAAAAAAAAAAAGCCCATGACATACTAAAATTTGTCACAGCAGTGCTGGCACTGTTCTGTCAAGGAATTGCAGGTCTCACCAAGTGTAGTAGCGTATGATCCGAAACCTGCCAGCATACTCTTTAGGAAGGTATGCATTAACTGCTATTGATAGATGAGGAGAAAACGGTTTCATCTTAGACAAATCTGAGCTGCTTCAAGATTCAATGAGACATTTTCCACTTGCTATTGCCCAAATTCTATTTTCAAGGCGAAATGTACTAAATAAAAGAGATGTTCTTTCTGACCAATGAAAAAGATGAAATTTAGAGAAAATACATGCAATTAACACTATTTTTCATTTCAATTTACTGTGACTCATAAAGCGTACAAATGCCTGCCTGTGCTGACATGCCTAGCAAAGATACAGTGCCCAATATAAGCAAAGGCAGTGCAAACTTCATTACGCTGGCCTGCTAGCACCCCTAAAAAGATGACCTGAAGAAAACATTGTCACAAAGATCTTCGGTCTTCACAGTACCATGGCCACCAACCTTGACCCTCCTCATATAACATAAAAGGTGGAAATTAGGACTAATAATGGAGATTATATTTTTGTATTGACGCTATATCAAGACCACTAACATTTCATACAAACCATAATAACATTTGCTCTCATCTAACTTGCAGTGAATTTCAAAATGTGACCTAGAGGTGAAAAACTCTGTATCGTATTATCAGTCTCTTGAACCATACAGTCACTTATTACTGCTCCTTTATATTACTCATCTAGAAACAAAAATGTGCAGAGTTCATTTCCCCATACAGATAGAAATAACAGGCTCTTTGCCCCAAAATAACTGCTTAGCAATTAATTACAGGCCTGAATGAATAAAATACATTTTGCTCCAATACTAATGAGTTCAAAAGACCTGACGTACTACATTGTATCACAGAACTATTATTTGTGAAAAAATAAATGACAAGGCCATCACAGGTACTTCTCATTTAATTTAACACTGAAGTTTGATACCAAGAGATACAACTGAATACTAGGATTGTTATTGCCATATCAAGCCTATTTTCACGGTATTATGCCCACAACAAATTAAGAAACTAATTATTTCAAAACAAACCAAATTACCGTGTGTTTTAAATACCCTTCTAAAAAAGAATTGAAGGCCCTTATTCCTTATGCTCTGGTAAGATCATATAATCACAGGATAACCTAAGTTGAAAGGAATCTCTAGAGGTCATCTGGTAAAAAACCTTTGCTCATAACAGGGCCAAGTTCAACATCAGGTACACTTCAGTTAGATCAGGTTTTTCTGAGGTATGTTCAGATGGGTTCTGAATTTACTCAAGGATGGAGTTTCCACAACTTCTCTGGAAAACATGATTCAGTATATGACTGCTCTCACTGTCAATTTTTTTTCCTAATATTTAATCAGAATTTTGCCCTTGTTACTTCCTGGACTCACTAACTCTTTTCTTTTCACTGATCACATCCAATAAGAGACCATCTTACCAATATCTGTATTGAATGTGTGAATTGATTCTGGTCCTATTCAAGTGAAGTACAAAAACTCCACTCACTTTTCTTGTGCACTTTTCTTGGGCCAGTGATCTGTGTGACTGGTTTGACTCTCTCTTTGCTCACCTAATCAATTAATTGTTTGGTTATGTGGAAAAGTAATTTGGATATCATGAGGAGTCAAAATGCAACACTTTTACCTGAAAAATTAAAGAATTGTGATTTTACTTATTTGTCAGCTTACCAGATTTTGGCCCCCAAAACTAAAAGGATACACTTTATACCTACAAGACGCATGTAAGATACATACAGGTTGAAAACATGACCTAAGATTACCTAGTCTTACAGGTTTTTATTTCAGATCCAAACGTCACAAAAATCAGCAAGATTTAAATACCACCTAATCAACTGTAAGTGCAGTCGATCCCACATGATCTCTAAACATAAACCTACTGTGTGTTAAAGTTCTGCAAGTCCTACCAAAGTTCCATTTGGATCCAACAATACTATCCTTCCAAGTTTCCCACGATTTCCAAAAATGTAATTGTTGTTTCCTAGTCCCAAGAATTGTGTCTTGGCAGAATGTAGCAGATTTTGAAATAGATGCAGATCAGCAGCATATTCCAGTGTTCTTAAAATAATTATTTCCAAAACTTACTGATCTTATAGACAGGAAGGATAACTATATAATTCCCAATTTTCAGTGAATTAATTGCCATTATTATTATTGAAATCTTAACTCTTTCACTTCATCACTGTAAAAATATTCATTACATGTTTCTAGGACTATTGACTGTCAGTCATAGAGCAGCAAGGAATTGTAGAAAAATAGCCTGCTGTGCTGAACAGAGCCTAAAGCTAAGCAAGAGCTGCACGGCTTCTTTAAGAAATTCACCCAGTTCAGAAATTTCAGAGAACTCTGAAAGTTCAGGGTTCCTCAAGTCTTTAATTCCCAACTTTGGGTCACTGAACTGAAAAAAGTATTACATGTGGCTTTAGCAGGAGCGGATTTCACTACTGAGGCTGAATTTCTAGTGCATGGAGTGGTTAAACACTACAGTGCTGATACACTGGGAATGTGTATTTTTCTAACAGGTATCTCTGAATAACTTCATAAAATAAACTACAAACACAAAGTGAAAAACACTTATTGCTACTTGCTACTCTTTTGCCCCTGATGAGAGAGATCCTAGCAGTGGTTTAGTCTCACACATCTTCTGGATTGCAAAGATTTAACTCAAGTAGTTCTACTGGATGCAGTGTATTACTCCCAATCTTAATGTTAAATGCAATTATACACCCGTACAACAATCATATCAGCCTCTTAGACACAGCTACCAGCAACGGTTACATGTTTTGGGGATTTCGTTTGAGTTATTGGAGCAAAACACCATTCTCAAGTCAGCTGCCTTAACAGAAAGGGCAACATCCTGCAACCAGCGCATTGTTCGGGGCTAAAATCCCAAGCCTCCTCCACCCCTGCTAGTACAATAGGCACCCCCTCATACTTCCTCCTCCTTTATCAGTGGACAGATGCTTCATCTCCAGATCAATGGGCCAGTGATTCTTTTACCAACATAAAAAGATGCAGCAATTTACCGGTTCAAAGATTTTACTTTCTCAAATTTATCAAATCCCTTGAATCCCTGAGCTGTTAACTGAATAACTGTTATCTGTCAGTTCTAACATACAAGCACCAAGAGCCAAAATCATAAATTAGAGTTTCCAGCTTTATAAAGCATTTTAAAATGAGATGAAAATCTATGCATGGCATATATCATTTCCCTACATAACTGCTGAAATTCCTCTATGGACAGTAACAAATGATGAAACGCTATCGTTCAGTCTAATGGATACAGTCTCATCTCCAAGCATGAGGATTTACATACATCAGTATAATTAATGTTAATGGCAATCACAAACATAAATCTTCTGAATATTTAGAGGAATTAGTCTGTTAAAATGACCAACTGCACTCCCCAAACTAGAGATTGTTAAAACATCAATACGCAGAAGCTGTGTTTCCACTGGAATCATTTCCCAATGTTGTCTTCTGACACTTAAATTATTTGGAAAGTAACAGGCTAAATAGGGAACAGCCCATTTTACACTAACTATACTGGATAAAACATACAGTTCTAAATCAAGACCTATACAATGAACACGGTGCAGAAAAGTCCAAGGATAAACACATGAAATGACACTGTTAAAGCAATGAAGGGGAGTTAGCCATGTGCTTTCCATTAATCTTCCCTCCATCGCTTTGAAAATCTCATTCCTGATCTCCCTTATTTACAGTTCTTTGTGTTTGTATATCTGTATACTTCCAGGTATCAAAAACTTCCACTGGCTGTAAATGTTGAAACAAAATTATCCTGCAATGGTAGTTTCTCAGAATCACATTTTCAAAGCAGGATGAAGATTTTCACTGCGTGACACATATTAACATCAATTGGGTTCACACAGCTAAATCTCTCTGCAGCTCGTTGTCAATTTACCCCTTCCAGAATTCAATATTTTTTGAATTTGTTTTATTTCCCAAACATTTTCATGTTGAAGTATTTTATGGTGGCTATACTAGCAAAGGCACCATCTCTGGCAGTTGCTTTAATTTTCTAGTATAGACAAGGCCAACATCTGAGACTTCCAGCGCACCAGGAAGAATTATGACTGTAATCCAAAGGATTCATATATCCTTATGATATGTTTTTCTGATGTATACATAGTTCCTAATAGTCTTAATGACAGATTTATGCACAAAAAGTTACCCATACACTTCCGAGTTCTTAGTTTGACAACTTTGGAAATGGCATATGACGATGCTTCAGTCAGGAAGAGTAAAACAGTGAAAGACCACAGGGTTTTTTGGGGGGGCACAATATAGGTCTTGCACAAAATACCCTTGACTTTCAGAAGCAGAATCCACCTGCAGAGGCTCAAGGAAACCATGCGGCTAACAACTTTCCCTGAACTGGTGCCACCTAGCCTCCCATACCGGTGATTTTTTCCAGAATCCTGTATTACACATAATGACATAGATTCAGGTTTAAGAATGAGGTTATCATTAAACTATAGAAGACTAACTACAGACTGTCCTTGGGATTACTGAACTTAACATTAAAATGTGTTTATTATAAAATGTAAAAGCTGTCTGTCAGAAATAAACACTTTCATGGATCAAAACATAGCTGAAATTTGGTATTATAGTCATTTTTATGTCAAAATCCTCCAACTGACAAACAGCACTGAAAATTACAAACACATCTTCTTGAAGTTAATACACTTAATGTATTGTCATTAGAGAAAGGGTATTTTACTGACTGTCGTGCCATAACTGTTGTTCTCTTCACCTTGTAATTCTTCATCCCATCGACATACAAACATGCAGCCTAGTTAGAGAGTTAGAGAAGTTAGAGAAGATGGCGGTTTTAAGGAATGAAGAAACTGTGCTTTGAGGCCACTAAACGCTGCATCTTTCATTAGAAAGAGAACCAAACCTTTGCTATGAACATGTTTCCAGGAATTTGGCTTTCTTACTTCACATCATCTTATAACAAAGAGAATCTACATAGTACCTGTATGTTATAAAAAGTGTTGCCAACTGTTTTCTAGAAGACACCTCGTCTCAGGTGATACCTAAAGGCTAATCTTAAGGTTAAGCCTGAACTGTTCCCAGGCCCTCTTCTGACATGACCAGAATATGACTTAGGTGAACAACTTCCTTTCTTAAAATACGTGCCCATCTGTCTCCTTCTCTGAAGTTCTTCCTCAAGTCCTATAAATCATCTGTACTTCTGAAATGCTACAAATTAGCACTACAAGTGCTTTGGGTTTTGGAACATTTAATCTAAATGTTGTCCACAGTCAGTAATACCTCTTTCACCCCTCCTCCATAAATGGATGTAAGGCAAAATAAATCTCGCTTAATGACAGTAATGTCTGGAGATGTAGTTTTGTTGTGCATGCTTTATACTCATGACCTCTGAGATGTTAGAAAAAGATCTAAAACTGCCTGTGGCGACAACTTCTACAGACATAAACTGAACACTACCACTGCTGACATCACAGAAAGTACCTGAGCTTAAAGTTCATGTCTACAAGATTACTTCTTGGATCTACTTTTACTTTTAAATGAAAATAAATTAAAATGAAAGCATTTTGCCATACAGACATTTATCAGTGCCTGAAAGACATGGATATGACAGTGGAACATTATTATAAAAGTACAGTAGAAAAAACTATGCATTAAGTCATTTTTGAAAGTTGTGATACCATCTGATAGGTCTTTTATAAAATACGAATCTCTTTCTGAAAGACTTTATATGCATTTCTCTGCGGATTATGGTGGCTATTCACACTTTACTTGAATTTTTATAGCCGCCAAGTAATTCTACAGAATAGTAAACACAGTTATTATAACCTTCATAACTGGCGGAGAGATGTATTTGAAGAAAAAGGGTTTGTTTCCCCTCCTGCATGCACTGAAGTAAATCATGAGTGATAGAAGTCGATAGGACAGTATCTGCAAAACCGATGTAGATCAAGAAAAAAAAAAAAAAAAAAAAGGCCAGAAATGTACAAACAAAGCTTTCCTTGCACTAAAAGTACAAATTGCATGTCTTCTCTGCTTTTTGGCAAGGTTGTGCCATTGAAGTACTTATACTACACTTAGCTCCATCACACTAAAGCACATCTGAATAAGGTCCAGACACGGACTGGAAACAATGGAGGTACACCAGTTTACACAGGCTGCGAATCTGGCATAAAGCCTTGAAAATGAATGAGGATCTTCCAATGAAGTAATTGTACGTATTGCGTTTAAGTGTATTACCCCTGAAACAGAAACGATTTCAAAGCGCTGTAACAGAAAACTAGAAAGATTAGCAAAGGATTAGGGGAAAAAAAAAAAACAACCCAGTGAATGCATCCCACTTTTCTTCTTTACAGACACACACACAAGGAACAACACCCATCTTAAGAAAGATCATGTGGCAAAATGATGACTCTGAGTCACTGGAAGAGAGAAAAATCTTTTAAAATACTCTTGGGACCAGGGACTACTGTTAAAGAGGAGCATTATTTTATCATCCAGCTAATGAGCCAGAGGAAGGATTAGTGCTGTTTGGCGGTGTTTTGTCTCGTCAACTCTTTCTCTCTGAAACAAATATGCCAACTTCGGTAAACAAAGAGAAGAAGATGCACCGTTTCGATCGCACACCGAGGAGTATTTAATCGGAGGAAAGGAATCCCAAGAAAAGTAACAGGAGGCGGCCGGCAGACGCCGCTTTCACAGAGGTTAAGAAAGACAGAAAAACGGGAAGCGGCGGCGATGACGGTGTTTTCCGCGCACCCCTCCCCACGGCGCTGAGGGGGGGAGGTGGGGGGCGGCCGGCGGCGCCCAGCAGCGCGCGGGCCGGGCCCCGCTCGGCCGGCGGCCGGTGCCCTCTTCCTCCCCGTCCGCGTCTGCTCTCGGCAGGCGGGGGAAGCTCCCGCGGGGAGCGGGGAAGCGCCGCCGGGGCGGGCGGAGGAGCCGCTGTCCCTCAGGCCGGGAGCGCTGACAGCCGCCCGCGTGAGGCGCCGCCGCCTCTCCCCTCCCCAGCCGCGGGGCCGCCCTCGCCCCGCGCCGCGTCCTCCTCCCGCCGCGCGGCAAAACTTAGGGGCCGGGGGCGAGGAGCGGGCGCGGGCGGGCCGGCGGCAGCGGGGCCGTCGGGGCGGCGGGAGCGGGGCCGCCCGCCCGCACGCGGCGCGGACAGCTCCGCGGCCGGGGCAGCGGCGCTCCCTGCCCCCGGCGGCCGTGCCCGGGGGAGAGCGCCCGTCCCCTCCCGCCCCCCGCGAAGCCGAAGCGTGCCCCGGGCCGGCCGCCGAGCGGGCACTCACCAGCTGCAGCGAGCAGAGGAAGATGAGCGTGCAGCGCCCGGTGCAGCAGCCCATGGTGGCGGCTGGCCGCGCCGCGCCGCCGGAGAGCCGCCGCTTCTCCTCTTCTTCCCTCCCGCGCTGACGCGGCCCCGGAGGCGAAGCGGGGGGCTCACCGCATCCGGACGGAGCGGCCGGGCGTGTGCGTGTCTGGGAGTCCGCGGGTGCCCCCCCGCCTTTCGCTGCTCCCCCCCCCCTTTGTTGAGGGGGTTTCTCCTCGGCGGCGGGAAGGAGAGCGCGGAGGTCAGCGCGGCCCCGGGGCGAGGAGCGGAGCCGGCAGCGGGGGGCTCTGCCCGGCACGGCGCGGGTCTGGCTCTGGGGAAGGGGCAGGGGACGGGGGTGGGCGTGTGCGGACCGGGGCGGGGGTAGGCAGGCAGAGGGAAGGCGAGCGAGGAGGCGGGGGGCTGGCGGGGCGGGTGGAGGGGTGCCGCGGGTGGGCGTGCTGGGGAGGGCGGGGGAGCTGCGTGAGGTGTGAAGGGGAGAGGAGCGGAGCGGGGGGGGGGGCTCTTCTCCGCGCAGCGGCGGCGGAGGGGTCGCGGAGGGTCCCCGGGTGGGCGGTGTGCGGGGGGTTTGGAGGCTCCGAGGGCAGGCGGTGCTTGCGGGGGACTCGGCGGGGGGCGCAGGGGGCTGCGCGGGCAGCGGCGGCCGAGGCAGCCCGGCGCGGGCCGCTCGTTGCGAGCGCCCGGGGAAAGTTCAAGGGACTTGGGCGGCTGAGGCGGGGAGGGGCGGGGGAGCGGCGGCCGCCGAGCGGCGGGGCGGGGCCGGCCCCGGAGCAGCCCGCCCGAGCAGCGGCCGGGGAAGCCGGGGGGCGGGCGGGAGCCATTGTTCGCCGCCTGCGCTGTGCCGGGGGGCGGAGGGGGGGTTGCAGGGCGGGCGGGAGGCGGCCGGGCCCCTGCTCCTCAGGCAGCGCCTGGGGCGGAGGCCGGGTGCCCGCTCCCGGAGGGGCGGCGGGCGGGCGGGCGGTCCCTCAGGGGCCCGTCTCCCTCCCTCTCCCCTGGCGCGGCGCCGGAGCGCGGGCAGAGCCAGCAGGCCCCGCCGCGGGCGGTGACCGGCCGGGGTGTCCGGCGCTCGGGGTGTTTAATCCCCTCCTCGGCCGCTGGCGGGCGGTGCGGGGGGAGGGGGTTTCCATCCCTGGCAACGCCATTGTGCCGAGAGAGCCCGCCGGCTCCCGCTGTGCCCCGGCCGGGGTGTGAGCTGGGAAGGGCCTCGGGGAGAGGGGCCCGGCCCCGGCGATGGTCGCTCTGGGCAAAGGTGAACGGACTCCCGGGAGATGCGACGAAGAATTCCTGCGTGCAGGGAGACGGATGAATAACCACTGGTCTGCAGGAGCCCCTCCACGGGCAGCTGAGAGGAACAGGGTCAGTGGAGATACTGCGGTCCCTACATCTATATATGCACTGTGGCTGTAGACAAGTTTTTAGGGAGGAAAGATAGATACCAATATGCACACTATCTTTTAAAAATACTTTTGCACATGAAGCGTCAACGACCTTTTTTCTTTCCCCTCTTCAACAAAGTATGGATAAATCGGATTATTTTTTACGGGCATTAAGGCAAAAGTGCCATGTTAGCTCACCAGAATGCTTCCCTACAGCCTGTTGCCAGCTCATGTTCCACGATACACAGACTCCTGCCAAAGAACACTGAAGTCTGCCCCGAGAAAAAAACTACCCCCTGCGAGGCATTTTAACAAGATATCTGGTCAATGTTGCTATGATATACACCATATTGTACCCCCAAACAACATACAACTGTTAATTTATGCTTTAAATGGTAGTGAAAATAGTCAAATAATTACAAAACTACTACAAAACTGGATTGTGTCAGATTTGGAAAGCTGCTTTTTTTCTGCCACTTCCCTTTTAAGTAGGAAAGCTTTATGATAGTTTTATATAACAAACCAAAGGAACAAAAGAAAGACAAGTTAAGAACCAGATTCTGTTCATCCAGAATATGTATTTGACTAGGTATGTATGTGAGGAGTGCAAAATATAACCCACATTGCACAATACGCAAAACTTCAATAAACCAGCCTGAGATTTATATTTCTATATATGGCTTTTAGGATAAAATTCTACCTGGGGCTAAACTTTACTGAAGTTACATGTTCTGAGAATTTTGAAGGATGAATACTTGAAGATATGGAAGGAAATTGAAAAGGTGATAGTTGCCAAAAATACATTGTGCCAGCCTGAACTGGTAAATTTTATGGATAACTGGTTTTCTATACAGATGGTTTAGAGCAGGCATCATCTCTCTGGACTTCACTGAAGTATTTAATACACTACTAGATGCTTTTTTGGTTAAAACCATAATACAGAGATTAATAATAAGAATTGTAGGGTGGGTAAGGAACCAGATAAATGAAATGACAAGAGCTAGTGCTGAGGAGATTTTACTTCCACTCACCACAATCAGCCCCTGCTTTGTACATCAGTGGGATGAGGTCCATAACTCTTCCCCCTCTATTTCTCCCCAGGGGTAGTGCTCTTCTGAGAAGTAGCTAAATCCTTACCTTTCCTTCTCGCAAGAAAGCAGATACCTTCCAGTACTAGGATAGTAGCTGACATTAACCCATGTTCTTTGTTAAGGCAGAACTGTCTGAAGACCTGGAAAGGATACAAAAGGCACTTTTCACCCTTTCAAGCTATTGTTTCAGCAACCTGCAGAACCAACTGGGTAATGCTGTTTCAGAGACAAACGGTTCAAGCTGTCTCCCAGACTGTAAGAGGCAGATATTTCCTTTAAAAAACAGTCAAAAAAACAGTAAAAAGAGGAAGCCCATAGTGGTTATTTCTGTATAGACAGTTTAACTCGCCCATCTTCACAATTTCTAATCTGTGTGTTACTGAACTTGAATTCCAGAGCCAGTAACTTTCAGAGCATGTAAAAGTAAGTCACAGAAGTGATATCTAAATAGAAAAAAAAACCCGCCCTTTTCCAAACCAATTGCATTCTTGCGTATCCTTATAAATTCCCATCTTCACTGATGAGGTTAAACCCCAGCCGGCAACTAAGCCCCACACAGCAGCTCTCTCACTCACCTCACAGTGGAACAAGGGAGAGAATCGGAAGAGTAAAAGTAAGAAAATTTATGGGTTGAGATAAACACAATTTAGTAAGTAAAGCAAAAGCCGTGCAGGCAGGCAAAGTAAAACAAGGAATTCATTCGCCACTTCCCATCAGCAGACAGGTGTTCAGCCATCTCCAGGAGAGCAGGGCTCCATCACGCATAACGGTTACTTGGGAAGACAAAACGCCATCACTCCAAACCTCACCCCCTTCCTTCTCTTCCCCCAGCTTTATATGCTGAGCCTGACGTCATATGGTCTGGGATATCCCTTTGGTCAGTTGCGGTCAGCTGTCCCAGCTGTGCCCCCTCCCAACTTCTTGTGCACCCCCAGCCTCCTCGCTGGTGGGGTGGGGTGAGAAGCAGAAAAGGCCTTGGCTCTGTGTAAGCACTGCTCAGCAGTGACTAAAACATCCCTGTGTTATCAAATATGTTTTCAGCAGAAATCCAAAACATAGTCCCATACTAGATACTGTGAAGAAAATAACTCCATCCCAGCCAAAACCAGCACATTCTGCACCCCATACCATTATACCATGCTCAGGTCCCACACTATCCAATACATCATCATTAACCACCCACAACCCTTCCCACCCTTTGATATCATTCCCTTGGTCTATGGACCACCCCTGTGAAATGTCTGTGAAATGTCCATAAATGTCCACAAACGTCCACAAAATGTCCACTGAGTTCATTTAGTCCATGACTTTGTGCTCCATCTGTTACGGTGGTCACTCAGGATAGGAGAGCTGGTGTGTTGCGTGGAGTTACTGGGCACCAAAGCCAGCTCAGGTCAGGTCACTGCTGCACTTGCACTGCTTCTTGTAAGGCTTGTCCTCCACTGTTTCAGGTGGTTCTTGCTATAGTAACTCCTATGACATGCACCTCAAGTCCCAGGTTACAATTCAATAAATCTCCACCCCTGGACCATTTGGACCAGACCATCGGGTTTAACATTGCAATGAACTCCTCCCCTTGCCCTGCTCTGGCTTGCACTTCCCCACAGACTGCAGTCCCTCAGAGGTGCATCTGCTCCGAGTGGAGCCTTATCAATGGCCCCAGTCTCTTCAGGGCTAGACTTGCTGTGACATAGACTTATTCACAGCCAGAGTCACTTTGAGGTGCACCTGTTCCAGCATGGCCTTCTCCATGGGTCACAATGCCTTCAGAGATACACGTGCTCCAGCGTGCCCTTACCCACAGCCATAGTCCCTTCAGGAGTGAACCTGCTCCAACATGGCCTTACCCGTGGCTGCAGTTGCTCCAGGCCTGTTCCTGCTCTGTCATGGGCTTATCTATGGCCACACGCTTTGAGGTGCTCCAGCATGTCCTCATGCACAGCCATAGATGCGTGGAGGTGTACCTGCTGCAGCATGGGCTTATCCACAGCCACAGATGCTTCGAGGTGTATCTTATCCGGTGTGGACTTATCCTTGGGCCACAATCCCTTCAGAGATACACCTGCTGTGGCACAGACATGACCACAGCCACAGGCGCTTTGGGGTATCCTGCTCCCACATGGACTCACCCACAGGTCACAGTCCCTTCGACTCAAGTTCACACTGGAGTTCCAGCCTGTCCGGCACAGCAGCACAGAAACAGCAGCGATGCCCTGGACATCTGCCAGTCCAGGCGCATCGCCATTGCTGTTATTGAAATGTTCCCAGACACAGCAGAGTAAGATGATCAGCACTACAGTGGCACAGCAAGCAGCAAAAGCAAAAAGCAGCCACTAACGAGCACTAGATTCTAATACACAGTAAAGCAAGCAAGCCCCATGGCAAGCACAGGAGCCTGTCAACTAATAGCTAAACAGCAACAACAGATACAAATTCAATCATCTAGCACATTTCAGTCAATTCTGTTGTTATCTCGAACACTTTGAGCCCAGTGTTGGGCACCCTATCTGCCAGCCCAGGCACATGCGGCTCTTGCCACTAGTGGAGAATGGTTTTTGGCTGGAATGGAATTAATTTTCTTCATAGTAACTAGTATGGGACTATGTTTTGGATTTCTGCTGAAACCAGTGTTAACACAGGGATGTTTTAGTCACTGCTGAGCAGTGCTTACAGAGAGTCAAGGCATTTTCTGCTTCTCACACTGCTCCACCAGTGAGGAGGCTGGGGGTGCACAAGAAGTTGGGAGGGGGCACAGCTGGGACAGCTGACCCCAATTGACCAAAGGGATATCCCAGACCATATGACTTTTCTTGTGTGTGTGGCTTTTGCTTTACCTATTGAACTGTCTTTATCTCAACCCACAGATTTTCTCACTTTTGCCCTTCCAATTTCCTCCCCCATCCCAGTGTGAGAGGAATGAGCAAGTGGCTGTGTGGGGCAACTGCTGGCTGGGGTTAAACCAGGACAACTGAGAGAATTTTCATGGAACTCTATGAATCTCTAACATTTGCTGTTTGCTTCTTCATGTTCCTGAAGTATTTTGTGATTTCTGTCCTCTATCTAGCCAAAACTGATCACAAAATGAAAAGGACAGTTGTATAAAGCTAATTTATTCCTGAGTATAATGTTCCACAAACAAAAAACTGGTACCTGGTCAGGGAAGCAGGGAAAAGATGTTGATTAACCAGAGAATGCTGTAGAGAGGACTTCCACAGGAGCACAAGGAACTAAGCTATTAGGATACAACTGCCCTACAGCTGAAAGCACTGGGCATAGGAGAGATACAAGAGAGAGAACCTGGATCAGGAGGAGGTTAAAAATTAAGTGTGGTTACAAGGAGGCATAGGATTTCTAGAACATATCAGAGAATGCAATATAAGAATAATATAACATACAAAGCAAAGAGGAAGGACTGTATTTTATAGATTTCTCTACCCACGAATTGGGTAGAGAAGCTGATAGTCAAATAACCATAGAAATTCATTTCCAGCTTCATAATGAAGACAGCCCTAATATAGCACTGTGCATGCCAAGTAGGTAAAAAAATGGTGTAAGCACTAAAAAGCCCTGTGGACTAGCTTAATGCCTAACAAGATGTGCTGTATGGATGCAAATTTAGTGTGCTTGAAAAGAAAGCATGTACTCAAAAGCTTTATGATACATTCATGTAGACATGGCCATACCCTGACATAATTGTATGATTCCTTATGCTAAAGCCGTAATCGTAGGCCGTCAGAGCTTGTGCTTTTAATCTCACTGCATTCAAAGCAGAAAACTAAGGTTGTTCACATTTATAGAAAAATAGCATCACAAATATCTATAAGAGATATTACAACTATGTAGTAGAGACTTCTGGTTCCTATAGGTTTATTCCTTGGTAAATTATATTCTTCAGAATCAAAGTTATGAAAATTTTAGCTTTTAAGAACTAAAACCATCAGTAAAAATTCTCATATCAAGACAACAAAATGAAATTCATAATAGTTGACTGTCCTTGTAGCTCTTTAATGGTGTGTACTATTCATCTAATAAGCCATTTACTTGTCTGCCTGTTCTGGAGTTTTCCTCAATCTGCATCATACCTTTCTGGTCACTGACCTGGGCTTAAGAAGGTGCATTTTGTTAACTTTGCCAATTGGATAACACTAATAATCATAGATGAGAGCAGAAACACTTCCTTCATAGCCTGACTTTGCCATATTTGATCATGAATATTATACAGAGGAAACTGCTGATAAAAATGAATAAGAGTGTCAGAGGATAACCCTAATCCTGGAAAGACTTGTGTATTTACTTAATTTTAAACACTGAGAGTAGCCCTAGATACTGTGCAGAGATTAGGCAAGTACATTCAGGGTCAGCAGAATCAGAGCTTAAGAACAGATTCCCGTGGCCTCAGATTTCACCTTTAATTTTGGCATTTAATGCAGAAAGACTGGGAATCAGAAGCTTTGTAATTGCTTTATAAGCTTTCCCAGAATGAGAGGATACAGGGATTCAAAATACACCTCCATAGGCAGACATACAGTTGTAATATCTTAGAAAAACATTCCACTGTGTATTCCCCAGGCAGTCTCAAAATACCTCAAGCAAACTAGAAACCCCATGAAATTTAATATACCTTTAAAGACAAATGAGGGTTTCAAGATATTATCAGTGTTTTTAGTAAATCCTATTTTCAAGTTATCCTTCGGAAGGCAGATACACAATATAATGATCTAATTTTTCATTTCTATGTTAACACCTGCTGCTAGGAAACTGTATTCTTCATTAAAATGCAAGTACTTTATGGAATGGAAATATATGTTCATTGCAAATTATGTTTCATATTTTTAAAGTAGTGTTATAAATGATCAGGCCCAATGTGGGGAACCAGCGTCAAGCACAGCCCCTCAATGGCTGGGCAGGTCCATGGGGACGGGGATGGGTCAATGCCAGGAAAGGACATCAGTCCACAGGGCAGGCTCATGGCCAGGGAGACAGGACTGTGGGGAGCTGGAGACTGGCCCTGCTGCAGCATTGCTGGGGCAGGGACTCATGTCCCTTGGGGAGCTGAAATGGGGTCTGGGCCATGGGCAGGGTGGGGGAGCCCCAGGGGGGTGGGCAAGGACAGCAGGGCTGGTGGTGCCCTCAGGACCCTGACAATATGAAAGTAGTTTTGAAAACATGAGCGCCTTAAGTACACAGACTGACTCCTTATAACTCATTCTGGTTTGTCAACAGGAGACTCCAGCCCAGTTTTGGGTTTGTTTTTTCTGTCTTTACATCTTCTTTTCTTTTTTTCTCTTTTTTTTTGGTATAATGCATGCTACCATGTCCCTATAGCCAGGAACAGCCGAACTAGAATAAAGCACAAGATCTTTGCAACTGTCTCTCATATTAACTACAGGAACAAAAAGGTGACAAATAATAAGGCTTTCTTCTTGTTTGCAGGCCAGTAAATTATTCTTTTTGAACTATTCAGTGTAAATAAACATTGCTAGAATCCTCAGTTTTAATACGGAAAACTTGAGCAGAGGTACAATGCAATTTACAAGAATGCAGTTTACAACAAAGCTGGAAAAGAAAGCATGTACTCAAAAGTTTTATGATATTTTCATGTAGACATGGACATAGCCTGACATAATTGTATGATTCCTTATGCTGAAGCCATAATTGTAGGCTGTCAGAGCCTTCGTTTACAATAAAGCTTGTTGTAAACAACCATTGAAAGATGGATAAAGGGTGTTTACACCTTTAGAAAAGTTATAAACCAAGCTTTTTCTATCCTCAGATTATTTCTTGGTAATAAAAGACTTTTTGGTGAAGCATTTCTTTAGATGGATGCAGATACACTTAGAGTATTTTTACTGATGTTTCCCTGGTGAGAATAAATGCAAAGGAGAACAGGCATTTTTTTCCCACTGAACCCATGAACAGCTTGTCAGGTGTCCAGCTGTAGATGTATGATGACAAACATTTCCAATGATCCACTCATCAATGTTTAAAAATGTTTCAGCTCTCTCCCCGTGTTCACGTTTATATAGAAAGGTCCTTCAAAATGCAAAGCTGAATTTATATAATCTGACATGGAGTATAGAATGGATTGTTTTCCTTTGCTTGCTGAGGCTCTTGCATTAGGTTCTTAAAAAGACGGCACAGGTACCAGCTGTGTTATTCACAACCAAAGGGTTTTAGATGCTAGGATGGTCTGAAAGATTCTTGTGAGACTTGCTGTGCACATGCTCCACTCAGCTTTTATGACCCGGTGAATAAGATTTTGGATCTGGAGATCAGTGATAAACCATCACAGGTCATGGCACAGGTTTTGCCACAGTAGGAAATGTGGGCAGTACCTCCTGTTCTGGATATGTTCAGAACTCCCACTGAAATCAATGGGAGTTTGGGAAGCAACGAACACATTGCTAAGCCTGAATAGGGCTTGTAGGCTGAGATGACAGGTTGTTCCACACTATTGTTTAAAAGTTCTGTTGTCGGCTTCAGTAGAGGCAATATTTTTCTCTGAGTAATTCACACTCATTTTCCAGCTATTTTCAGGCATTAAATGTCAGCTTTTCATAAGAAAGGCAAAACTGACTTGTCCACTTGATGCCAAATAACAAAATTTACCTAAATTACAGTTATTATATTTGTGGTTTAAAAAACCTTCTTTTGTTATGTCTACAAAGCTGAAATATTTTAACTCAAGTTTTCTTTTTCCATAGAGTGCAAGGTTGCCATCTGGATAAAACCTATGAACAGCATCCATCCAAGGAGATGCACTAAGGGAATTTTGGTGCAGGGAAACTGTACACTATCTGACTGAATTTTTAACCCTCTGGAGCCAACTGTGTCCCTCAAAAGAAGGGTTAAGGAACTAGATCTGCATCTGATGCAAACTACCCTAACTCCGTTACTGTCAGGTGAAATGCAGTCATATATGCAAGTGGAATATTTGACTACATAAAGTTGCCTTCTCATTGCACAATCCATACGCATGGTAAACATCTCATGTCTTCTTGTACAAAGCCATCAGACTAGATTCTGGGAGCAATGAATTCCTACTTATATGACTTAATTGGTGTTTACTTTTTTATAAAAGTATTTTTTGCCACGTTAATTTTTTCCTTTCAGTGAGCTCATAGTACAAACAATAACTTTCTAGGAAGTAATTGTCTCTCCTTTCAGTTTTTCATCAGAACAAATTTCTGTTTGCTAAATCAACCCGATTTACTAATTAACATCTGGATCTTATGTGCACGCTATGCACACACACAATAATTCCATAATTATATTATATTAGCTATTTAAGGACTCATCTAATTTTACTCTATACATAATCCTTGAAAATGAGATTTGCATAAAGTAATTTAAAATAGACAGGGCAAACTAGAAGTATATAATTATGTGTTGTTCAGAAATAAATACGTTTTCAGTTTTCAATTTCCATAGCTGAGTTCGTTGGAACATAATTTGGCCTCTGAATATCTGAATTAATAATTAAATGACGGTATTCCACTGTCATATATGTACTTACATGGAATCTACAGACAGGGTCTCCTTTGTCATACTTACTGGGTTACCTGTGGGACGAGTAAACCTTGATAACATTGAAATTATCCCTCTCTAGGAGCTGGGGGAAAGGAGGAAGCTGATAGGCACTGTCCACTCTAGTCCATTCAACAACTAAAGAGACTTTTTCTTGTCAAGGTTTCTACCGCTTCCAATGTGGGGAACAGGCTCCTAACCTCGGTTCTCTAAATTGTATTGAAATTTGATGCTTGTAATAACCTAAAGTCTACAACATAAGTATCCCCCAAACCTTCAAAGTGAACCTCTTCTTCAGACTCACTGTTTGTCTGAGACCAGCCTATGGCATTATTTTTAGAGATTTTAACAATTCTTCACAGTTCAGAGTTTATGAGTTTGCATGATTACCATCCACACATAGTGAGGTAAATACACTCCTTCTTTGTTTTCTCTATCAATTTCCTGCACATGGCAGATAACATTCTGTAACCTACTAATTCTGTCGTAGACTTTGAATTGCCAGTAAGTAAGCATGCTCTTCAATGTCCACACATACTGGCAATACGTGTTACCAGGTATGATGATTTTATCATGTTTGCTAATAATTGTTAGTTGTATAAGAACAACTCCAGGAGTCAAGTGATTACCTAGGAAACTTAGTTTGCATAAAGAAAAACAAATCAAGTCTTCTCCACGACAAAATAGAGCTGTGAAGTGTGTAAGGATAACAGTAATACAACAGTTGAATAGAAGGTGAATCAGTTCCAGAATCTGATAGCACACACTCTGTTAAACATAATCACGCATACTATAGACTGATCAAGAAGCTAGTACTGTTGAATTTTCAGCTTGGATGACCAGTCTGAGAAGTTGGGTACTAGCTAATTATTTTAATACAGAAAGTGTAGCTCATTTGACATTCCCGAAAGTTATAGTGCTATGTTAAATATGTTGTTGGAAATTTTCACTACCATATCAAGCTCTGTACTTGCTTTAAAAGGGCTCTTAAAGGAAAAACCTCTCAGTCCCGGGATTCGAGGATGAATGTAGCAGGCAGTATGTTGATGATGGCTTTAAGCTGGGCATTAGGATGATTCCAAACAACACCTTTCCCAAGGCTACTAGGAGAAACAAATTAAGCCAATTCATTTTGAGATGGAGTTGACAAATTAATGAAGGAAAGTGGATGTCACACAGATACTTACAATACCTGGACTCTATAGGATACCAGGAAGTCCCTTTGAATTATAGAAAGCTGTCAAAAATTCTAACACAAAGACAGTATGAGTAGTGAAGGGAAGGAGATGTGTCAGAGACAGAAAGCCATTATGTCACCAGGGATACTTTTACAAAGACTCTGGACAGCATAGATGCCTCTAAGCAACAGATCCTGCCCTAAGTTATGCAGTTCTTCAGGATGCTCATTAGAAAATAAAAGCAACATCAGGAAACTTATTTGAATGTTCCCCTGAACAAATAGAAAATTATGACTGGCTCATACTTGAGAAAAATGGCCAGAGTGAGCAATTCAGGAGCAGTGCGTAAACTCTAATACAGCTGCATAAAGAACTCACTAAATAACTCTGAATAATAGGCCAGCACATAAAAATCAGACTGTTTGCAGATAAATTTCAATAGGAAAAAAGCAAAAAAATAAAAGGCTACGTTCTCTGAATAAATGCTTTATTGCAAATACTTTTCCCAGCTCTAGTGAAGAGAGTTTGCTCTAGGAGCAGGCAGAATAGGGCTGTGATGATAGATGATACCTTGGTCATTTAAAGCTGCAAGGATATTCTCTTCAATACCTGATTTTTACCCATTGCTAAATGAAAATGGCATTCCTAAGGCATTTAAGATTACATGAAATGTAAAGTCCAGAGAAAAGCCAGGTCAAGCAGACCTTCGGTCAACACTCAGGAAAGACAGCACAAGACCAACAGCTGAGGGGGCATCCTTTTTAGTCCTGGGAAGCAAGAGAGGGAGTGGTGCAAGCCCAACCTCTCCCTGCCCCCATCCCTGCTGCAGCTGCAGCTCAGTCTAAGCCCTTAAGTGTAATTCCAATTTGACAGCTTGCATGGGTGTGAATACATTTAAGTCAAAAAGAAACCCTGCCAACCTTACATGAATTAAACAACTGTGACACACACTGGGCCAGATTCTCTAATGCACCACAACAAATTTAGTGCTGTGGCTGTGAACTGGAGTCCCAGTTCATTTTTAATGCCATAGTTAAAAAAGCTGTATACAGATGCAGTGATTGCTATAGATGTTAAAATGTTTAAGTGCTTTTGTCTGAGATTGCCTTTTGTCGTGGATTTTCATATAATGTTTTAAAACTGGCAATCTGAAATGAAGGGCATGTTTGCATTTGCATGTCTAGTATCAGAGCCTGCTATTTATCCTTAAGAAAGTTTTCTGATATGTCTTGATATATTCATATAAAACTTCAAGGCAGAGACTGTGTTTCTCTAACTAATCCCTGTTTGGCTCTTAATTAATGTCTCAAAGAATGTTTCCATGGTAAACATAAAAAACCTAAACTTCAGAAAAGTTTTTGTGCTGTTGTCTTAAACAGCTCATACTTCTGTGTTTTTATCCACTTGCTTATGTAAAGGAAAAAAAGGGGTTAAAATTTGGGAGCAAATAACAATTTGTATACTGTTTCTGCAAAAGCCAATGAAACCAGAAATATCTGTGTCTGTCACTTGTTTGCAGAATCAAATATTTCAGAGGAAATGTAATATGTTAGTTTTATATTTTCAAATGTCACTATTCAATAGGAAATGTCATCTTTTCAGCAGGAACATGGAACTTAACAGTATCATAATGAAACTGCACTGAACTTCTGGATATGAATTTGACCTACCTGTGGTTCATTATTCATGCCTGCGAAGGGTTTTGTTAGCCCCAAGGAACAGAAAGGTAATATGAGCCAGGCTGGGGACACAGGGACTCATCACATGCAGCTCCACTGTTTTTTGGCTGTGAGGGGACTCTTGTGGTTCAAATGTTATAGCAAATATTGAAATCTGAAATAAATCTGTAATTTAAGATGAAATGTTTGCCGTTATGTAAACATGTTACCGGGTTTGATCAGCCCTTTTCTGGCAGAAAAAGAATTATTAAGAAAGTGGTAATAGAGGAGCAGCTGTGCAAAGAATGGCATCTTTTCATTCAACAAGTTCTGCTCCTCTGGGTGAGGGACTATGCTCATCAATCTTTCTTTTAGAATAAAATTTCACGCAAAGTACCTAAAATCTGTGTGGTAGATTCGTGCATCTTTTTTTCATGTCTGCACATCCACATTCTTCCTGATTCCAGCAATACCATGCTCTTTTTGAGTAGGAGCATCTCTGGGAGACAAAAAAAAAAAAAAAGGAGTGGTCCTTGCTTTTTGGTTAAGTAGGCACTTAACAGGAAACCAGTATCACTGCACATCAAAAGATGTTCTGTTCCTATGTAAAAGCAGCTTACACTATGCTTACTCCTCTGAAAAAACAATCCCATGCAAAGTATGTTTTCTGTGTTATGTATTGTCAATAAACGTTTCAGTTTCATCAATATGATCAAACCAGGAAGAATAGAGCTTCCTACTCCGTGTTAAACTTCAGATTACAAGGACCAAGAAAAACACCTTAATGAATGCTTTTAGAAAGACCTCAAGTGAGGATTGAGAGATGAGGAGCAATAAGAACAGAATAACAGTGTCATTTTAAGGGCATTTGAGAACAGGATCACATTTATACCACATCTCCATGAAAAGTGTAAGCCAAGAATAGCAGTCTTGCCCTTCATCTGCTTCTAAATACAAACTGCTGCCCTCCCAATTGCCCTCTTCTTTAGGCTGACAAAGGCATTCTCACTGCTGAACAGGAAAACAGTTCAAATTAATCTGGATTAAAATTAATCATTACTATGTTTTCTTTCAAGTTAACTTTGAAGCAGACCCATTCTCCCATTTAGTTCATTGCTTGGCGATGCAGATACTTATACTGGCAGCAGGCAGGGAGCAACACAGGGACAAGAACAAGCATTTGGGACCAGGGAAAGGGCAGGGCTGTTCTTTTTGGCAGCAATGCTGTACTGCTTGCAGAACTGCAGTGTTAAAGCATCCCATCCTGACTGTGTTAGGTTATTTCTGCTTATGCTAAGAGAACCAAAGCAGATCAAGCTACGCCAAGTGGGAGGCTTGGACAAGGCAATCAAAACCAGCACTGTTACAGTGGCTGGAGTGTTCACTGGTAATGAGGTCTCGAGTAGTAAATAGACAGTTTAAAAGCCAATAGTGGTGCAATCAGTAGTGCAGCTTTTGTGAAGAGATGTGGAGACCAAATCCAGATTTGTGCTGCAGCTGGTCAGCACAGTGCCGCCGACACAAAGCAGCTCTGAAGCTGGGGTAGCCAGTTAATGCATGGCATAGCATGTCTTATGTCATTGCTCTCCTGGCAGCTGGTATTTCTCTGCCTGGAAACGGAGGGTAGCCAGATCATCCCTGATCTGTGACTCTCTTAAGTGTCCCAGGGGTCCTTATTTGTTGGTACAATCCTGAGTCTGTATATCTCATTTAAAATTGCCATAAGAACAGAAGGGGAATGAATGCATACACCTCCAGGCTGCTTCTGCTCTGAGCAAGCTGTGCGCTGTTTGGCTGCATGACTTTTCTTGTTTCACAAGTATGCCCACTAACAAAGAAAATTAAGAAAAGTAAATACTCTTCAGTAAAATAAAATTACTCTCTTTACTGCTTATGTATACTGGAACACTTGCTAAGTGATAGCTTAAAAGATGTATTTGATGGAAATGAAAAATTGCTTGTGATTTGAAATATACAAAGCACTTGATAGTGTTACAGTGCAGAGAAAGTTCATGTCCTAGGGCCCTCTGGGCAGGACATGCCACATGGCTTGTTAGGGAGCCATTTAAAGCACATAACTACCCCATCTTTTTCCATGAACATAAAGTATCTTTCACATGATCAAAAAGTCCCCCCCATTAAGTGACAGATGCCTTTTCAGTCACAGAATCACAGAATCATCTAGGTTGGAAAGGACCTTGAAGATCATCTAGTCCAACTGTTAACCTAGCACTGACATTTCCCAACTACACCAATATCCCTCAGCACTATGTCGACCCTGAGTACACGAGTCAGTCACGAGTACAGGAACTGCCATTTCCTTGTGTGGTCAGTGATGGGATGAGATGTGTGTTCACCTGAGCTGGTGCCCCAGCAGGAAGCCCACCACACTGCTGGATGAGAGAAATGCTGCTGTGGTGCCATGAGGGAAGGGTCACAGGGCTGCGAGGGGATTCACCAAGGGGCTCCTGGGATGGTGCACTGACCCGCAGCCTGCTCACACCAATGTGTTTTCAGGAGACGGGAAAACAGGGAGAAGGCCTAAGACTGGTTCTGTGCACTAGGCAGAGAAGCACTATGGAGAAGTGAGAATTCATAATGCAGGATGACCTTATTGTCTTAATCACCATTGCATGACGTTAAGAGGACATTTCTTGGAGGCAACTAAACACTGTGACCTGTAGATCACAAGGATGCTGCGTGTTACTGATCCTTAGAGTCAAGCAGCATTCTTTACACTTGTAAAATCATACTATTGAACTGCCCCATTTGGCCAAAAGAATTTACTGACAAGCACTGATGAAGATACGTGTTCTGTATGTGTTTGCTCATACTGATGATGATTCTGGGTTCATGAAATACATAGAAAGTTCAAGGTGCTTTTGCTGTAATCAACATGCTGCAGGGAACAATGACACTGAAAAAATTCTGCTCATCCCCTGTTCCCGTCTTAGAACCAAATTCTGCACTCAAGAAGAAAAATGTGCTGTTTCCTTTGTTCGCACAACATTTAATCATATCTATGCACATGAGAAGTGTTTGAAATTATTCCAAACTTCTACCCCTTGATTACCTCAAATCTGTATTTGCAGGAAAGGCACTTTTTAAGGCTATGCATCCACATTTCTACCAACATTCTTTATATTTAAAATTTACCAATGGTCTTACATGGCATTCTTTTTACACGTTTCTATTCCTTCAGCTTTCCCACTCATCTGTCACAAACAATTAAATCACTGGATTTTTCATTGTTTGAAATAACTGGTTGCATTACCATCTGGAAACAATACATTTTAAGTGCATAATTACGGATGTTTGAAATCCCAGGAACCCAACTTTATATGCACAGGACTAGGAGGCAGCATGCTCGGAAATGTACTGTCAGCTGTGTGATGAACAGTTAGGAGGAAAGGAGGAGCAATTCTCAACTGCTTCTCTGCTGCCTTCCCGCCACCAGCCTGAGAAAGCTTAAGTCAGATTTGACTGCAGAGCAAAGGAGAACATCTTAGACTGCTCTCACCTGCAATGAATTTTAACGATTGCAGTGGCACAAGGGGACCCTAGTCGAGCTGTGGCCTCTAGGTCCTCACCCTTCTTACAGCTCACTTCTCATTATCAGGCTGGAAAACCAACTCTGTGTTAGTTTCCAGGAAGTGCAAAGTAATGAAGCACATTATGCACCAGGACTGTTGAGGATAACAGTGTGCATGTAACTTCACAGTGGAAAATGATTCAATATTCTGAGACAGAAGCTGTAATACAGGATATCGAATTTCTACAAAACCAGCACATCTCAAAGATATGACAGTTAATCAAAACCTAGCTAAAACACTAGCTATTAGCTAAACTTTCACTAGTCCAAATGGCTGACTCCATCCCCTTTTCTGCTCTTTCTTTCCTTACATATGACCTATTTCACAATGTATTCATTTGCCACAATATATTCCAACTGAAAAGAATCAGACAGGCCCTCCAGCTTCACTAATGACAGCTGCAGGTCCAGATCAGCCTCGGAAATCACATCAGAGCGTGTCCTTTATACTGCCAAAAAAGGTATTGAGCAGCTCAAAAAAAAGTAAAAATATACTACATACAGGCCAAAAGATGCCCAAACATGCCATCAAATGTAAATTCTATTTATCTTTGAGTTCATAATGTCTGTATTCACACTCCCCCATTATCTTTCTGATTTTTTTCTCCTAGGATCACTTTGTACTGAGAGAGATTCAGCTTCTAGTCCTTGCAAGTCACTGTGTGCCAGGACACCCATCAGTCAGTTCCCTTCTTCTTACATGGTCCATATTTATACAAGGTGGGAGGGGGGAAACTCTCAGCCATATGCACTTCAGGAGATGTCAGAAGTTTAGTCTCCATGTCTTCTAACTGCCAAAGCTTTTCATTCTACTGATCTGATGGCATGAAGGACTAATATTCAAAAACTAATGACTAACTCCTAGAGAACTTTTTAGTAACAGAGAGTATGCTGGATTTGTGGTCTCTGTAGGAGATTACAGTCAGTTAAGAAGCACAGGGAGAAAAGAACCACCAGAAGTAAAGTGGATACCACATAAAGCAGTTGATAGTAAAACATGGGGGAGAAAAAAAAAAGTTTCTGGAAACCAGACTTCTTGTAGCTGCAGCCACAGTGGAGCAAACCATCAGCTGGATGTACAACCTGACCTGACCATGCAGTCTGTGTTCCACTTAAGAGATGTTGGGAGAAAAAAGCTGTTATTTTTTTATTTGCATTACAGCTATGTATTACAAAGCTCCCAGTCAGTTTCAAGACCCAGTGTGCTAAGTAGTGATCACACATACTTTTGAAAAAGTTTCTTTCCCCAAAAAAATGTTTCTATTTTACAAACACACTAATATCCATAAGCTTAGTTAGCTTACCTGTTACTGGATGGCAGTTTTCTGGACGCATCATAAAAGAAATTACTCTTAAGGTCTCTAAAAGAGAATAACAAAATGACCTAATGGATTTTAACCAGACAAGAGTCCCACTGCTTCCTTACACAGATGAGAAGTGATTAAAGGGGAAAAGAAGCATTTAGTCAGTTAATAACCACTGAAATTCCAAGTGCACAAAAGGCACAAAATATAAGTTTCAGAGATTCCACATCCACATGTCTGTGTTGGGAGGGACAATAAAGATGAATTATCAGATGTTACCAGCTTTGTGAACCCCATTTAAGCTCTTGGAGTCTCTTTCCCACACTATTCAGGGTTGACATACAATTAGCTTTCTATTCCTAGATATGAAAAGAAATAAATCAAACCTTGATGGATGCATCCTACTATCAAACAAATTCAGTACTAATTGGCTGAGGAGAAAAGCTCTAACCTCTGACCTGCATACCAGTAAGTGCTTGCTTGATTAAAAGTGCTTTTCCTAAATCAACAAGTTAAAATCCACACAACCAAGTTTACCTCTGTGAAATTTATGTCTCCATTTCCAAATCAGTTTATTTCAGGACAATAAATCACATCTCTTCTGTGCATTTTTGTAATGCAGATATCATTTTTATTTGAATTACTCTATGAAATGCACATGCAAAAATCAATATATCAAATTTCCTAAAAAACACATGTGGATTAGCATTTCACACCAGTAATTCCCCTCACCGCCTCAGTTCTGGATTACCAGCAGCCTTGTACAGGCATGTAAAACTATGCAAGCTAAGGACAGTTTATTGAAGAGTAAAATAAGACACATGACCCGGGGACCTTGACACAGCTAATGTAAAGGCACTAACATATAGCATTAAAAAAAAGACAAAGACCATTTTAAAATAACAGTCAAAATAAATTCCTATTCCAACTGAAAAAAAAACAAAACATGCCCAAGCATCTGGTGGAAGGACTAACTAGTTGTACACTCCTTGGCATTGAGGAAGAGCATTTCAAACTTCCTGAGACTCTGTATGTTTTATTGTATGAAGACAGATGCCCTGCACTGCACTAAGCCTAGTTAAGATACTGTTACAAGTTGTATATAATGACAGATGTTTTTAAACATTTTAAATTTTTTTTAATATATTTTCTTAAATAAAGAAACTTCAAAGAAAATGAAGTGGGCGAAACAGCCAAACTGAATAAATGCATTTCTTTTCCTCTTTTGAATAAAATAAATGGCATTTATTGGCTCATGATATACTGACTGAGACACACACAGGAAAGAATGTGATTAAATAGCTTTTCATTTGGTGCATTGTTTATGTATTCAGCCCTGGTGATAATGTTCCCAAAGACAATCAATCATTGATTTTAATTTACTTTATTGTGCTAAAGAAAAGAGTGAATTAAATGTAGAATTTGTTTAGCCTTTCTCTTGCATTCTGTAATAATCCAGATGGAGCATATACATTTTCTATTTAGTGACACTAGCATGATTAAGCATTAAGACTTCATGAGCAGTGCATTTTTTTAGGGCTTACTAATAAAAATTGGAGATAGAAAAGATCTATTGGTTATCCAGTTTATCTCTTTACTGTGTTTGTGGGTGTATTATACAGTCAATAATAATGTATTATTACTCATTTATATAGAATTGCTTTTGCGAGAGGGACCTTAACTGAGGAAGCTTAACTAAGTTTCAACCGAGTGAGATCTTTCTTTCCCTAAATGGCTCAAAATCTAAGATGCGTTAAGTCTCTGCATATGATGCAGACGGGATCTGGTGCAGATGGATGAGGAACGATGACAGTCGAGAAGAGCAAGGCAGGAATAATTCATAGAAGAAATAGGTTTGACAGAAGGAAGAAGTATATGTGAAAGAGGCAAAAGATAATGCTGCAACAAGAAATAGGAGACTCATTTTAAAACAAAGCAATATACAACAGAAGACACACAGAGAAGAGTGAAGGGTCTGGGAAAGGAATTGTAGTGATTCAACTAGGTTATTAATTTGTTCCAATTAGAGGATGATAAGTTACTCCAAGCTTTAGACATGAACATTGTCTATCTAAAAACAGACAACGGCTACATCACAGAATTTTCTGGGAGTGCATTTTGAAATAATAATAAAAAAAAACCCTGAAACCTAATAGGTGTTTTATGTCTCTTAAAACTACTTTTCAATACAGTAGAGTATCATATGAGAAAGTGGGATATTCCAGAAAACCCCACATACTTCATCTGATTTCAAAGGGCAATACATTAGCTCTATAGCTACTCCATCTTTCTGCTTGCTCCCCTTAAGATGAAAAAAGTCATAACTAGGAACATCACACAGTAGCATAATAATATAGTGAATGGTAACACAAAACAGACAAACTGCAGCCAGGAAGGGCTGTAAATTGCACCTAGACTATGATTTTGAATAATATATTTCTGGTTTTAATGATTAAATTAATTTACATGATCTTTTTTTACATATCTCCATCTTTACCTCCTAACATACATACCCTCAAGCCTCTAAAGTGTCCATCATTTTGATCCCTTATAACTTCATACAGTTCTTGTCCTGGTTTAGAGATAGTCTTGAATAATGATGAATAACAATGATAGTATTCAATTTTATAGGAATGAAAATGGAGTATTTAAATTAGAAAGGGAATTTTTATATCCTATATAGCTTTGGATTTACCTGCAAGTACTCTCTGCATGACATATTTCAACGAGCTTGATCCTACTGCCTCCTCTTAAATATAAATAAGTATGTTTAGTTCTACAATTGCTATTCTTTATAGTGCTTCCTCTGGTACAGTTACTAGGGGTATCTGTATTCATAATGGTTTGTCTCTGGCCACTACACCTGGAAACAAAACTACATGCAAGCCTAGAGTCATAGAATTGCAACTCTGAGGATGTGTGTCAGTGACTGCACTATTTTGAAAGGGGTTGCTTCCCATGTAAATTGTGCACAACAAAATTGCAAGTGTGAAAGTAGAATGAAATTGTTATTTTCTTTTCCTACTCATGAAGGAGTCAAATAGCTGGTCCACAGACAGGCTTGAACCCCCACCTGGTTTAAGCCCTACCCAGAGCTTTACTTTTAATAAAAAAAAAAAAAAACCTGCAGAATTTACACCACACTGCAGTGTCTGCCACCAGTACTCAATTGCCTCATCATCAAAAGATGGTAAATTGGCTGGTTTGGATTTGTAACAGTAGTGTAACTACTGTGAGTCACAGTCTCCTCTTGCAGAGCCAGGGGCACTGTGGGAGTGCCCCAAACTGATCACAATTCACTGTACAAGGACAGCTGAGGGATGCTTTCTGTGAAACGGGCTCTGGAGCTCCCCACCAACCCAGCTGTGTCAGGAAAAGGCAGGCACACCTTCTGCCTTAATGGCTGCTTCCTAAAGGTTTGTCTTAACTGGTCCACACTGCAGCATCCGAATCTTTTGCAGATTGCACTGGGAGTCAGTAAAAAACCCCTGTTGTGCCCCAGACTTGTAAGGAGGAAACAGAAATACAGCCTAGATTTTCAAGCCTGGAAATGCTGAGCGTGGGCATGGCAGGGGACAGGCCATGGTGTGCTCTAGCAATTGTTATATTGTATCTCCTGATATCCTTAAACCCTGTCAAATATTCCTGAGTTTATTAGGGTAGTACCAAGGGGCCCCAATCATGTATCAGAGGTCCATTATGAGAGCTGATACACAAACACATTTAATTAAAAGTTGTCAAGACTTGTATGGACAAACAAAGGGGAATTCTTACAGCTGCTCAAATTTGCCAAGCTACATTCCAACAGAAACTGAGTCAGTATGAGGGAGCAACTGAGAACCAAAAAATATTTCCTGATAAAAATAAGTGGTTCCTCAACACGAAATAGGAAAACAAGGCTATATTTATTACGTTAATGCAGTGATCTAAGTCACATAATTTGAAAAATTCAAAAAACATTTGTATGATCCCTGAAAAATCATATTTATATAGTTTATTAGAAGATGACAACTTTAATCTTTGCACAATTAGTTTCTTCTCCCCATTGCAAACCATTTTTAGTTTCAGGAAAATGATTTTCCATACAACATTCTCAGTTCTTTATTCTTCTGCTTTCAACAGCTTCCTTAAAAGACAGTTATTTACTTATTCAATTTCCTTTCCCTTTTGCACATGCAGCATCTTGAGTAATGACTCACCATTTTCTCTTGGGCAGGTAACAAAATCCTTCTATAGCTTATGGGAGCAATGAATATCATGACAAGCTGCAGTAACTGTATGATAGTTATTGTTCCATGTTTGATGGTAGAATTTCAATATGTATGGGCTCTGAAACTGGCAACTGATAGGAAAATTCTTCCCATTTAGGTGAATGTACCAGTATTTAACTAGCAAAAAATTCTGTTAACGGGGGACTGTTCTCAAATACTAAGGAGGATCATTTCTCACTCCTATCCCCTGCTACCTATCAGAAAAATAAGCAAGTGTTGAGGCAAAAAATCAAATCTTTGGTGTGCAATAGTGTTGTGGGAATGTAGAAGACTTCAGGAGACCAGAACATGGATTTTTGTTGCTGGTAGCAGCACTGAGCTTAACAGTGCTAGTTTATTAGTATCACCACAGCCAATTTAGGGAGCTAGTAGAATTTGCCATACATAATCCTTGGTGCCTTTCAAGGTGAATTGAAAGATGAGTAAAATGGGAAAGCGAGAGGGAGAGAAATGTTACCGGCAGTGGCAAAACAGCTGTGATGAGAGGGTATACAGTACTCTCACTTACTATCCTTAACTTGTAAACGAGCATTCAGTCCTACTGTACTTTGTAGTTATACATGGTTACAAGTGGGGGAAATTATACAAACAGTTGTGAATGCCCCCTGCCATAGTTCCTGCTGCAACAAATTATTTGTATCATTATTTAGCTTACAACAGTACCTATCAATATCAGCCAAAAACCAGGACCCTACTATGCTAGCTGCTGCACACACAGAGAATAAAAGTAAATCCCTCTCCCGGTGTGTTTACACCTGAGGTAAAATAGCAAATGCTTGTTGCCAGGTTGCTTCCTGCAAACCAGATACACATCTTGAGCAGCGTCTAGAAAGAGGAATTGGCTTTTGTCTCATTTGGCCAGCTTTCAGGTGTGAATTAGGCACGTAAATAACTGCACATTTGCATCATGGATTCTGTCTTCACTAAGAAACTGAAGAAGCAGCTCAGACATCTGGTACTGCTTGGCAGATTGTCACAACACTACAGGACAGAGCTACTACAGTGAAAACAAGATATTGCACTGTCTGACTGAAAGGGTTTGTTTGTCTTTTTCTTTCATATCCAGAAGACATCCTGGGAATTTTCTAGGCTGTTGTCTTCTAGTCCATTGGATCCCAAACTGAAAACTTTACAAGGCACCATCTACATAACATTCACTCATGCGAATGAGGGCTAAAACCATAATACATGCTCAGAAAGTCCAATTTTTTTTTCCTCTTTGATAAGTATCTGTATTCAAAATGTTGCTTAGTGATGCCACAAAACCAATTCTGCATTCTTAAAGCAGTGAGCATGAAGTGATACTATAAAGCCCCTTCAGCATCTACTAAAACCTTCCTTTTTCCTCTCCTGACCCCTCAAATATCCAGGAAAGACTAGTAGAATTAAACATTTCACCAAGGAAGCCTATTAGATTAAGATGGCTTTCTTTAAAAGAGTTGACATTATTTACAAACAAGGAAAACAGAAAATAACAAACTCTGACACGTTAACTGTAAAAATCCTATAAAGCAGTCCAATAGAAGTCTGAGGAGCAATTATCAAAAAGCTTTAGAACTAATAATAAATCTTGTTCAAATACACAAGGAAGAGGAAGCCTGTAAGGCTAATAGGTAATGAAGGCATAATGGAGCACACAAAATAAGGCCACAGCAAAAAAGTTAGATGAGGATTTCACATCCATCTTTGGCACGCAGGATTCTTCAATATCCAGGAGCTCAGGCAGAGTCCCACACTGAAACACAATAGCAGATGCACAATGGTATTGCCTCAAATTGAAGTATGAGTAGAAAAAGTTTTTGGTCAGTGACATAATGGATAGTAACAAAACTCCAGGACCAGTGCTAAATGAACTCAATTATGAAACAGCTGAAATAAGCATTACAGGGTGTAACCTCTCACTTAAAATTGCCTCAGTGTCAGCAAACATGATGTGCTTCCAGGAGGTATCCAGGGAATATCAGAGGAATAATGCTGTACTGCACAAAATGCTGTAACAGTGAATAGCATTACCAGGCATCTGGGTAAACCCTGAAAAACTTTCAGTAGTACCTAGGAACTCCGCTCAAAGACCATGACCCCATTATGCCAAGTACTGCAAAAGCACAGAGCAGATTGCTGTAGCCCAAACAACAAGCAGGAAAAGTACACAAAAGCTGCTAAATGAGATACAGTAACACAGACAGACTTTTGTCGACCTTTCAGTTGGATTTCAGAATGCTTGTATTATGGCTTATAAATTAAGTGTTTAACATACACAGGTGAAAATAGAAATGCCAGGGGAAGAAGAATCAAAGGAAACAGGCATTGGCAAGAAAAGGAGCAAACTACAAGACATTGCATCTTCTTGCCTTATTTGTATTAAAAGTAATCTTTCATTGGTGATGAGATGCCCCAGGCAGCATTCCTCTGGCCCTGACTCATACTGAGGTACCTATCTGTAGATGTGACAGCTTCATTTCTTTGCAATTTACCTCTGATTCTTCAATAATATTTAGTACTCACCACAGGTTAGGTTTTCTTAAATTTTTGAAACATGTTAAAAATTTAATATTATGATATCTTCCCTTCTGTCAAGTTTTAAAAGATTACATCATTTATATAGTATCATGATATTATTACATTATTTTCAGCATACTCAGGACCTGGTCCACTGCATATGGTTGGGAGTCCATACTATGATATATTTGAGAAGAGCTGATGAGACTTTCATGAAGGGAAGTAATGTTTCACATATCTCTGCCAGTTCTGTGAAGGAGTCAAGGAGAGGTAGGCGAATCTTGTGGATACAACTACTTAGATCTCCAGAAGACATTCATAAAAACCCCCTTGAAGAGCTCCTAGAGAGAAGAGCTGCTTTGAGATAAGAGGAAAAATCTTCATATAGCTAACTGACTGAGTAAAGGGAACAGCAAATGGTTAATTTTCACAAAAGAGAGGAGTCACCAATAGAGTCCCTGTAGGAGACATATATTCAAGCTTATATGATTTGGCATATTCATAAATTATCATGAATATCATCATGACAATGTTTAAATCATTCAAAGAAGTAAAAATGAAGGCTGACTAAGAGGAGTTGCAGAAGGACTTCACAATACTGTGCAATAAAATGCCAAATAAAATTCAATAAAGACGAATGTGAAGTAATGTCAGGAAAAAAATGAACAATTCTAACTTTATAAAGTGAATGAGAAGCTCTCAGCTAGCTATTACCACTCAGAAACGGAATCTCAGAGTTACAGTAAATAGGTCTATAAAAATGTCAACTCAGTGCCTCACAGTGGTAAAACAAAAAAACAAGCAAAAATGACCAATAGTTTGGAAAGAAATAGGAAAGAAAACAAAAAGATGTAGTGATGCACTAATATGGAAAGCAGTAATCCCAGACCCAAAGAGAGCATAATGGAACTAGAAAAGTGTCATCATTGGCAACAGTGATGATGAAAATTAGGCAATTGCTGTTGGGCAAGGAACAATTAAGTCAACCTGGATTCCTCAAACTGGAAAGAAGATAACCGAGGGGACTGTGACAGGGATCTATAAAATCACAAGTGGTACAGAGAAAGTGTAACCCCCCCACCCCAACCCCCGGGGAGAGATTTTCAGATATTATGCCTAATTGAAATTCTTGTTGTAGGACATCATGGATACCAAAAGTTTCCATGGTCTCAAAACAATTACACTAGTTTGTGGAAGACAAATACATGAAACACAAAGATAAACCTCTGAGTGAGAAAATTCCCATGATCCGCTTTGGAGGCTGGGAGATCACATGTGCAACAAATGCATTACCAGTTACCAATGTAAAACCAATTATTACACCGTTCATCAGATTCATAAACTGGAAGATTCAGAGGAAAATACAAACTTCATTTACCATTAGCTCAAGCCATATATAAATTCACTGTATTCACCCATGCATATAAACTGATAGTATAGGAATCTACTTATTGAAATCCACATCGAAACTAATGTAATTTCAATAAGACCATCTTAATTTTGAAGTTGTTTCTAACACAGTTCTGTGTTAGTGCAAAATTATAAACTTGAACCAATACAACTAATTGAAGCCAAAGTCACTGGAGAATATGTAGGTATTCAAAAGTATGAATTAGAGTCACAGTCATTCACTAACTGCATTAGAAAAATCAGGTCCACAACTTCAGCGTAAGTGGGAAGAACTGCCTTCATTGGAAACTTAAGCGTCTAGGTTCATTCAAAGTAAAAACAAATAAGGCTGACATTGGTGTATCGCATGTAAACATACATACTCAGACAACTGCCTAAGAGCTGGATGTGCATTCAGTTTTGCTTCACCTGTGACAACATCCATTCCTCCTCTACTAGACACAGAACTACACCTAATTAAGCAGCTGAAAAAAGAAAACTGCATTGTGCCAATCTGTTAGCAGGCAATTTCAAAGACCCTGTGAGTAAAGTACCCTATCAAGTCTAGCAATGGTCCCTCCAGCTGTAGAACATTTCAACCACTATAAGAAAACACATTTATGTTCCACTCATTAGCCAAACAAACACAGAATTTCAAACTTCATGTTTGCCAATAACTCATACATGTGTATACTGCAGCTCAGAGGTGGAGTAGCTCTGAATGACTTTTAAAGTGTAGATGAGAACAAAGACGTAGATAGATGTAGAAGTTGTGGAGGTCAGGGGATGTCCCAGAAGACTGAAAGAAGGCTAATGTCACTATCATCTACAAGAAGGGCTTAAAGGAGGATCCAGGACATTATAGACCCCTCAGTCTTACTTCAACCCCTGGGAAAGTTATGGAATGAATCCTCCTGGGGGCTATCACAAGTCAAACGAAGCATGTGATTGGGAAAAGGCAGCACTGACTCACCAAAGGCAAATCCTGCTTGACAAACCTGCTCACCTTCTATGACAAAGTAACCTGCTCAGTTGATGTGGGGCAAGCGGTGGACATTGTCTACCTGAATTTCTCCAGGCTTTTGAAACAGATCCCCACAGCCTTCTCCTAGAGAAACTTATGCATTACAGTCTAGACAAGTGGTCTGTGTGGTCGGTGGGGCACTGGCTGACAGGCTGCACCCAGAAGGTGGTAGTAAACAGCTCTTTTTCAAACTGGCAACCTGTCACAAGTGGAATCCCCCAGAGATTGATGTTGGGCCCAACACTGTTTAATAACTTCGTAAGTGATCTGGATGATGGGATCAAGTGTACCCTGATGAAGTTTACTGATGATACCAAACTGAATGGGGAAGCAGACACTTGGGAAGGGAGAGCCACCCTGCAGGAAGACCTGGATAGGCTGGGAGTGTGGGCTAACAAGAACCTTATGAAGTTCAACAGGGACAGTGTGAGGTCTTGTACCTGGGAAAACATAATCCAGGAGTGCAGCACAGACTGGGATCTACCTGACTGGGCAGCAGCTCTGTGGAAATGGACCTGGGGGTCCTGGTGGACAATGACCTCAGTATGAGTGAACAGTGTGCTGCAGCAGCAAAGAAAGTCAACAGGATGCTGGGTTACATCAACAAGGGCATCACCAGCAGAGACAAAGAAGCCATTATCTCACTCTACTCAGCACTTGTCAGGCCACACTTGGAATACTGTGTTCAATTTTGGTCCCTGGTATACAAAAATATGTGGACAGGCTGGAGAAGGTCCCGGCCACAAAGATGATCAAGGGACTGGGAAGCCTGCCATATGAGGAAAGGCTGAGAGAATTGGGCTTGTTCAGCCTTGAGAAGAGAAGGCTTATCACCATGTTCCAGTATTTAAAAGATGGCTACAAAAAAGATGCAGGCTCCATTTTTACAAGGAGTCACATGGAAAAGATGAGGGGTAATGGGTACAAGTTACTCCTGGGGATATTCCCACTGGACATAAGAGGAAAGTTTTTCACAATGAGAACAATCAGCCATTGGAATAATCTCCCCAGGGAAGTGGTGGATTCCCCAACATTGGATAATTTTAAGATTCAGCTGGACAGGGTGCTGGGCCATCTTGTCCAGACCATGCTTTCGCTAAGAAAGGTTGGACCAGATGGTATCCTTGAGGTCCCTCCCAATCTGGTATTCTATGATTCTATGATACAGGAATGGTGAGAGAAAGGGGCCTATATTGCTTTAGAAAGCCAAGGGTCTGGAGAAGCATTGGTTTGGTGCTGACCTATCAAGAGGAAACAGGCTCTTTAGCAAGAGTTTCAGGTAGGATTCTTCTGTGGAACAGAGAAAAATTCTCCTGTCTGACACACTGTTTCTATGTGGCTGTGAATTCAACCTAACACTGAAGGAAGCTATGCACTCATATCATGGAAAAGGTGCACTGGTGCTGGCTTTGCCATGCTTCCTTCCAGGGAGGTGCTCCCAAAGGAGGGCCATGCAGAGGGCCTGAAAGGGCAGATGGTTCTGCAAAGACCAAGTGGTCCTCTGTTTTTCTTCTGGCATTCCAGATACATCAGTATGCAGAAAGGTCAGAAAAGATGGCCTCAAGACAGCAAAGCAGATGTGCTTACAGGGCAGTGCAGGTGCAGCAATTCATGATCTTATGTTCAAAAGAAATATTCTAGAGTTCTGTCACCTTCAAAACCTTTCTCCTCTTTTCTTTCAGAAATATCATTAGTATAAGATTACAACAACACATAATACTAAATTGTGTCTTTCTTTGAAATGCCTGTGTTCCTGTTAGCTATGCAATGAAATTGGTTTGTGTAAGTCTTGACACAGCAGAACTGGACACAAAAATGTAGTGAGGCATCCACAGACTCCTATTGAGTATGTGAAGAAGTGGCATCTGGAAGCCTCTGAAATGCCAGACGTCAAGGTCAAAGCAATAGAACAACTACACACAACATACAGTGCCAGCAAAGAAACAACATTATGCTAACCAATAAGTAACAGGTACAGACATAATCAGCATACATCCTAAGCACCCTAAGCAAAGTTAATGGAAGCATCTGTGGAAAAATTATAATCAGAGAAAATTTAACTCCAAAAAGCAAAATGTCTTTTAAGTAAATAAGTCTCATGTCAAAGTAAGGCAGTGCCAAAATGATCAGTCAGAGGAGATGAGTGGGGGCAGGAGGTGGCAGCTTGCCATCCAGCAGCAGGGTTACATAAAAGTGCTGCTCTGTGCTTTGGGTTTTCTACAAGGTTTTTATGGGCACTTATGTGCCTAATTAAAAAAGATTGTGAAAGACACCAAAATGGAAACACTCTTCTAGGCACACTTAAGCAGGGGAGGAGAAACAGTAAAAAAAAGAAAAGGAGATTGCAGTTGATGTCTTCTTAAGCCACAATCCTGGGACTCCAAAATGGATGCAATCTGTCCTCTGGTTTCTACACTTCCTTTCCATTGATGGCAACTCTGCCAAATCACAGGAGAAAGTTAATGGCAAAAAAGATCATCTGTTTCTTCCAACTGGTTTGTTGAGTACTTTAAAAATTGGCAGCCTGAAAACGTTTCAAGCCATAAGGGGAAATATTTCATGTACCCACACATCAAAGTGTTTCTAAAGACTGAGCATACATCGTTCTGAACATGTCTCAGGTGATCAAAACAGAAATGCATTTTTAAGGTGCTGCTTACAACCAACAGGCAGTAGGTCAGGGACCACAAAACTGGTAGATCAAACTGAAGCATTGACTTTACAGCTAAATGAGAAGCAAAAAGGGTTCTCTGGGGGGCAGTGAGCAGAAGGAAATATTAGGTGGGGAAGTTACTGGTACTATAAGCAGCAGAAAGGAAATCCTGCTAAAAGAGAAGAGTTATAGTAAGAGACAGAACTATACATCTAAAAGGAGAAGAGGAAAAAAATAGGGAGGATTAAATAATAATCTACAAGAGATAATTTTTGTTATTGTTTTAAACTCAAGGCATTGCAAGGTATATGCAAATGGAATGAAGTGATCTTTGGGAAAAGATGTTTACGTAAGGATGATTTGTCCTGCTTTTTGCTCTTACACTCTAATGGGAAAATTGAGCCCCAATTAATTTGAATGTTTAATTTTAATCCAGGGTTGCAATCCTGCTAACTATCAAATTTTCATGTATTTGGAATACTGTGCCTGGTCTGTCTTTCAAATACTGTTTTCTGTGCTCTGCACTGAGGGGAATTTCACCCAAACATTTTCTTAGGGAGACTACAGTCAGTTTCATAGTTAGCAGTGAATTAAAATTTAGTATGTTCTGAGAAGTTTCCCTTACCTTTCCTTTCTCTAGCTTTCATTTCCATTATAAAGTTATGGTCCCACAGCAGTATCCAGCATGTTATATATACAGATGTCCTTTTGGAGTCCTCCCCTTCCTGGAATCTGTGTGTCAGCATGTAAAGCCACCACACACTCTTCAGGACTATGTTAGAGAATATGGAACAGGTGGAACAATGCGGATGTGCTAACTTTGCCTAACAGTCCTGCACTTAGCAGTGCAGATCACCCTGTGGTGAAATAATACAGCATTATGTGAAATAGTACTTATAGGTCTGTCCTGTGCAGTCACCCAAGGAAACAGACGTGATAGAATTGTATTTATTATCAGGTTACTCTCTTTTCTTCATAGAATGGAAATAGCCTGGAAGCATGATAGAAAACAGAAGCCTGATTGACTCAATCTCCTATATGAGTGCCATGTAGCAGATTTGCATTGCTCCTGAGCATTCTGCTGAGACACTTTAATACACGAGTTTGAATGGTTTCACAATGCAAACGTTGAGTTCCAAAATGAGCAAAGTGACACAAGTAGTAAGGACCTGCAGCGTCAACCACCAAAAATATTCTTGACACTGGAACTGTGCTGGTAGATTAAGAAACAGAGGAACAGAGTTGAGTCAGCTCTGCTGAAAGCCACTTGAGAGCATACCATGTTTAGCTTTCATTACCTGCTGCACTGCTGATTTAAACTGTTGGTAAACATTGTTTTCAGAACTCAGAATTGCTCCCAGGCACTGCTCCTTAGATAACATTTAATTTTGCTGCCTTTCTAAAACAGGGAGAATTTAACACCTCAGAAAACAGTCTAAAAGTGGTCAGAATGGATCAGCACAAAGCAGCTGACCAGCTCAGCTTGGGCTTCCACTCTGCACTGGTTGCATTAATGATGCTCAGAGTATTCTTAAAGCTTTTGTACAGGTGAGAGTAGGTACCAGAAGCAGCACAAGGAAAATACTACAGCTAATGCACTGGAAATGAAGAAGAAGGGCTCTAGAGTGAAATACAGAAATGGATCCAAGCCAAACATTTTGAATCCAAATTGCTCCAAATGTTGTAGGGTTTTTGTTCAGATTCAGTGGTTTGAGAAGCATTTGCCCCTAGATGGTTACTGGAAGGAAACCAAATCATCAAGAAGAAACTGGTCTGTGATTAATTTTGTTCAGCTGCTCAGAGGTAGACAGTACTCATACATGTGAAAGAAACAGACTGAAGAGGGAAGCAAGATCCTGGACATACACAAAATGTTGTTTCGTTTAATGAGGCTCTTCTTTTTCCAAAGGCATATGAGCAGGTGTATAATAATGTTCCTTCACTCTGTCACAGTAGGGCTTCAGTGGATTTCAGAGGATTTGAAATTTAGGATGGTACAAATAATTGTGATGGTCAGCAAAGTCCCAGTAGAGCACAACAGGAGTAGTAGACATGAGAACACATCTGACAGTCTAAAACACATTACAGTCTGTACAGTTACTGAAACTGCAGAGCTAAAACTGAAAGAGGCTTAGACATACAATACCATTGCGTGCATTTATTTTTTGTTCTTCATTCAGAATAAAAAATAGCATAAGGCATGAGAACTAGCAGGCATCAGATATCCCACCTCATATCCTGCCCTGGCAACTCTGTCACAATTTCCTCCAGCTGAATCACGGTCTCAGACATACAGATGGCCTGCAGAATTGCCGTCCTCACCTACCAAGGGTAGTGTGATCTGCCAAAGAGAAAAAACACATGATTTTTCCTGTTTCTGATGTCATGGCTGATCGGTCTGCACGGGGGGAAAGAAAATGCAACCCGCACCCAGAACCCAAAGGCACTGAGAAGCCTATGTGGTGACACCAATAGCCAGTAAAAGCAGCAGTGTCTGTACTAATGTTGCTCTTGGGGTCTCCTAGGACCATCTTCTCCTTCCTCACTTCAGGCTGCAGTTACACTTTATGCAGCTTCCTGCATTTCTCCTACAGGATCTGAAGCAGAATATGTTGAACACGCTACAGTTTACGATATCTGCATTACCTGCAAGCATGCAAATATGTCTGTTGAATACACTTATTATGTGTCTTGCATGGAGAAGGACAAAACTGGATGGTGAAAGTTTCCTTTTCGCTTTAATATTTGTGAGACACTGATTCTCACTCTTAAGAATTATCTTTCAATGTTTGGGATGCGGAGCACTGCAAACCAATGTTCTAAGTCTGATTTGGTGTAACCAAGTGGCAGAATAACTAATACATGTGGGCAGAGCCAGGGTCCAGAACACTAGCCTGACCATTTCTGCACAACATTATATTTTTATTATACATACAACCGAAGTTTGGTCTAATGGGCGTAACAACGAGCCTTGATCCCAGAACATGAGACCTGCCACCATGTTCTACTTGTTACCGGGAAGGCTTTGGTCCATAGAAGCTGTCTGTTTATCTAATCTCTGCTAGCGCTAACACAGTTCACAGACCAAATTCATGTCAGCTGACAGTAGGGTGAGACAAGCATCAAGAATCTTAGACATCTTTACCTGACATTGAACATTCTTCACCATCAACAGCTCTTTCAGTTTTTCCATATGTCAGAGCGGTACAAGACAAAGCCAATAGGTATCAGCCCTACAATATTAACAGACCTGTGAGATCTGTCTCCCTCTCTCTTCTACCTGTCTTACCTTAGGAGGAATAATACGGGATATAGCTCTGTCTGTCCCACCATCGTTCTTACCATCACGATAGACAGTGATGGGAGAAAAACTAGAGCTGACCTTCCTTTGCAAGGTTTAAAACCACAAAACTCAAGACAAGCAGGTGAATGGAATGGAAATAGTATTGTCCATTGCCTTGTATCCCTCTTGTGTTATTTGGCCCACACGTCCACAGCTGGTGTAAGGGCTTTCTGAGAGGACAGGAATGTCCATGCTGGTACATTATCCCTGTTGTGAGACAGGAAAAAATGAGGCTCTGGAGCTGTCAGATCCTATGTCCTCTGCAGCATTTTAAATGAAACAATTTTTCACTCTCTGAGTCCTTGTAAACAAGTTTTATAGTGCTTTCAACTTGAGTCTATCGCATGTTGCTGGAGAATTGCAAGTGTTTAGGATTTAAACCCTTTTCTCTGAACATCAGGCTGGAAGAACAAATAAAGGCTTTATCTCTAAAAGCTTTCAGAACCTTCCAAAACAAAGTTCTTGCATTTTTCAGTACAAGCTGGCATAAGACACCTGGTGAACAAATTGCTCCCTCAAATGAGAAAAGCTCAAATGAAAAATAAATACAGTTTTAAAGTTCTCTGTTGCATTCATCTTTCCATTTACATCCTCTGTTCATAATTGCAAACACTTCAGGCACAGACCTGTCTTTTCATGCCTGCACTAAGTGTCTAATCCAAAGTACACCACCATTAATGCACAGGCTTCTGTACTTCAACAAGTTTAGATTAGACCTTATATAAATAACTATATACAGAGAAGTGCCTAGCAAAATATTTGGAAGCTTTGACTCTTTGAACTTTGCACAATTATTGCACAATAATCCTCTCTGCTACCACTAGGCTAGTTCTTCCACCTCTCTCAGTGCCCTCCTATGCATGTATGTGCCATAGAAATGTCCCCATGAAACTCACTGCAAAGGAAAGAGGCAGTGACTGTATGTTCACAGGGAGTTTGAAGGCTCTGCATGAAGCACGTATAACGCATATGTGCATATAATGCATATTCTCCAGCCAAAGTCCAGAAACCAGTTCATTGACTATGGGTTTTAGAGCATGCAAATCTGGACAGGATCTGCCCTGCTGAATGTTGTTTTGAGAACTGCTCATTTGTACTTTTATTTATGGAGCTAGAATACTGTATTGGAAAACCTAATGAACTCCATACCTAAATCTTGGAAAAGTCTGGGCAACATCTGGAGGCAAATGTCATTTCCCTTAGTGAGTTCCCCGGACACTGAATGGGGACACTGTGGTGGGTTGATCCTGGCTGGAGGCCAGCTGCCCACCAAAGCCACTCTATCACTCCTCTCCTCAGCTGCACAGGGGAGAGAAAATATAAAGGCTTATGGGTCAACATAAGGACAGGGAGAGATCATTCACCAATTACCATCACAGGCAAACCAGACCCAACTTAGGGAAAATTAATTTAATTACCAATCAAATCAGAGTAGGCTAATGAGAAATAAAAAACAAATCTTAAAACACCTTGCTCGCACCCTTCCCTTCTTCCTGGGCTTAACTTTACTCCCAATTTTCTCTACCTCCTCCTCTCCAGCAGCACAGGGGAATGGGGTTGTGGTCAGTTCATCACACGTTGTCTCTGCTGCTCCTTCCTCCTCAGAGGGAGGACTCCTTACACTCTTCCCCTGCTCCAGCGTGGGGTCTCTCCCATGGGAGACAGTCCTCCACGAATGTCTCCAACATGAGTCCTTCCCACAGGCTGCAGTCCTTCATGAATTGCTCCAGCATGGGTCCTTTCCATGGGGTGCAGTCCTTCAGGAACAGACTGCTCCAGCGTGGGTCCCCCACAGGATCACAAACGCTGCCAGCAAACCTGCTCCGGCGTGGGCTCCTCTCTCCACGGGGCCGTAGGTCCTGCCAGGACCCTGCTCCAGCATGGGCTTCCCATGGGGTCACAGCCTCCTTCGGGCACCCACCTGCTTCGATGTGGGGTCCTCCATGGACTGCAGGTGGATTCTGCTCCACTGTTAACCTCCTTGGGCTGCAGGGGCACAGCCTGCCTCACCATGGGCTGCACCACGGGCTGCAGGGGAATCTCTGCTCCAGTACCTGGAGCACCTCCTCCCCTCCTTCTTCATTGACCTTGGTGTCTGCAGAGTTGTTTCTCTCACATACTCTTCTCTCCAGCTGCAGTTGTGCAGTTTTTTTCCTCCTTCTTTAATACATTGTCTCAGAGGCACTAACACCATTGCTGATGGGCTTGGCCTTGGCCAGCAGTGGGTCTGTCTTGGAGCCAGCTGGCATTGGCTCTATCAGACACAGGGGAAGTTTCTAGCAGCTTCTCACAGAAGGCAACCCTGCATCCCCCCCACTACCACAACCTTGCCACACAAGTCCAATACAGACACCAAATCCAAGTGGCTGCCAAACTGGCAGTTTGTGTCCATGTCCTGCAATTCTACAAGGAGTGAATCAAAGTAAGCATCATGGGCACAAACTCAACTGCACCAAAATCAATGCAAAAACTCCTACTGGCTTCGAACATTCGGATCTGAGAGAAGGACATTCTAGGAAGAGCGTATTCTTGTTTACTGGCAAAGTTTTTTGTTTCTTTCCAGAAACAGAAACATTCTTAGTGTGACACCTAGTGTCAGCAACAAATGTTACAGACCCATCAAATGCAAGAGACCACGGAAACAACTAAGTCAACTACACTGAAAATTCAAGTAACAAAAATTACAATGAAACGTTTTAAATATGAACTAACATCTAAAATAAAGAAAATTCGGGGATGGGGAGGGGGGAAAGTTTGTATTTATAAATAAATCCATTAAAATACATAATGGGCATCCTCTCTATTCAAACCCAACTCTGACTTTATTATTTCTCTGGTCACCTCAGTGTATCTAGTTCTCTGGACTCTGCTTATACAGCACCTACCACAAGACAGTCAAGTTTTATGGAGTATTTCAGGTGTCATTGTGGGATGCAAACCCATACCTGCTGGCTTGAAAGGGCACAAAAGAAACTACAGTGAAGCAGACTTTAGATGTCAACACACTGACTTGAGCTATTGTTGCGTTTGTATATTTTTAGGTCCTCGTGAAACAAATTCAAACAGGAAGCAAAGATAATACAAGGATTATGAGATGATGTTCCAAATGTTAAATTATCTTCAAAATCAAGTTACTTGCACCTCAAGAAAGGTGTGGGAGAATGCCTCTGTATCATTTTTCAAGTCAGCAATTCAGGAAAGCCATTAATTCTAAACAGTAATTACAATTGATTATTAATCAAGGTCTAGCACTTTTGGCCTAGATATACTGTAAATATGATTTGTTACCATAATTATGCTGACAGGTTACAGTTTTACCTTACTCTATCTGCTTTAAGTCAGCTTTACTAATGTTCAAACTCAGAGGATAACATTATCTGAAAGTGGACTTGATCACTGCTGGTGTCTTATGACCAATTTTTGGTAAATGCATGCCAAATACAAAGGGAAGTATAAATTGTGTGCCAAAGTTTTGCAAACTGGAGGCTAATCTGGAAGTTAGGCTTCTAGAAGCTGAGTGATGGCTGGATTTCTTGATTTAGCAAACTGAAACATTTATTCTAAGGAGCAAACTTTAACTTTTTCTGCAGAGAAGAATTATATCTTGAAAAGGCACAGTGACATTCACTGCTATCTCCTGGAAATGCTTCTGAGGTACTCATGCTGGAGGTATTCAGAGCACTGTCAATGACTTAGCAAAGTGTTAAAACCATAGGGAGATCACTGATCTGATGTCAGTTCTCCTACATAACGAAAACTTCCTTCCAGAATAGGTATTTTCCTTAAAGTTTCCATTTTTATAGAATAAAGTTTCCCACAAAAGATGACTGCAATAACAAGTCCCTGTGTACTTACACATACCAGCTCAACTGCTGAACAACTGTAGAGAAAGCTCTTACGGCAGCAAACTTAATCCCATTAATAAAAGTTCTATTGATAAAGGTACCCGTACACAAGCTCACTGCTGTGATCATATTGATCTGACAATTTCATTTTATGAGCAAATGTAGTTAGAATGCAGCAAAAGCAGCAACCCTCTACAATATCACTACAAGCATTATATAAAGGGAAAGAAGCAAAATATGCTGTCATATTTGTAAATTACATACATTAAATATACGTATATATCTATCTATATCTGAAAGTGGATATTTTCTTTTTAGCTGCCTCATTGTCAGGTCATTATTTCCTGATTAGCTGGCTAAGTTCTTGTAGGGATCATGATTTAAAAAGACCTGGAGGAATGAGTTCAAGGAAGCTGTTCTAGACACGAAAGTCAAGGCTATTATTAAAATGTCTCAGTGCAATGGAGCCTGTGGACATAAAATCTATCTGCCCAATATTTGATGGTGGCACTATTAAAAATGGTGAGAGCAAAAGAAAATCTTATGTCCTAGAATTTCATGGAGCTCACCTTTCTTGCACTAAGGCAAACAGATACCTTCTCACCAGGGTCCTTTACCACACAACACACAGATCCTCCTCATGGATCTGGTTTCCTACAGCTAAGAAGAGCAAAGCAAAATCAGGACAAAAACTGTCCACACCATCTACTGCTGCCAGCCTGTGAGGAGTCCACCAAAATAATAAACCAGTCCCAGAATCTATGGCTTTTCAGCATACCTTGGCATGAAATTGTGCTTTCCCTCTGCAGGAACTGCATGGGTTAGGCAAGCCATGCTGGTAGCGTGTCCTAGGAGTCTTATTTCCAAGGGCTGGAGAGAACACCAAGTGCTGGGTATCCCCACAAATAACACTGATCCCCCAATACTGACAGAGCTTTCCATCACTGTCAAGGTGTGGGTGTGAGAACTTTTGCTTCCTTCAGTGTCCTCATCACTCCAGTGTTAAACAGGTCAGGAAACCTGTAAAGCAGGGGCATAAAGAGATTTATTTTTTACTGGTTGCTCCCAATGGAGGCTGTGATTCCAGCCAAAACCTTTTATTTAGCTGTAAGAGAAATACACATACTCATTTGTGGAAACTGATTTTTTCAAGGCTATTTTAATTGGAACTGGCTTTGAAAAAAATAGAATAAGACCATAGCCAAAAAGTACTTTGAAAATGTTAACAACAGAAGCGATCAATTTCTGATGAACTCTGAAAATATTTTTACTAGGTTTAAACTAGTATGTGAGATGGTCAGCAGAAATTAATTATCTCAAATTATTAGGGAACTGCTGGTAACCAATAAGGTGTCTGCTTCCTCTGTGTAACACATATAATGCCCACTGCATGGGCAGTGTGGAACACATTTACTCTTTAATTATGGTTACAACAGATTTATTCTGATGCATCAATGAGTAATCAGTCCTCTGTTACCTGCATGAATTTGAAAGATTTCTATGGCTAGTAATGAAATCACAGAGCAGAAAAGTAAGATCTCAAAAGGGTTTGTATTTTCTCATTGTTATGAAGATTGTGGAAGGTAAATGAATTCTGACTTGAAAGTTTTCTCTCTCTTAACTATTACCATAGGTGAAAGTACAGCCAATACAGTTTTTGAATGCTTGGATGCAAACCTAGAGCTCAAAGAAACAGCTCAAATGTTACTTCAAAATCTACCTCACAATAGACAGTATTTTAACACAGAATATTTCTTTTAAGAGAGCTTCTTCTTAGGGAAAATAAGGAGATTCCCAAATGAAAGGGTTCAGTCACAGAAATACCACATGTCAGTGATGTGAATGAAGAAGTTATTCAGAAAGCATACATGCACTGGTAGTGAGTAACCCCTTATACCACTTAGTATATATGATGACACACATTGAAGCCTTTATTCATTAACTCAGTCTAACATAGGCTGAAATATTTTCTTAATTTTTTGGACTCACTCATTAAAATCAATGTTAAAGCCCTAACTGAGTAAAGATGCTGCATCAGGTCCCCAAAACATATGCTTATCTGTAAGAGTATGTTTAAATCTCATTAAGTGTTCTTTAGAACCCACAGTGTGGCTAGAGCATTCACTCAGTGACTGAAATATAAATAAATGTTCCTGACATACTGTCAGGAAGAATGGAATATATATTTTACTTTTTCATTTAGGAATTTTTAAAAAGTGTTTATACAAAACCACCATTATGAGCAACTCTCTAAGACTTCTGTACTTTTAAAAATTAAACTTTTCAGCTTTTTCAAATATTTTCATCATTGTTTCCAGATATTCCTCTTCCCCAAACCTGACACTCATCATGAATGATTTTGTCCCTTCCCAGACTGCATTTTTCAGTTAATTTCCTTCTAAATTAAAACAGTTAACCAGTTCTACTGGTGTTCTAAACTGGCACCAGTTTGACATTTCAAAATACAAATGTTGCTTTTAAAAAAATTTGAAGCTCAAGTGTCAGGAGCAGAAACCTATAAAGCAGGTTTAAGAATCATAGACTAGTTTGGGTTGGAAGGGACCTTAAAGATCACCTAGCTTCGACCCCCCTGCCATGGGCAGGGACACCTCCCACTAGATCAGGTTGCTCAAAGCCCCATCCAACCTGGCCTTGAACACTTCCAGGGATCGGGCATCCACAACTTCTCTGGGCAACCTGTTCCAGGGTCTCACCACTCTCACAGTAAAGAATTTCTTCCTTATATCTAATCTAAATCTACCCACTTCCAGTTTAAAGTCATCACCCCTTGTCCTATCACTACATAATGTGTGGGGCTTGTGTGTGGCAGGGGTTTTGGTAGCAGGGGAGGGGCTACAGAGGTGGCTCCTGTGAGAAGCTGCTAGACACTTCCCCAGCTCCAAGCTGGACCTGCTTTTGGTCAAGGCTGAGCCAATGAGCGACAGTGACCACACCCCCCTCTGTGATATTTAAGAAGGGGAACCTGGGAGGAGGAGTAGTGTGGGAAATATCTATGCAAACACCGAGGTCAGTTGAAGAAAGGAGGTGGGGGAGGGACACTGGAGCAGAGACTCCCCTACAGCCCATGGCGGTCCATGGTGGAGCTGATGCCCACCTGCAGCCCATGGAGGACCCCATGCCAGAGCAGGTGACTGCACCTGAAGAAGGCCGGGACTCTGAGGGAAGACTGCGCTGGAGCAGTCTGTCACTGGGAGGATTGCAACACGCAGAAGGGACCCATGCTGGAGCAGTTCATGAAGAGCTGCAGCCCATGGGAAGGACTCACATCAGGGAAGTTTATGGAAGGCTATCTCCCATGAGAGGGACTTCACACTGGAGCAGGGGAAGAGTGTGAGTCCTCCCCCTGAGGAGGAAGGAGCAGCAGGAACAACAGGTGACAAACTGTCACAACTCCCATCCCTGCCCCCCTGCACCACTGTGGGGAAGGAGGTGGAGAAATTTGGAACAAAGCTGAGCCAGGGAAGAATGAAGGAGTGAGGGAAAGGTTTTTTTGAGATGTGGTTATATTTCTCACTGTCCTACTTTGATTGGTAAATCAGCAATGGTGGTATTCAAATTAAATTGATGTTCTTTCTTCCCCAGTTGAGCCTGTCTTTTGCCCGTGACTATAATTGGTGAGTGATCCTTCCCCATCCTTGTCTCTATCCCGAGCCTTTTGTATTTTCTCCTTCCCATCCCTGAGGGGGAAGGAGTGAGTGAGCAGCTGGATGTTGCTCAGTTGCCCTCTGGGCATAAACTATGACACATGCCCTTGTAAAAAGTCCCTCTCCACATTTCCTGTAGGCCCCCTTTAAGTACTGGAAGGCTGCTATAAGGTCTCCCTGGAGCCTTCTCTTCTCCAGGCTGAACAACCCCAACTCTCTCAGCCTGTCCGCATAGGAGAGGTGCTCCAGCCCCCTGATCATCTTCATGGCCTCCTCTGGACTTGCTCCAACAGGTCCAGGTCCTTCTTATGTTGAGGGCCACAGAGATGAATGCAGTACTCTAGGTGAGTCTCATGACAGAAGAGTAGAGGGGAAAATCACCTCCCTTGACCTGCTGCCCACGCTTCTTTTGATGCAGCCCAGGATACGGTTGTCCTTCTGGGCTGCAAGTGCACATTGCCAGGAACATTGCCATGTTGAGCTTCTCATCAACCAACACCCCCAAGTCCTTCTCCTCAGGGCTGCTCTTAGTCCATTCTCCATTCAGCCTGTATTTGTGCTTGGGATTGCCCCGACTCAGGAGCAGGACCTTGCACTCAGCCTTGTTGATCTTCATGAGGTTTGCACGGGCCCACCTCTCAAGCCTGTCAAGGTCCCTCTGGATGGCATCCCTCCCCTCCAGTGTGTTGACCGCACCACACAGCTTGGTGTTGTCAGCGAACTTGCTGAAGGTGCACTCAAATGCCACTGTGCATGCCATTGACAAAGATGTTATACTAAAACTTTGTCTAGATCACTGCAGGAAACTTGGCATAAAGGTGACTGATGTCATGTTTATGTTTCTTAATAAAAAGATCTTGATGATTTGATAGTATTAAGTTACTTTAGTACTGCTATGATGTGTTCATACTTCCTACTTGTCCCAGGACACTGTCATCATCCACAATCCAACATACTTTCCCTCTGAAGGGTGTAATTTTGCATCTGTGAAATGTTCTTCTGTTAGCACCACTTCCTTCTTCCTCAATCCCAGAAAAATCCTTTTCTAGAAACTCTGTGATGCCCCAAGACTAGAAGGATCAGCTTAAATGGAAATGGGCAAGAATATTAGCATTCTTTAACTTCTTGCTTTCCAAAGAGATGGAGCTATATTGCCTACTGCTATCCCACGCATAACTGACCAATAGTTCAAGAGGAAAACAAAGGATTTCCAACTGTTGCATTTCATATACGGGTCCCTGTTGGATGTTCCAGGATATCTGGGTTGACATCATCATAGTTTAGTAGTAATATGATTTTAGTCTATCCCTGCTTGATGAGTGAAATGCTATTTCTTTTTGCACTGTTGAAACTACGAAATCACCCAACAATTACATTCCCCCAGGATGGATCAGAAAGTGCCCATCCAGTTTGCTGGTTAACACTTTGGTTGCTCATCCTGGAACAAGCTACTTTTAAAAAATCCGCTCACATGTAAATGCCAGTTTTCAATCTGGGCAAGAATTCAGTCAGAACTGTCCTGATCCAGTATTAGTCCCAGGATAGTGTGCCTGACACATCTGCAAGATTCTGTAGGCAGTAGTCTTTGCTCTGCTCCCCAAAATGCCATCCAACCTTTGATGTGTGGCCTGTCAATGAATGCTTCACAGTACTTTCCATCTTTTTTTTAACAGCTTCTTTCTTTGAGGCAAGGATGAACAAATAGTTTTTGAGTTTTCAGAGATGGTCATGCAACAGCCATAGAAGAGAGACTCTCTGCATATTATGGAACTGTGAAAGGTCTATCCACAGTTTAGTCCACAATAAGTTACTATTGATTATTTAGGAATTTCAAGCTATTATTTAATACATTAATTTTGCCCCACTTTTGTACAACCTGTCTCTACCACAGACCAGAATATGCAAAACATCTTTAATCCTATACCAGAAGCTTAAATGGTGAAGGAGCATCCCCCTCAGACTTGCATCAAAGCTAAAGCCAGCCACCTGTCCTTCACAGAAACAATTATTTATGAAAGAAAAATTAAATAGACGTTGATCAAGAGTTCGCTTAAGCTAATGGTGCAATGGGACATTAGTGTGACTAATGGTAACGGGCCCTCTGGATGAGTTATGTGGTAACAGCACTCCAGCTGCTTTGGCTTTGCAGAAACCAGTCAGATGGCTGAGAATCACTTTTCTGGTCTTTCTACAATTAATCTCTGTTGAATGAAATAACAGATTAAAATTATGAGCAGTTCTGAAACTAGAGGGGAAGGTTACTACTATGTCTGTGTTAAGCATTAAAGTACCTTACAATCACCTTGGCTGTTTAGAATTCAAATAATCACCAACTTCTCAAGACTTACACTTAAGATTGCATTCACTTGAAACAAAGGCCTGATACAGCAATCCTCATTCAGCAAAAGGCCACTGTAACATACAAGTTGTATCATGAACATGTCAACTAAACATAACTATGCCCCAAACCTCTTCACAGTTATTAGCAATGTAAATGCTACAAATAAAACCCACAAGGCTATTAAATTACAATGCTATTATATTATATTGCTAGCATGCTCTTGATCATTTTCTAACAAATTATTTTGAACCAAAACTGCCCATTACTTTTCACTGTCCCATATTTCTGGCCAGCATCTGGGTTCTCAACAGCCCAAAGTTTCATTTTCGAAAAGCCTTTCTACTCAAATCTCCAAGTAAAGACTTCAGGAGTAGGACTTCTTTTCAGAGATTTAGGGAACAATGAAATGTGGTCTAAGGTATGATCATTCAGTAATCACTATGCTGCAAGATGCTGATGATACAGATGAGCAAGATAAATACCCTGCTTCACAGATAACAGATGTCTAACCAAAACTTTTCTGGATTACAGTATAGATGGCTGACAAGTAATGGTGTGAAGTCAGTACATTCTGAAATAAAAAAATACTGAATTTTTAAAGAATTACTGAAACAGTGGAACAAATTCCACTGTAGTTTAGCAACAGTATCTTATTCCCCAATGTGCTCTTACTGAGCAGAAGCTTGAGTATAGTCTGATTATATATACAAGGGAAACGCTACCTTCATGTTCAGTAGAGTGGTTTTGAAAGAAAAGAGTTCATGTAATCACCATTTTATCATCTATCCAGAAGTATTCATTTGTATTATATCCTGACTCTCTTCCTTCCTGAAAACAGATGAAAAAGTGGCAATGGAATTAGGACAGATCTGGACAGGTTTTTAGAAATATAACTAGAGAAAGAAACAATATTTGATAAACCTATAGTGTCTTACAAAACTTAAAGTGTTGAGGTTTCAAATTTTCCCCTGTTAGTCACTGAAAATATAAAAATATTCATGCAAGAATGTAGAATGGAAAAGATGTTCAATGGTCTTTTATTCAGAGATCTTATCTCGCCATAGATAGTTACATGATAATGCAAATAGGAACATACCTAAATAGACTTTCTGGTTTCCTTCCATTCCTGTTCTGCATGAGGTTTGCTTTGCCTCTGGGTCGGGTCTTACACTGAGAAATCACTTGGGAAAAACTAACCTGTCATTGCTGCAGAGGGTTTTCAGATGAGAATTTTCAACACACTGGTGCATTTTACCTCATTTTACATAGATGAAAGTGCCAGCAAATACAAGGCAAGGATGAGTTAGGTCCGCAACACACCTGCTATGTTAGACCGTCGCTCTGGAACATTTCCTGGAGAGAACAGCAGCACAATTGCACTGAGCCAAACACAGACTGCCTGGGAAGCCAGAGTGGTTTTTAGTGCGACCTGCAGCAGCACCTGAAAGTTAAAATTCTCTGGCAGACCAGCATGTTTTCCCTGCTGCTTCACTGAAAAAGAAGGAAGGATAAAGGCTCAAATTATATTGTAATATGCTGAAAGTTGAAATCTAGCATAGAAAATTTTTTTCCCCATGCTTCAAACTAGAAGGAAATAGGGGTGCATACAGAATATATGTCCTCCACGGTTTAAATAAATGCAGCTCCATGCTGCCACAGCCGAGAGCTAGGACTGCCCTTGTTAGCTAGATTAAAGCAATACTGAAAATCTCTACACTACACCGTAGTCACTCTTGCATGTGCAATAGAAGCATGACATGATAAAGATTAGGGAGTGATATTAAACTATCTTTGTGCCTTTCTGCTCCTTTTTCTAAGTACTAATGAGAAAAAAGAAAAAAAAAAAAGAAAAAAAGACTCATTCAAGGAGACTGATGAGCAGAACAAAACACCTCCCCTGCTATACCTGCTGTTCTCTTTTCTCTTCCTCATAGCAGCCCTAGACAAGGGGAATCCAAATGCCAATTCAAACCAATTTAAATCTATCTGACTATACAGGTCACATCGAGTGGAGCAGAAAACCTGGCCTTGTATTTACTGAATTAACCTAGAAACAGACTGCATAGCCAAAGCAGCCTGGAATCAGAACATGATGCCCCATCATTCCTCCTCACACACCCCATAGATGTTTTGCCCACAAAATTTGAGACATGCTGGGGACAATCACGTATTTAGATACCTATACAACATTGTGCTCAAATGTAACAAGAGGCTGATCAGAAGAGCATAGATTAAGCCCTTTCAGTATCTAAGTGCACTTCATCTATGTCATGCAGTTCAGGAATGATCAGCTAGGCAAAGTCTACCAAGTCTCAAAAGTATACCATTAAACACCAAAAAGGAAGAGAGAAGGAGAGGAGGAAAGACAGAACCACATAACTAAAAGGGCTTCTTTCCTCACTGCCTCAGAATACATGTTATGTACATGTACATTACATACAGTAGAAAATTAAAGAATTTTATTCTAGTGAGGGGGTCTCTACTTCCCACCTTTAAGGTCCATTTATTGGGTAAAATCCCAAACACTTTTCTCTGGTTTAGCTAGCTCCCTGCTAGGATGCTTCCACAATTAAACCTTCATCTTGAGCTGTCTTTCACTGAACAGGACTAACTCCAGCATCCGAATATACATAGACAGTCCACGAGATTCTTTCAAAAATGCCCCTGATCTTGACTTGCCTCATTGACATTTACCACCTTACTTTAAAAATGCTGATGTCCCTGGGACTGGTAAACAAAACTATCTCCTATAAGAATGGTAAACAGAATATGCTAATGGTTTCCTGGTACTTCAATATAAACAGTTAACTCTGTCCTGCCCATCAGAGCAAGATTCAGTTCTGAGTGCCTTGATTTCTTTAGATATTTTATGTACCATGTTTAACACAAGCTATCCTTTCCTCAAAACCAGAAATGACAATTACGTGTTCCATTAATTTTACTCGATATTAATATGATGGCAGCCAGATAGCTTGGAAAGGAGAGTGGATAGAGATGGGTATACATCCCTGATACTGACTGAAGGAGTATTACCTTTTTAGAGGTAATTCTAACCTCCAGAAAAAGCCATCAAGAAGGATTTGTTTGATTTCAATAGGAAAGAGCCCAGCTCCCTGCCAAGCTGAGAGAATGGGGTGGAGAAGACAAGAACTGGATTTTTGGATTCTTAAGGGAACACTTTCATATCTCAAAGTTCATAGAAAGTTTTCAAGAAATAAAACAAGGCCCTGAACTTTGATAAAAGAGAGGCATATGGTGCCAACTGACTGTGATTTTTATTCTTATATGTAAAGGCTGAAATGTTCAGTTGAAGCTTTGGGCAAAACCTAAGGGGAGGGGGGTGGGGGCGTGGAAGGAAGATGTTCAATTGCAGAGGCCTCTGGGAGCAGTTTATGAGGAACTGCCTTGGCAGTAATTCACAGTAGCCTGAGTGCTGAAAAACTGTTTTTTGAAAAACTCTCTCAGACCATGTTGAGAAAGCACCAGAATGTAGTAAATGCTTCTATTGATTTTGCATTATTAAATCCTGAAAAATAACCCACCTTTGCATGATATCTAATTTACTTGATTTAGTACGTTAATAATTCTGTCCCCAAGACTGAAATGAAAATCACAGCGATTCTTCACTCTGGAATTAGATGTCTGCAGAGGAATTAATTTTTTCAGATTATGTAAATTATTTAAGAATGTTAAAAAGCCCTGATTTTAAACTGTTAAACTGCTTCACCGTTTCCACTGATATGAGCTGCTATTCTCTTGGGGACTACTATTTTTGGGTCCTGACAAAAAGTCGGTAGGAGGCAGTGGAGTCTAAATGATGGTGAGGTTTGGAGTGGGGCCATAATGGGCCTTAGAGGAGACAGGTCTTAATGATGCATATTGAAACTGGAAGATCAGATGTGCATTTGGGACACTGATGACCAAGTGAGTGTTATATTATTGCATGTGTTTGTGCATTTGGCATCCACATTAAAATACAACCAAGGTCATAAAATCTAAAACTTTTAGATTGTACTCACCATATCTCTGTAGCACAGATTGTCAGAACTGAAGATGACAGTCACACACTCTGTCCCTTAATGCAGTAATGTGACTTTCTCTCATGTAGCGTATCTCTGTTTGGAAGCATACTGAGTTAATTATTACACCTTTAATTTGTAATTTAAATCTGTTGGGTTTGCATGCAAAAATCACCTAGCTTGCATTCAAGTGATGGATACTCTACTATAACATAAAATAAATATTATCAAGGAATTAATGACTTTTATGTTGAATCCAGTGTTCAGAAACTATATCCTCATGCATTTAAACCTGAAATCTCTTAAGAGAATACATTTAATTTCCATATCTGGAAACCAGTTGTGTTTTTTTTCCTGTCTCAAATACAGTAGAATAACTTTCAAGTAGAAAAGAATCGAGTTCTTTAAATGACTGCTCAACTCTCCCTTTCCGTCGTGCTTCACTACTGACCTCTAATGAGCAGTAAGCATATTGCCTGGATTCCTTACCCCTTTACAAAGAAATGCAATATTAACACAAGTTCTTCCTCATACAAGTTTATCCTTTCAGAGTAAGCAGAATCACTTGCAAGAGTTGCTGGGTTAGATTCCTGTATATACTATTATCCTATTATATACATATAATACAACTGGGAGATGGTATTTTTTTAACCACTGTGAACTAGTAAAATTTCAAAGTTACTAGCAGACTAAAGGCAAATCTGCAGACATAGGACACGCCACTCAAAGTCTGGAGTGCTCCTAGATTCAGGTTTGCAAACCTCATGTGAATACAGTGAATACAGTGAAGCCCCAGTGTTTGTGAGAAGCACCTTTGTAATATATTGCAAAAATAGCACACTGTTGAAATAGTCTCACACACCTCTGCCTTGGTATGTGC